>NC_140166.1:198393535-198928535 GCF_963971535.1 Notolepis coatsorum
CAGGAGCAGAAAGTCAGGGATCAGGATAGAAATGACTCAAGGAAGTTAACTCAGCAACAACTGCAGCCCCAAAGGAGGTTGCAGGCAGTAATGGTGTCATCTGCTACCTCTCCACCCATGCAGGACCAGGGACCCCCGCCTGCACCTCAGGTAGTGAGAAGCTATGGCTATAGTTCACAGAACCAGGCGTCCAGGCGGCAGGCAGGGAATGGGCAATCAGGCCCACGGTTTACACAGGGACCGGGGAACGAACAACAGTTTCCCCGTTTCCACTGTTGGAACTGCGGCATGCAGGGACACAGGGAAATGAGATGTAGGCAACCATACCGTCCCGGCTCGGAGTATGGAAGACCCGTGCGCCAGGGGGAGTCACAAGGGCCCCACGACCAGGGGGAGACAGGAGGGCCCCGAAACCAGGGGGGTAATCACTAGGGGTGCCCAGAGAATGCGACGGGGGGAAATCAAATGATTGTGGCAACGGCCATGACAATGGGATATGACATTTGCATTTGGACACATCACAAATTGGCAAACTTGATTGAAAGAGGCAAATTTGTTCTGACCAGCCAACGGCAACAGGCTTACATGAGGCTCCTGCAGTACAGTGACGTTACGATAAAAACATGCCACGGCAATAACCCGGCGGATCTGGTACCACTCCCGAGCGAGGGTCAACCGCATGAGTGTGAGGTGGAGGTACAGGCTTTCGTGAAACTCCGTCCTGATTTGGGAGTCGACCCGCTCGCGATAGCAGAACTCTCACTTTTTGTGGATGGGTCCTGCTATCGGGAGGGGGAAAATTTAAGGTCAGGATACGCCGTCGTACAGTGCAAACCTAACGGAGAAACACTAACAAGAAAGGCCGAACAATGCATGCAACCATGTTCGGCCCAGCTTGCAGAACTAATAGCACTAACAGAAGCATGCATAATAGCTAAAGATCGCACGGTTAACATCTTTACAGACTCTGCGTATGCGCAGGGCGTATGCCACCTATTTCGCGGCCATTTGGAAGGCAAGAGGCTTTAAGAAATCGGACGGCTCACCGATCCTTCACCACAAGCAGGTTGTGGCGCTTATTCAGGCTGTAAAGTTGCCCAAAAACATTGCTATCGTAAAGTGCCAGGCACACAGAAAAGACCTGTCCTTTGTGACGACGGGAAACAACGCGGCGGACGAGGCCGCGAAGGCGGCGGCTGCGGTGCCGTCCACGGCTGTTCTGATGTTTGCGGCCGAACTGACGACTGAGGTAACTGAGGATAATTTGAGTGATCTTCAGGACTCAGCCACGCAGGCCGAGAAACAGTCGTGGACGGAGAGGGGGGCTGTAAGGGGGGCAGATGGTCTGTGGAGGAGTCATAACGGTTTGATAGTCGCCTCCATCGATCTTCTGTCCTTAGTGATACCTGAGGCTCATGGTGTTGATCACTGTGGAAGAGCAGAGACCCTGAAACGAATCACGAAAATGGGATTTTGGTCCCCAAAGCTTCAGGCACAAATTGACGTTACACTAGCCAGGTGTTTAACATGCTTACAGGGCAATGTGCGCAAAGGAGTACCGACAGTGGCGGCTTACACACCCCTCCCTGAGGGACCATTCAGACATCTGATTATGGACTATACAGACATGATAACGCCAGTGCAGGGCAAACGATACCTCCTGGTAGTAGAGGACTGCTTTAGTCGCTGGATTGAGGCCATTCCATCTAAACACAAGAACGCGGACACAGTGATCAAGTTCCTGTGTCGCGAGGTCATTCCGAGATTTGGAATTCCCACGATATTACAAAGCGATAATGGCCGCGAGTTCATCGACAAGGTGGTTAAAGGGCTGATGCAGAAATTAGGTATAAGACAGCGCCTTTCCTGTGTCTATAGTCCCGGGTCGCAGGGGAAGGTGGAAAGGGCCAATCTGGTCATTAAAAACAAACTGTTGAAAATCTGTATGCAAACTAAGCTTAACTGGATTGATGCTTTGCCGCTTGCTCTGATGGCTATTAGAAGCAGCGTAAACCGCCAAACACAGCTAACACCGCATGAAATGCTTACAGGCCGCAGCATGCCAGCACCGCCATTTAGACACCTGGCTAGGGGCCCGGCATTAGATATTTTTGAGCAAGATCTGAAAAAATATCTTCAGCAAGTGACTAAAATACATGAAGCTGTGTTTCGACAGGAGCAGAGAAAGTGGAAAGGGGGAGAAGGAGGCGGAGAAGGAAGCCACCAAACCGAGACTGATCCCTGGGGACTTGGTCTTCGTAAAGGTCCACAAGAGAAAGTGGTCATCACCCCGGAGAGAGGGCCCGTACGAGGTGATCCGATCGACTGGAACAGCAGTCCAAGTCAAGGGATCAGCGACCTGGTTCCACTTCAATCACTGCATAAAGGCCAGCGGCGATCTCTTGGGGGATACAATCGATCGCAGTTATGCAGAACCCGACATGGAGGGTCCGAGACGGCAACTGGAAGGTGCAGTGCCTGCTGATGCTCCCGCAGATGTTGGCAGCAGTGTGCGGACGGTCGGCCGGGCACAACGACGTCATTAAGAACCGTCACGGTCGACCCGTCCTTGAGGATGACGGGTTTGAGTGGGTAGGAGTCCCACGGGGTCCCGCTCAGGCTCAAGTACCAGCAGACTTTCATGACCAGGCTCAGAATCAGGCGCCCCCTTTTCCCTCCATCGAGGAAGGGGGGGAGAAGATAAGACTACAACCAAACGGGGTGTTTCCCGTAGGACCGCAAGGGCATGTTTTTGATTTTGACCATTCCCCCGTTACAGGCGGGGATACTTACCATTATACTAACGAGCATCGGGTTGTGGGGGTAGATAGGAGAGTTGAGCCTGTCCCGAACCAATCACAGGGGACAGGGGTGAGGGGAAAAAGGGAGGTCAAGGACACTGAGTCGGAAGAGGTGGGGGGACAGGATATGTTCCAGAGGACAGCCGGAACGTTGAGGGACTCAGTGGGCTCACTCTGGGCCAGGTTGAGGGGTTTGCTTCCTTCCGGGGAACAAGATGGGGGCGACTATGACTATGACGAGGAAGACCCGGAGGCTGACCCGATGTATAGGGCGGCTTTAGGGAATGAGTGGTTTAAGTGGGTCCAGTACACGAGCGCGCAGAATCAGATAGAGGATTGTTATGTCTGCTCCAAGGCACGTCCGGATAGGCTGCTGGTGAAGGGCACGAAGTTCAGTTGGGCTCAGTGTGACAGGGACGCAGAGGCATGGGAGGGGCCCCATAATAGTCGCCCTTGGTGCGAGGCAGAGTGTTTGGGGTTTCTCGGCTCTAGTCGTTTTAAGGCGGCAGGAAACGTCACGGATTTCAAGGATGTCACTATGCGGGAACGGTGTAGGAAATTGGATGTACGTGTGCAGGGGGTAGCGACGGGGTTGCCAATACCCAGAGGTGTCAAACTATGGCTGACCAAGGATTTCGAGTGCTTGCAAAAGGAGGGGACCCGGGATGTAGGGGAGGTGGCAGAGGGGCGGTGCACTACTATTTGGAGCATCACGACTAACTGTACGAAAGAAGGAAAGTGTGGACACGGGGTCGTGTTAAAGGGAGTGGATACCAACCCACGGCCTGTAGCTTGCCCTTTTCATGTCCAGGATATGGCACTGGCGGACCAATACTGGCTCTGCGGCGGTAGGAGGTTGAGGAATACACTTCCTTTAGATTGGTCAGGTAGATGTGCCCGGGTTCAGGCGATCATGCCAATGGTGGTCCTACCATTATCAGTGACGGAAGGACCTTCTGAGTCTCCTATCTCTCGAACGAAGCGTAGCTACAAGGCAGACCCAAGGGTGTATCTGGACAGCATAGGACAGCCAAGGGGCATTCCAGCCGAGTTCATGGCTAAGAATGAGATTGCGGCAGGGTTTGAGTCTATTCTGCCATGGATATCGGTCAATAAGAACACCGGGTGGATCAACTATTTGTTTTACAATCAGCAGCGGTATCTCAATTACACCGAGGAGGCGTTGGATGCAATGGGGGACCAGATGCACGCGACCAGTACGGTGGCGTGGCAGAATAGACAGGCTCTGAACTGGTTAATGGCGGAGAAGGGTGGAGTCTGTTCCATGTTTGGACAGTACTGCTGCACATTCATTCCGACGAATGTGGGGCCAGGGGGAAAGTTCTCCGAGGCCATGGCTAAGCTGAGGGATTTGAGGGAGGAATTGAGGGGGAATTCTGGCCGGAATGAAGAATGGTGGGGGAGTGGGGTGTTGGAAAGATTGGGACAGTGGGGAAGCATAGTGATGCAGACGGGGATATCCATCGGGGTGGCAGGGTTGATATTGGTTCTCCTTTTCTGTTGTGGTATGCCTCTCTTGGGTAGGCTGGTAACTTCACACGTAACGAGCCAAATGCTGATGGTGGGACAGAAAGAGATTGAGCCACAAATCGGGCCATATCCTCAGCTTTATGCTGCCTTAGAGGGAGACGAGGGGATAGAGGATTAGGGGTATGGTGAGGTAGGGACATTTTCTTTTTGTTGGTTCTTTCCTTTAAGAGTGACGGGGGATGGTCTGAGCGCAGTTTTGTTGGTTTATTCCTTTAACTAGGAATTTTAGTCTGATTTTCTAATGATCCTTCGGCATAGAGATTGCAACCATTGAAAATCATTGCATTGTTTTTTATTTTTTTATTATTTTTTGTTTATTTTACTTGTGGTCCTGGTCAAACCGGAATGGGAAGGGGCATCGGCAGAGTGTCGGTTCTGAGCCTGAGGAAGCATTGAGAAGAAGTGGTCGGGGGATCGGTTCTGGGGACTGGAGGGACAAAAGGGGGGGGCTAACGCAGTGGGCAAGATGGGCACCTCCCGTCGAAGATGGGGGGACACGTGGTGAGGTCGGTACCAGCGCCTCCCGTCCAGGCATGGGGACATGCTTCTACGAGGACTGGAGGTGTGGCGTGGTGGTTGCTGTATTGGCAAAATGTGACTTTTGGCAATACGGTGAGGAGACTATGGCGTGGGCATGGAAGGGGGGCTGAGCGATGGACACTGGGACTCAATGTTATGGAAGAGACAATGTCATTTTTTTGGGAGGGATGTTCTATGTTTAGTTCTGACGGTCAACTTCTCCTTTCCCTGATGAGAGTCGCGGTTTCCGGCCGGAACTGTGGCTCATTTGGTAAGCGGTGGAGGTTGGGGGGATTTGTCTGTCAGGTTAGGATTATAAATTGGGGTATTTTTTTTTTTTTTTTTTGATGTTTTATTATTACTCTTGTTTTGAGCGGTTTTGTGTTTATTGTGAGAACGGTAGTCAGCCTTTGTTGGTCCGTTAGGGGTCCAGTGAATGAAGTAAGGTTTCTTGTTTAGTTAGACGTTCACATTTTCTTGGTTATATGATTTGGGTGGGACTAGGGATAGCCCCAAATGGGGGAATGTTGGGGAAAATGTGTATACGAGGGTGGAGGTAGGAAAGGGGTTAGTCTTGACTAGTTTAATATAGGTCAACTAGCAGGGCTCAAAGACACTAGGGCGACAGTCTGGCTGATGTTCTTAAAACAGCCTCAAGATAAGCAGATGGACATTTCAGTACATCATATCGTGTGGTCTAATCTTGTGTCTTTTCTCTCTTACACACATACACAGCACACACACAGACACAGCACACACACACAGACACACACAGTCGCACAGACATACACACCGACACACACACACATTCCCTGTGTCACAATACACACATACAATACACACACGTCTGTACACAGACGCACACACACACAGACACACACACACATACACACACACACACACAAACACACATATCTCACTCTCTCTTCATGTTCTTAATGTTTTACATCATATCGTGTGTGGATATCATATCTTGCTTATCTCTCCTCATGTTCTCTCTCTCTCCAATGTTAAATCTACGTATCATCTTAATGTACGTCATGTCAGATCTGACATGATGTGACACGTCATCATATCTGTCATGGGGGCAGGACTGAGAGGGGATTTAGGGACAGGCAAAGGGTTCCAGGACAGAGTGTTTTTGTTCAAGCTGTGGCGATCATCTTTGACCCATAGCTCTTGCTGTTAACGAACTTCTTTTCTTAAATAAATTACCTATTTGTTACAATTGGAAATATCGTCTCCTGCTGTGTCAAACAACCTTTCCACAACAGAGTGGTAAGGCGGCTGGGTGGCGTAGCGGAGATTGCGCTTGTCACCAATGCAAGAGACTCCGTCCGGTATCGAATCCCAGTCTCAGCATTGCCTTCGACTTGGGCCGGCCGTCGTACTGGCTCATTTGGCAGAGTCAGCGAGTGGAAGTCGATGGGTGGGGATTGGACGTTGTGGACAGCGACTCCTACAGGTCGGTTGGGTGACGCCTGCACAGCAGAGACAGCAAGTATCGAGGGCAGCGTGAGCCTCCCACGCATTACTCCTCGCCACTGAGAGTCCACGCTGTCTGGTGAAAAGATGCGACAGGCTGCCTCCTCGTGTACCGGACGGGACACGTGATGCAAGGCTTCTATCCTCACTACAACCGACCAGTGGGGGGCATAGTCTAGCAACATTCAAGACAGGGGAGGGGAGAATTGGCAATACGAAATTGGGATGGGAGAAAAATTGAAAAATAAGGTGAAAAAGTGGATACAAAAAAAAAGAATTGCAGGGAGTGGTGTACCGGTCTGAGGCAGTGCAGTTGCGATACCAGACTGTGATGCAGTTGGTGAGTATGCCTTCTATGGCACACCGGTAAAAGTTCACCAGAATCTGAGGAGACAGGTGGGCTTTCCTCAGTCTCCTCGGGAAGAAGAGATGGTGGTGAGCCTTCTTGACCAGTAATGAGGTGTTGAGGGTCCAAGAGAGGTCCTCAAAGATGTTGACACCCAGGAATTTGAAACTGGAGACACGCTCAACCAGGGCATGATATGGACGGGGCGTGCGTGCCAGCTCTGGTTTCCCTGAAGTCCACAATGAGCTCCTTGGTTTTCTTGGTGTTGAGGGCTGCCTGTCTGTGCGCTCCGTCGAGACTGTGCATACTTTTGTTAATATTTATAGTTTTAAGAGTTTTGTCTGTACCAACAGTAGGTGCATTTAATGTGTATGACCGTCAGTCACTTATAGACATTGGATTACGGGAAACTTACCGACTGGATTACTCTCTGGATCAGCTCTCTGAACCGCAACAATGGCCCGTTGAGATCTTGAGGACATCAGGACCGGATCTCGCCCCCAGGGACAAAGGACCCAGACGGCGAGGAAAGAGAGCTGGAGTCCGTAACAGGCTGAGAACCAGGCGGCACAGGACACCACTACCCAGTATATTGCTAGCCAATGTACAATCAATAGACAATAAACTAGACGACATCCGAGCAAGGATTCAATTCCAGAGAGACGTTAGGGACTGTAACGTTCTCTGCTTCATCGAGACGTGGCTGGCGCCAGAAGTCCCAGACCACGCCATCCAACCGGCCGATCATTTCTTCATTCACCGCAAGGATAGAACAGCAGAATCCGGTAAACAACGTGGAGGAGGTATTGCCTTCATGTTGAACAAAAATTGGAGTGACCCAACTAACGTGAAGGAATTATCCAACCACTGCTCCCCAGAACTGGAATATATAACCATCAAGTGTCGTCCTTTCTTCCTCCCGAGGGAGTTAACGGCGATCGTCCTGGTCGGAGTGTATATTCCACCGCAAGCCAGCAAGTGCAACAAGGTTGCGCTCTCCAGACTACACGACGAGGTAAATAGAATCCAAGAGGCGAATGTTAACGCCGCCATTTTAGTTCTGGGAGATTTCAATAGCGCCAATCTGAGAAAGGTATTGCCCGACTTCTATCAGCATGTGACTTGCAACACCAGAGGCGGTAACATCCTAGATCACTGTTACACGCAATTTAAAGGTGGCTACAAGGCTCATTCTGATAGTGGCTTTGGTAAGTCAGATCACGCATCAATTTTTCTTTCACCAAAGTACAGACAGAAAATTAAAAGTACTCCCGTAGTCTCGCGAGAGGTGCAGAAATGGGATGTGACGTCAGAGGATACGATCCGGTCAGTGTTTCACAACACAGACTGGAATGTGTTCCGCGACACAGATAACATTAATGCCTACACGGAGACAGTGCTGGACTATGTTTGTACTAGGGTGAAAGAAACAATCCCCACTACCAAAATGAAAGTTTACCCAAATCAAAAACCCTGGGTAGACAAATCCGTCCGTGAAGCTCTGAGAGAGCGCACCAAAGCATACAACGACGGCCTAGAGGCAGGCAACATGAATGACCACAAGGTGGCGCGATACAACGTAAGGAGGACTGTGTCAGAGGCCAAACGACGCTACAGGGATAAAATTGAACTCCAGTTTGAACAAGCTGACTCTAGAGCTATGTGGCAGGGGCTCAAAACGATGACAGACTACAAAGGCGCCTCCCTCAAACTGAACAGTGACATCTCCTTAGCAAATGACCTCAATACCTTCTATGCGAGGTTTGATGCTGGTAATAACAACACCAGCTCACAAGCCTCGGCAATGGGGGGGGGGGGGGTCGGCTGCTGATGGAGGCGCAGTGTTCAGGGTAACAGAGCATGAGGTGAGGCGGACCTTTAAAAAAGTGAATATCAGGAAGGCAGCAGGTCCAGACGGCATCCCCGGCCGCGTCCTAAAAGTCTGTGCCGACCAACTGGCCCCAGTATTCACTGACATATTTAACCTGTCCTTAGAACAGGCTGTCATCCCCACCTGCCTGAAGAAGTCCACTATTATCCCTGTACCCAAAAAATCCAAGCCTGCTTGCCTCAACGACTACCGCCCTGTAGCTCTCACCTCCATAGCCATGAAGTGCTTCGAGAAGCTAGTAAAGGGCTACATCTGCTCCTCCCTCCCCATCAACATGGACCCCCTGCAATTTGCATACCGCCCCAACAGGTCCACGGAGGACGCCATATCCCATGTGCTGCACACAGCAGCATCACACCTGGACAAGAGGCAGGGGAACTATGTGAGAATGCTATTCATCGACTACAGCTCGGCATTCAATACCATAGTCCCCTCCATACTCATAGCCAAGCTCAGGGACCTGGGCTTGGGCTATGACCTCTGCCAGTGGGTCTTGGACTTCCTGACTGGCAGACCCCAGGTGGTGAGAGCAGGCAACTGCACCTCCTCATCCATCACCCTCAACATAGGGGCCCCCCAGGGCTGTGTTCTGAGTCCCCTCCTCTACTCCCTGTACACACACGACTGTGTGGCTCAGCGGAGTAGCAATACAATCGTCAAATTTGCTGACGACACAGTGGTGGTGGGCCTGATCTCTGCCAACGACGAGAGGGCCTACCTGGAAGAGGTCAAGGTCCTGGCGGGATGGTGCCAGGAAAACAGCCTCTCCCTGAACGTCAGCAAAACAAAGGAGATGATTGTGGACTTCAGGAGGTCGGGGGTCAAGGACTACAGCCCCCTCAGCATCGACGGGGCACCGGTTGAGAGAGTCAACAGCTTTAAGTACCTCGGAGCCTACATATCCGAGGACTTGACATGGACCACACACATTAACAGTGTTGTGAAGAAGGCACGACAACGCCTCTACTTCCTCAGGCGCCTAAGGAAGTTCCAAGTCAGCCAGAAGATCCTTAAGAACTTCTACTCATGTACAATAGAGAGCATCCTGACCGGCAACATCACCTCCTGGTTTGGGAATAGCACTGCACAAGACCAAAGCAGACTACAAAGAGTGACACGTTCAGCCGAACGCACAATTGGAGGGGGGCTCCCCACCCTCCAGAACATTTACTACAAGCGTTGCAAGGGCAAGGCTAAGAGAATCATTAAAGACTCCAGTCACCCGAACAACTGCCTCTTTGAACTGCTGCGGTCAGGCAAGCGATACAGGAGTCTCAAGGCGAGCACAGAAAGACTCAGAAGAAGCTTCTATCCCCAGGCCATCAGGCTGCTAAACGAACAATGAATGAACACTACACAACAACAACCACCAAACGCACATAGCACACACGCACACACTCACTTTAAACAAACACACTGTAGCACCCACTCCACACACTTATAGCACACACCCACTTTAAACAAACACACTGTAGCACCCACTCCCCACACTTTATATTTATGGATGAAGGATTGCACTACAACTCGTACACCTTACTGTAAATTGTACCTAAAATTGTACCTCATCCCATTTCTGCTTTGCACTAGATAGTACTGTACATTAGTACACTGCATAGTATTGTGTATTGTATATTATATGGTAACTCAGAACATTGTACATATGTCTATACCGAACACTGTGACCTCATTTTCTTCTTCTAAATTCATGCTATATTATGTTATTATGTTATTTGATACTATCTTGTCTAGCACAGTCTCTGGAGCGTAACAGTAAGAAGCATTTTGTATGAAAGTATTCTGTACTTCTGTATGACAACTATTAAAGAACTTGAACTTGAACTTGAACTTGAGGGCCAGGTTATTGTCGGTGCACCGCACTGCCAGGTGCTGTACCTCCTCTCCTGTAGGCTGACTCATCGTTGTGTCGTCTGCTTGATAATGGTGTTGACTGCACTCCATGTACAGGAATGCAGTCATCGTGAAGAGGGAGTAGAGAAGGGGGCTCAGCACACAGCCTTGTGGGACGCCAGTGTTCAGGGTGAGGGTGGAGGAGGTGAGATTGTCTATCATAACTGGTGTCTGTTGATTAGGAAGTAAAATTCCATTGCTACTCCATGGCTAGGAGAACAGCTTTGGCCCCAGTATATTTCCTGTCAGCTATTGTACTAGCAGAAATTGTAAATGGAAATAAACGGGGCGAGATTTATTTCACGTCATAAATAGATCAATACCGTCCGTAATGTTGCGCAATGTTGCGTTTCTTTTTCAAATGTAGCCAAGAGTAAAGCCGGCCCATTTAGAATGTTTATGTTGTCAAGTTAGGTCTTATAGTGTGACGTGTTAGGGTTTATTATTATTATTATAATAGAGTGATGTGTGACCTGGGTTCTATGAACTGGGTCCTTAATGGGCATGTGGCTGGAATAGTGTATTTCAGTTATTCCGGGTGGCCCGCCTTCATCACAGTAACCCCCTCTGCCCCAATCCCTCCCCCTCTCCTGGAGGCCTCCCTCCCCACAGCGCTAGCTGTTGCTCTGAGCTTCAGTTCCATAGAATGATAATAAGGATGTTGTCACAGCTTTATTTTCTCTGTGCCGTCCAGGGAAGCTCCTGGTGGATCTGCTCAGGGTGTTTTTAACGCCTTGCATACGGACACAGACACACACATATATGCACATGAAAATACAATAGTCACCCATGTAACCACAATACACAATTTCCAATACAATACACAATAAAGGAATATCTTATCTTATCTACACATGCACCACCAACAGATGGCCATACATAAATCCCCTACTGTGGTTTCACATTCACATAGACGTTGAGTGATCACAATATGTTTTACACTCAATACAATAGCACACAACATACTGCAGCATGACATGAGTTCCTCCATCATTTTATAAACAAAATAGTTCAACCTTTGCTTAAGAAACCCAATCTAGATCCTCTTGTTTTAAACCAATTATCAAAAAAAAAGAAATCCTCACAACTAATCTATTTTATGAATAACAATAACATTTGAATCAGGCTTTGTGTTTCTACACAGCTCTTGTCAAGGTTGTAGCTCTACTGCTTGCTTCTGATTCTGTTCAATTAGAATCCTCCTCAATCTAAGCTAAGCTTTTGACAGGGTTGACCATACTATTTAAATGATCCGTCTTGAAAAATGGGTTGGCATCAGGGGCTCGGCTCTTGATTGGTTTAGCTCAGGGGTGGCCAACCAGTCAGAGACTAAGAGCCACAAAAAAATTACTGTGGTACCACAAAGAGCCACACCATATACCAGCGTTTCTCAACCTTTTTTTCAGTCACGGCACCCTTCATGTGTTTATAGGTCTCACCCTCTGGCCTCTGAAGTTGCTAATGTCTTTTTTATTTGGGCCTCACAGGGTTAAAAGTACCCTGTGAGACCCACGGTTGCAAAATTACAAAATCACTTTTAGCCATTTTAAAAAAAAATGTTTATTTAAAAAATGTTAAAGGGGAACTATTTTACTATTTCTTTCACTATTTGGGCACTTTTACACAATTCCTGTGAGTCTATGGAACACCTAGGTTTTTTTCGAAAAAAATGCATTGTTTTGTATTTCTAATCAAGTACTAAAAACCGCATTTTTCTACCTCAAGATCTTAAGCCGTTTTGAGGCTGGGCTCCAACCACTGTGTGGCCTGGTGCCAACTGCCACATCAACTGCCACATTATTATGCAGCTGAGAAATCTCTGACATCACAGATATGCACATTTTCAGATGACTCAGTTCAGTGAGGGTGAATATTGTGAGAGGAGAATTGGAAGAATTCGTCAATATGAGAATTAGAGACATATATCCTATTAATATAAGTCCACATAGCTAAGAAACAATGGTAAACACTGAAAAAAGCCATTTATAAGATAGTTCCCCTTTAAGCACATGTATAGTCAATTGGTCCTGTTGTTCAGCCTCACAATGCTATTTGATAGTAAATGTGTTTATATGTCCCACCCTCTGGCCTCTGAAGTTGCTAATTTCTTTTTAATTTGGGCCTCACAGGGTTAACCTCTTAAGCCCGAGATATACAGTAAAAGTGTATATTTTCAGCATTATGTTTGTTTACCAATTATTTTAACTGTTATTAGTGAAATATAAGATTATAGAAATCTCAGGGCATTGAGTCGGAAACCGGCGCATATTGACAGGAGGAAGTGGCACAGCCAAAAGTGAGTGTAGTCTTTTGAAGAAAGAGACTCAGGGCTTTCAAATTTCGAAAAACTACCCTACCCAGCTCACACCAGCCCCTGTCAATCATCTGACTTCTGGATTTACTTTTTAATTTCTCTTATTTTTTGGGATTATCTCCCACAAACCTGAACGTTATTGCCATAAAACAGAACGCAGTTAGTTTCTCTACCTTTCTGTGAACGTCTTGCAAAAAACGGTGTTGCAATATGATGAAGAATGGTGGAGAAATTTACATTATAAAAAAGATGGCAGAATTCAGTACTGTATCTACAAAACCTTCTGTTTAATCATCTTCCCTTTATTCATTTGCTTAGATTTTTCAGGTCTGGTCAATTTTAGCATGGTGTTATTTACAGTCAAAGATAATTTTTTTTTTAAATAGAATTGATATTCTCCTTTGGTTCATTACAATTTACTCAAGCCTAGTAACAGACACACTATTTCTTACACTGATCCATATATGTCCCTAGATTCAGATACCAAGAACATGCAAATGGACCATTTAAAAAAAAATTGTAAATGTTTATTCTACGTCCTTATGGAATGAGTGACATAAAAAAAAAAAAGTAAAAAAAAAAAAAAAAGTAAAAAAAAAAAAAAATTTTTTTTTTATTTTTTTTAATTTTTTTTTTTTTTTTTACTTTTTTTTTTTTATGCCACTCATTCCATAAGGACGTAGAATAAACATTTACAATTTTTTATGCTGTCTCTTACATGACTTAATACCATCTACTCTGGAAACTGTGTTGTTCCACATACTACCATGGCTCACAACAAAGGCACAAAGAGATGGAGAGAGAAATTAAATGACTGGATGGCTCAAGGTCCAAACATCAAATAGAGCTGTTTTGACAAGCTGGACAAGCAACTGGCCCGTTCAGTTGTCGAGTTCACTTCAGGTTAGCTCAGCTATCAAGGAACAGAGTGAGGACACAGTGAGTAGGACCTCAGCTGAACACGCCCCCCTGCTGTGGCTCAGAGTTTGAACCCTCATGCCTCATCTGAACTCTCTCTCTATGTCAGGGGTGGCCAACCCGCGGCTCGCGAGCCGCATGCGGCTCTTTGCCCGTCAATGTGCGGCTCTTCCATCCATAAAAAAAAATTAAAAAAAATAAAAAATAAACATTTTTTTTCTTTTTTTTACTTTTTTTTTTATGTCACTCATTCCATAAGGACGTAGAATAAACATTTACAATTTTTTTTTAAATGGTCCATTTGCATGTTCTTGGTATCTGAATCTAGGGACATATATGGATCAGTGTAAGAAATAGTGTGTCTGTTACTAGGCTTGAGTAAATTGTAATGAACCAAAGGAGAATATCAATTCTATTTAAAAAAAAAATTATCTTTGACTGTAAATAACACCATGCTAAAATTGACCAGACCTGAAAAATCTAAGCAAATGAATAAAGGGAAGATGATTAAACAGAAGGTTTTGTAGATACAGTACTGAATTCTGCCATCTTTTTTATAATGTAAATTTCTCCACCATTCTTCATCATATTGCAACACCGTTTTTTGCAAGACGTTCACAGAAAGGTAGAGAAACTAACTGCGTTCTGTTTTATGGCAATAACGTTCAGGTTTGTGGGAGATAATCCCAAAAAATAAGAGAAATTAAAAAGTAAATCCAGAAGTCAGATGATTGACAGGGGCTGGTGTGAGCTGGGTAGGGTAGTTTTTCGAAATTTGAAAGCCCTGAGTCTCTTCCTTCAAAAGACTACACTCACTTTTGGCTGTGCCACTTCCTCCTGTCAATATGCGCCGGTTTCCGACTCAATGCCCTGAGATTTCTATAATCTTATATTTCACTAATAACAGTTAAAATAATTGGTAAACAAACATAATGCTGAAAATATACACTTTTACTGTATATCTCGGGCTTAAGAGGTTAACCCTGTGAGGCCCAAATTAAAAAGAAATTAGCAACTTCAGAGGCCAGAGGGTGGGACATATAAACACATTTACTATCAAATAGCATTGTGAGGCTGAACAACAGGACCAATTGACTATACATGTGCTTAAAGGGGAACTATCTTATAAATGGCTTTTTTCAGTGTTTACCATTGTTTCTTAGCTATGTGGACTTATATTAATAGGATATATGTCTCTAATTCTCATATTGACGAATTCTTCCAATTCTCCTCTCACAATATTCACCCTCACTGAACTGAGTCATCTGAAAATGTGCATATCTGTGATGTCAGAGATTTCTCAGCTGCATAATAATGTGGCAGTTGATGTGGCAGTTGGCACCAGGCCACACAGTGGTTGGAGCCCAGCCTCAAAACGGCTTAAGATCTTGAGGTAGAAAAATGCGGTTTTTAGTACTTGATTAGAAATACAAAACAATGCATTTTTTTCGAAAAAAACCTAGGTGTTCCATAGACTCACAGGAATTGTGTAAAAGTGCCCAAATAGTGAAAGAAATAGTAAAATAGTTCCCCTTTAACATTTTTTAAATAAACATTTTTTTTTAAAATGGCTAAAAGTGATTTTGTAATTTTGCAACCGTGGGTCTCACAGGGTACTTTTAACCCTGTGAGGCCCAAATAAAAAAGACATTAGCAACTTCAGAGGCCAGAGGGTGAGACCTATAAACACATGAAGGGTGCCGTGACTGAAAAAAAAGGTTGAGAAACGCTGGTATATGGTGTGGCTCTTTGTGGTACCACAGTAATTTTTTTGTGGCTCTTAGTCTCTGACTGGTTGGCCACCCCTGCTCTATGTCATAAGTCTATAAAATGAAAAATTAGCATATGTATGTAGGTTTTTAGATAACAGGTATTAGGGGTATATCCTGTATGCCTGTACCCGTTCCGCAACTGTAAGTTACTTCCGGGGTAGGCCTGATTGGCCCCGACAGGCACGTGACGCGGCAAACTCAGGACGCGCAACGAGGCTGCTGAGAGCTGTCGCGCGGAAATAGGCTGTCTATTGCCATTCTCTAACACAAACTCTAACCTTAACCAGCTCCTTAACAGCGCCTAAACTTAACCGTTCTAACCTTAACCAACTCCGAAACAATGCCTAACCTTAACCTTAACCATAACCATGCCTAACCTTAACCATAGAAAGAATATTGCCATTCTCTAAGACAAACTCTAACCTTAACCAGCTCCTTAACAGCGCCTAAACTTAACCGTTCTAACCTTAACCAACTCCGAAACAATGCCTAACCTTAACCTTAACCTTAACCATGCCTAACCTTAACCATAGAAAGAATATTGCCATTCTCTAAGACAAACTCTAACCTTAACCAGCTCACGTTAAAAAAAAAATTTGATGGGATTCGAACTCGTCAAGAAAGGACCGCAGAACCGCTGCTTTGCCAGGTGAGCTGAAGCGCAGAATGAAAATCATGGCGGATTAGGGCGGTGACATAATTCCGCAAGCTCTGCCGCTCCGCTCCGCAGAGCGTGCCGCGCGGCAGAGAAAGTTGCGCGTCACGTGCCTGTCTGGGCCAATCAGGCCTACCCCTGAAGTAACTTACAGTTGCGGAACAGTTATAGGCATCCTGTATAAGACATTTGACTAAATGGTAATTTCATTGGATATGCACTGTGAATTAATGCTTGTATATCTTATCGTATGTTGTCATGTTTGTTTATATGTCTGTTTAAAAAATAATAATAAAAAAAAATGAAAAATTAAAGACCAACTTAAAATAGGTTATAGGACCTGAATGGAATGGAGAGGCGGCCAAGGTTTCTACATAGGGTTACGATTTCATATAGAATTATATACAATTGCATCAATCGTGTATCTGAGGCCCTTAGCTTGGTAGACCTAAAGCCTGTGTGTGTATATGTGTGTGTGTGAAAGAGGGAGAAACCAAGAGCTCAGTCCCAAGGTCCTCACCAGGACAGAAGAAAAAGCAAACAGACATTCTCCAAGCGGCTGGGTTCAAACTGATGCTGCCCAGCAGGGGGCGTGACACGGAGGGCCACAGTGCACGTGTTTGCATGTGCATACGTGTGTGAATGGGTTTCTGAAATGCATAAGCAAAAAAATTATATACATGTGTGCGAGTACTGTGTGTGTGTGTATGTCTATGCCAGGTGTCTGTGACTCTTGGCTGGAGACCATGTGTGCTTCATTTCCCCCACATGTCAGTTAACTGGGTCATCTGGCCTGCTATTTGGGGCACCGGTCACTCGGGGAGAGGTTAAAGAAGACATGCCACCTCCATCTGGGGAGGTTTGGGGACAATGAGGAATGTGCCAGCTCAAGAAGAAAGTCATTCCTCTACTTTCAGCTTCTATTTACTACGTTATTGTGCCCTCTGCTGGACAGAAGGAGACTGGCCATGGGGAGGTGGGGGTGAATTGACTAGGTAAAAGGCAGGAAAGAGCAGTAATTACATTATAGCCACAACTCCTGTGTTGAGAATAAATCCTTGGGTTGCTCCATCGATAGCTTTGTGTACATTGTGACAGTAAACAGGGTGATTTTATGGGAATATGAGCACATTTTCTGGTTCTTCATTCAACAGAATGAATCAAAGCTCAAACAGTCCACACTCAGCCTCCAACTCACTCCAAATGACACAGCTCTATATATTTTCTGCATAACATCACAGATTTTGAGTTGCAGCTCTCTGGATGACTGTGAGGGTTGTTCATATTCTCCAAGTTATAGAACTATGATCATAGGAAGAACACACTGTAAACTTTAATTAGGGTGGATTTCCCCTGTAATCTATTATTGGTTATCCTTTCCTCCCTGTTACACAAGCGGGTTGTGGCGTTCATAATAACTCTCCCTGGGCGTTAAATATGGAAAGAGGACATTCTAGAAAAGGAACTTGGACCCGATAATAGAATGGACCAAAGGAAGTGAAACGATGTTCTTCTCCTTAGAAATGCTATATTTGGAAAACCCTATCACAGCAAATATTATGATGTAACATCAGGCTAAATAAATGTTTGCTGTACCAAGGTCAAAGCATGGCACCTGTCCCCAGAACAGTTGAGAAACTAAACTATTTTATTCTGAATGGATTAGTGATCACTAAATGAAAACATTTACTTACAAGAACAAAGTCAGCCTGGAGCTTATGTAGGAGTCTAATTGCTCCAGTGTTCTCATCGTGCCGGTACTGCAGTTGCTCCCTCATCTCTTCAGTCTACTCTGTACCACAGGCCTTGAGCAATACATCAGGATGATTCCAGACAGTTGAGTAACATCACCAGCACCCGTCTGGGAAAGCTCAAGGCAGAGAAAGGAGTTTGGGTTTAACGAGATGTGTGGCAACAGGCAAGCACACATTTTGTTGGTGCTCATTATACATGCTTAGAAATCATACCATGAAAGTGAAAAGGTATGTGTGATCTACATGATCCATGACACAGCTGCCACCTTCTTCTTCTTCTTTCGTGTAACGTCAGAGGTCCAACTCCGTATCTTGTAGCCATGCCCTTAACTCTGGTCCCACATCAAAGAGGCTGGCTTCCGAGGGTGGTTTGTATAGGGGGCAGATGGACCACGACCAGATCATCAGATGGACCACGACCAGATCTCGTCAGATGGACCACGACCAGATCTCATCAGATGGACCACGACCAGATCTCGTCAGATGGACCACGACCAGATCTAGTCAGATGGACCACGACCAGATCTCATCAGATGGACCACGACCAGATCTCGTCAGATGGACCACGACCAGATCTCGTCAGATGGACCACGACCAGATCTCATCAGATGGACCACGACCAGATCTCATCAGATGGACCACGACCAGATCTGATGGACCACGACCAGATCTCATCAGATGGACCACGACCAGATCTGATGGACCACGACCAGATCTCGTCAGATGGACCACGACCAGATCTCGTCAGATGGACCACGACCAGATATTATCAGATGGACCACGACCAGATCTCATCAGATGGACCACGACCAGATCTCGTCAGATCCACGACCAGATCTCGTCAGATGGACCACGACCAGATATCATCAGATGGACCACGACCAGATCTCATCAGATGGACCACGACCAGATATCATCAGATGGACCACGACCAGATCTCATCAGATGGACCACGACCAGATCTCATCAGATGGACCACGACCAGATCTCATCAGTAAATATGTCAATTTAGTCATTAAAACAATTAAAGCACCATACTTGGCTGCCTTTGAGGACACTTTTTGAACGCTGCTTCATTGCCCCGTTGGATTGAATTTCAGCCTCGAGTTGCAGAAACTTCAGCTCCCAGAAAAACACAAGGTGCTCCTTCTTCGTGGGCCAACTGACGAGATCTTGGTCTGAATATGATCCATACAGAACTATTTGATCTGGGTTGAAAATGTCCAATTATCCTGTAAATTGTGCTTCCAATCTAAATGTCTTCTTAGTTTTAATTTCATCAATAACACTTAAAAAATGAAATGAAAAATCTTTTATTTTGGGCAGCATTTTTTTTTTTGGATCAATTATCAACAATTATGCTCAAGTCGAACAAGGTCTCCATCTTCTACTGTATGAGCACATAGTCATTCAGGTGAACTTGTTACAGTGGCAATACTAGGACTGAAAAAAGGAGAGGGGGGAAATCAAAAACTAAAGACAATAAAAAATAAAATAAAATGAGTTACAGAAAATTTAGGCCGAGACACAATTATGGACTTTTTGTGAGTCAGAACATTTTAGATTTACCACAGATTTTAGTTAATTATAATCAAACACAAAAGACACGTTCCTGAGCATTTCTCACCAATAATCAAAACTCGCACAAAATCACTTCAAGTACAGAAAATATTAAGAAAATACTGTATAAGAATCATGAAAATAAAAGGTAACAAGCATGAAAACCGGGGGGTGACCTGTGACATTTAAAAATGTTTGTCATGTACAGGCAAGGTTCACCGCCCACTTCATCTTAAAAAGGAAAATGTCACAACAACAAAAAGAAAAGAAAAAGTTGTCTAAAAAGAAAGCGCTTAAGAGCAATTTACAAGCGGCTGACGAGTTTAACTTCGATAGAACTGAACGAGTGACGGGCAAACGGGCACATTCAGTGAGAGGGAGACCTCCCCAAATGGAAATAGGTGTGAAGTGTTAAAGAGAGAAAGGACTGGCGTATTCAAGCCCATCATGCCAGCTCTACACAAACCCTTCTTGACTGAAATATACACCACGAAACGGTCCAATACAGATTCCTACTTGTTTTGCACATTTCTCCAAAGCGGACAAGATCGGTCGTACAAATCGGGTTATCATCTATCAGCATGATCTAGATCAACCCTCTTGCAGACAGGGACAAGCAGTCGGCCGAACGTCCAGACAGCCATCAGTAGCGGCGTCCGAAGGCTCCACTCTGCAAGCCACTGCCCTGCATCAGCTGGTTCTGCCTGTTGAGAGCTCCAGAGAGAGACTGGGACGTCCCTGTGTTAAAGAGGCCGCCACGGCTGGGGATCGGAGGAGAATAACACACAAACCCAGTGTTAGTTTCACCATTGCAGTGGCATCATCTCATTGGAATACCATCTACTGGACATGTGTACAGTGTTGCTCGAAAGTCACCCACCACCATGCATAATGATAGGTATGGTGTTATAATGGTGGATGACAATGTGAATAACACAAATTCCAAAGGGATGTGACCCCTTTGGAATTTGTGTTATTCACATCATCATCCACCATTATAACACCATACCTATCATTATGCATGGTGATGAGTGTCATTTATGTGGGCTGCTTTATTGCCTCTGGTCCTGGTGACCTTGCCATTATCAGGAAATCTGTGAATTCTATGTTTTTACTTTAAAATTCTACAGGGAAATGACAGGTCATATGACCTGTAGCCATGCCAAAGGAGTTATGCAGCAAGGCAACAATCCAGAAATACATAATAGTGGTTAACTGAGAAGACATCTAGCATTACGGATGGTCTGAGATGACAGACCTTTGGGACACATTGAAATACTGTAGAAGTTGTAGTGAGTTCTTCATGCAAGGAATCCCTAAAATGTCAGTGAATTGAGGGAATTCAATGATGAAAACTAACCAAAATCCATCAAAGCACATGCAAGCGACTAGTATTCAACTCTAGGAAAGGTTTAATTGAAGTCATAGGTGCCAGCAGCTGCTGGATCCCAAAGGTTCACAACACATACAAGCATATTTCATGTTTAATAATTGTATTTAGTAAATAATCTAAATATATTCAAACCATTTGTGTTTTCATTCAATCATGATATGTGTTATCATAAATTAGATAAAGATATAATAAAGATGAATGTGTGAAGAAATGACTTCCAAAGGGGTTCACATACTTTTGAGCAACACTGTATGTGGTTGGAATTTCAATTAACAACTTCAATATACTGCATGAGTGAAGCCACAGTGCATTTTCTCAGAAAGGGAAAAGCACCCTCCTGTTTGATAAAATTTATGGTATTCTATTAAGCTATGAGTCATTTTGTATTACACTCTATATACATACTTATATATATATATACACATTTTGTTTTTGTTCTTATCGTTAAAAGTTGTTAACATTTCCAATATGATAACTGTCTTAGTGCTGAATTAGGCTGATTCCATGTCTGTGAAACCAGTCCCCAATCATCCAGTTCTTACCTTGTAACGCCGCCCCCACGTGCCATGTGGCTCTGGCCTGGGATCGCTCCGTCTCTACCTGGAGGAGAAGAGCAGAACTACTGCATTAGGACAGTATTGAGAGGGCTGCACAGGTGACAACCACCACACAACACCAGAAGACGACCAACTACTGGCAACACTTTTGGCTCCAGGGATTGGATGCATGTTTGAATTTAATAGGCTGGTCAGGAGAGATATTCACACAGAGAGGGACTTGGTTTGAACATTGACCAAAAGTTGGAAGCAGAATAGAGTGACGGCGACGTTAGCCTTCACTCAATCATTGATCGAGGATCTATTGACCATATTCACAGGGCAGCCATTTTGCTCTGTCAAATCAGAGTATGACATAAGAACAAAATGGCCACTGTGTGAATATGGTGTAGTTGGCAATGTTTCTCATCAACGGAGTCAAACACAGCTTTATTAATACAAAAACCATGGAGACATGATCAGTCCGCAGAGTGAAATCTCTCTTTAGCGCATATCCTCCATTAATTTATACTTCCACAATAACAAAACACATGACCTGAACAGTATTGAGGTATTACACAATAGGGATCACAACAAATTCATCATGGCCCCTCCACCCCTGGGGGACTTTATTAGGAAGAAAAATAGTGAGCTTAGTACTAGGTCAGCCTCCAGGGGGGATTGTGTTGTCGAACCTAGAAAGTCTACTTTTGCACAGAATGTTCTATCTATCAAAGGTTGCACTAGCTGGAATGCCTTGCCTATGGCTATTCCAGAAAGTCCTACGTTTGCTGCTCTAAAGAGACAGCATAAATCATGGCTCATAGGCAGGCAGACCTGTGAACACTAGGCCTAGTGGCATTTGGGGGGCGATAAGCTATTTATGATAGCAATGAGCACTTTATGATAGGCACTGCCTAATATGCACTTTAAAACAAAAAAATATAGCACTTTAGGATAGGCCTAGCCTAGCTCGCACCTTAGCATTTGCACTTTAGGATATGCCCCACCTAGATAGCACTCTAGTCACATTTTAGGATAAGTATTACTCCTGTAATTTCTACTTCTGCTTTGTTTTAACCTTGTAATTGTACCATATGGATTCCTGGTTTTTATGTATTGTTCTGGTTTTATGCATTTGTGGTTCTATGTATCGTATTTTTGGTTGTATGTACTGTATACACTGTCTTATGTGGGGACTACCGGTGAAAATTTGCCTCTGCTAATTCAGGTGTATTTACATCAATGTTTTATTGCAAAATTCTGAATGTTCATTAATATACATTGTACCTTACAAAAAAATTCAATGATGATCACGTCCCAACCCACTCTATTATGAACTGGAGGTCTTTTGAGAACACGGACTGGTCTCAACCTCTCTTCTTTACCAGAAGTCCATACTCGCCTCACAGGCCTCGTTATTAACCCCGGATTTAATATCACGTAATAAATAGATCAATACAGTCCGTATTAATTAATGTTGCAATTTTTCTTCTTCAAATGTAGCCAAGAGTAAAGACCCTGACCCTATCAAAAACAGCAGTCAAAGTGTATATTTTCAGCACTACGTTTGTTTACCAATGATTATCGTATATTATACAACGGCATGCACATTTCTCGATTCTGATTGGCTGAAACAGTCATTTTACACGTCTTTATTGGCAACAATCCACGCTGCTGGCCCAGGACCCGCCCACAACCGACCCACATCACATCACTCCGCCGGATCACAAGAAGGTGGCCAATAATATTTACAAATGGATATGTTAATGGCGACTAAACGACTAAATATGAAGCGATTCTGTCAAGGGGAATGTGTTAGCCCTTTAAACAATGTTGGATGATGTAATTGATGGGTCTTGAGGCAATCTAGAACAAAAGAAAAATCGCGGTTTGATTGATAGATTAATTGATTGATTTAAATTTCTACTTCCTTCTTGCTACTGACTGCAGCGTTCTCTCTCACTGTCCGATGCTGGCGTACCCACAAACACACACACACACATACACACACACACACACACACACACACACACACACATACACACACACACGCACACACACACTGTGACACACACACACACACACACACACACGCACACACACACACACACACTCCTGTCTGCAACAGCGGGGGAGTCAGACTGAGAGAGAAGCAGCGCTGTTTTAAGTGAGCATGGTCTATTGAATTGATTGATTGGTTGATTGCTAATTTTATTACTGTACCCCTGGTTTCCAACTGGTTAAGTTTAGGCTAAAAGAAATAAATAAAAAAATAGGGCGAAGAAAACGTTTTTTTCCTATGCATTCCCTTAACAATTGTGTGTATTGAGCCGTACTGTATTGTACCCATTCTGCATCTGGTAATAAAATTTTCAATCAATCATTCCAATAATACACAGTTGGATGTGTTAGTTGGTTGGATGCACTTCAAGCTGCTTCCACATGAGGCAACTTCTCTCAATCATTCCAATAATACACAGTTGGATGTGTTAGTTTGGTTGGATGCACTTCAAGCTGCTTCCACATGGAGTTGTGGGAACTACTTTTTCTGGCGGATGGTTTTTTCAATAAATCTTCGATTAATGTGTGTTTATTGTATAGAAATAAGGTTGGATGAATCTGGCAGTTGTATAAAAGCTTTACACCACGTGCAGTCGTGATTTGTGACCAATAAACCATGCCTAGGGGGGTCTAACGACCCTCGGCTGCGCCTCGGGCCTAACAACCACCCCTAGGCATGGTTTATTGGTCACAAACCACTCCTGCGTGTGATGTAATGCTTAATTGTATTGTATATCTCGGCGCATCCCGGATGAATTAGACGTGAGGAAATAATGAGTCATGAAAGCGTTGTAGTCCTAAAACAGAGGAGACCCAGGGCTTTCAATAGACATTGAATTTTCATAAAACTACACTACCCAGCTCACACCAGCCTGTGAAAGCTGCTGAAAATATTCTTTGCGAGAAATTCTGATGTTATTTTTGTGATTATATCTCATGGGTCGATCAAACCTGAACGTTATTGCCATAAAATACCATGTAGATTGTTTCTCTACCTTTCTGTGAACATCTAAAAAATAAATAAAAAAAAGTTTCAATCTAATGAAAAATGGCGCCTGGTGGTACTAAATCCAGATTGAACTCTGCCATTGGAAAGAGGAGATTTGGCACGACCCATAGATGTATGCCCTGGCCATAAGGTGATTTATAGGCCTGATATTATATATTCATATTTCAAATTGCATGTGTCCAGATGACAGAATTCAGTACTGTATCTACAAAACCCCCTGTAAATCATCTGTCCTTTATTAATTTGCTTAGATTTTTTGTACACTTGATCTCAAGAAGCTGAATGAGCTCAGTGGCGATTTTTCATGTCTTGTCAATGTTAGCATGGTGTGTTATTCACAGTTTTTTTTTAAATAATAATTTATATTCTCCTTTGGTTCATTACAATTTACTCAAGCATAGTAACATACACAATATTTCTGACACTGTGAATAGATTCCCTGAGGTCCATAGATGTCCCTAGATACCAAGAACATGCAAATGACCTTGTAGAAGTGGAGCAATCTTCCATTTACTTGGGTATGTACTTTTAGGCAAATTTTCGGAAAATATGGCTAGGGCTTAACACTTTCAGCGCCAGCCATTACCTGTATCCCTGTGGCTAATGCACCAGCTTTCCATAGCTTATTTTCACTGTGCGTCACTATGTTTAGAGAGCTTTATCTATATTCTATATTATAGCTATGGAGACAATACTATGGTCATTTGACAGTCACTTTCTCCTGTCGAACATGCAAAAAAGAGATACATTTTTTTCATGTATACGTTCGCGCGTTATCCCGTGGTGAATATTGTATAGTTTAGGAGTGATCTGGGCTAATTCCTGAAAAGCTGAGTTATAGGGCGTTATGTTTTACTAAAGTCGTTGCCGTTTCTCGCCTGGACACGCTACTATTTCCAAATCAAATGTATATAATAGGTATTATTAGTGATGCACGATATATCGGCCGCCGATATAATATCGGCCGATATGGCAGTTTTTTTTTACAGATCGGTATCGGTCCGATACCAAGATA
This sequence comes from Notolepis coatsorum, assembly GCF_963971535.1. NCBI lineage: Eukaryota > Metazoa > Chordata > Actinopteri > Aulopiformes > Paralepididae > Notolepis > Notolepis coatsorum. The sequence continues at coordinate 198,419,027 of NC_140166.1, forward strand.
GGGTCGATATAAAAATATATAAATAAATAAAAAGAAATTTCATGTTTTGGCCTTAAATAGTTTAAAAATACCAGTAATTTCAGAAAATAAGTTACAAAAGTAAATTAAAAAAAAAAAGAAAAAAAAAAGTGCTTTGGAAAATTATGTTTCATCATGAATGCATCAAAGGGGGGGGGGGGGTCGTTTTTTGATGCTCTGATCGTCAACGGCATTCGTTTTGAATACTACATACGTTGATCAACTGGATCGATATGAAATCATTGTAGGATCAAGGTGGAATTGACGTCAGATAGTCCTTACTTAGCCCCTTTCGTGACTTTCGGTTTGCAAGCCTGGGGCTTTTGTGACCGGAGTCACTTGCTCACACGCCCCGATTACCCAGTAGAGAAACGACCAAGCGTCATCAAGGGGCTCGCGGTGTGTCAAGAATACATCAGATCTGAATTTCAAAGATACCCAGCGTACAATATGGGTCTAACACAGCTTCACGATGGGGTCTGGAAGCTCGGAGTTGCTAATAAACATTTTAAATCATTTTTATAAAACGAGTGTACTCACAGAGCGAACCTTGGCAAAATGGCTGGTGCGTCGGCAATCACTGCGCTCCCTATCGGTCCCTGTTGGTCATTACAACAATACACAGGAGACGCGCTCAGCAGATTCTACCCTGTAATGGCCTATAGGTAATGACCAACAGGGACCGATAGGGAGCGCAGTGATTGCTAAACGCACCAGGCATGCAACAAGGAAAGTTGCAGAAGGAGAAGACGCCATCTTGCTGCCAGAGTTCGCTGTGAGTAGCACTTGTGTTTCCCAACAATGTTTTAAACTGTTTATTGGCAACTCCGAGCTTCCAGACCCCATCGTGAAGCTGTGTTAGACCCATATTGTACGCTGGGTATCTTTGAAATTCAGATCTGATGTATTCTTGACACACCGCAAGCCCCTTGATGACGATTGGTCGTTTCTCTACTGGGTAATCGGGGCGTGTGAGCAAGTGACTCCGGTCACAAAAGCCCCAGGCTTGCAAACCGAAAGTCACGAAAGGGGCTAGTCCTTACTATGAGGAATACCTCAGGGGTATTCCAAAAAGAATATTCCAATTGTCTGATCGCAATTTCCAGTATTGGTGTCCATCGGGTCCCCGACATAATCCGGCACAACACATGCATCGAGTGTCCTGGACGTGTTCCAATGTGATCGGGTGAACCGCTAGGCTTGCCTGATCCAAAATTCTCAGCCCGGAGGGATTAAGATGTAACACACGGTGTGAAATAAGGTTTCAAAGGGTAGGCGATACTGCCACCTAGCAGGGTCTGGCCGGTACTGCACTTTTGGCGTCTCAGTATGGCTTTCAGCGGTAACATAGGTCTGTGAGTGTAATATTGATATTAAAATCGGAAAAAAAGGAAAAAGATCCAAAAATTTAACATGGTTTGGTTTTTGGCGCCCAACGATTGGCGAGCAAACACATATTACGTGGTTGGCGCAGAATGAGTTAAGAGGTTAATTTGATCTTGTATGCCAACTCCCATCACTGTTGTAGGCAAAATAACAGAGCAATTGACCCATCTCAAACCCCACTCTTTTCTTTATGCTCCTATCACAATTGTTGCTTTCCCCAGACAAACTAAAATTAGGGAAGCAACGGTTGTGATTGGAGGATCACGAAAAGAGAGCAGGGTTTGAGACAGGTAAATTATTGTAACGTTACAGCTACAGTAAATAAATACAGTATTAAAGTACAGATAATCCTACTTTGCCATGTTCGGTCTCCGTCCACCTTTCGTCCGGAATCCCAGTCACGGCCTCCATCCCTAATAAGACCAGAGAAATTGTCAGCCGGACAAAAAGACAACCATATCTCCATCTGTGTGTATTTAAATGTAGCCGTCACTGACCTAGTGTTCATGGCCCGCTTCTCATAGCCTCCACCCCAGGTGTCTCTGCTATGTTTATCCGTCTTGTCCGAGAAGTTCTGTTAGAAGGGGACACAGGCAGGCTCAAAGATGAACACTTTGAGTGCCAGCCACGACATATGTCGTTATTTCATGCCCCCCCCCCCCCCCCCGTTGAGTGCCGACGACGCTAATTGTCGTTTTTTTTTTTTATTTATTTATTAGCGATCTGAATTCATATTTCATCAACAGAGTCTCCCGTTGGTACAGCAGCCCCTCTAGGAGCTCTGATGGGAAAATACCGCCCCCTATCGTCTATCCCTGTGTAACTGCAGGCCATTCGATTACACTGGTGGATCTGTGGGGGGGGGGGAGCCTACTGGCTCCACTATGCTGGCGAGGGATCTGATGAAGAGGGAAGTGATCGCGAGATGGAAAGCAGCCTGGAATATATATTTACAGCAGCCAATAATCAATCAATAAACACGATCGGAATAATCTTTTTGGAGAACATCTGATCTAAGGTAAGGAGTCTATGTTACCAGTTTTAGGATAATCAGAGCTGTTTTCACTGAGATAACAGCGTGTCCCGTATGTGTATATGTGTGTGTGCTGTTGAGGAAATAAGATAATCGATTTCTCAGCTCACTTCTATAGCGTGCATATAAGTACACTATCGATAATCTAGCGTTTATTTGAAAACGATTCATAAATAGGCAGACAAATGACAACGTGTCTAGTGTATTCGAGAATATTCCAATAAATGCCGTTTATGACGGAATCTTTCTATTTTTCTGAAATTTTCTAGAAAACGATAGCTTTTCGAAATGCTATAAAAAGGATATGAACCGATTAAAAAACAATCCGTTTCGACAATGTTGACTGTAAACAAGTCATTGATAAGCGACGGGCAGATTAGAGACAGCCATAATTTAAAACATAGATTATGCGTTTTTAACGCCATCATTGAAGTGGGTGGCGGCATTCAAGGGGGTAAAAAGGAAAACACGGCCGGCACTGAAAGTGTTAACAGTGAAAGTAAACAATCACTGAATAAAACGTGGCATTAACACTTTGGTTGCCTAAGGTTAAATTAATGATATACCATAGATTGCCAGCGCTATTTGTCTATGGAGAAAGTCTCCTTCTTTGCAGGGCTATAACTTTTTAAATTCTATTGCTACATTGCCATTATTAGGGCCCATTCAAAGTCCTATATGTATTGTTCATTGTGTAGCAACGTTAAACTTTTTCATTCACATATTCATAGTAAAGTATGGTCTAATGTATAAGTATGTTTTCATCTCTTTCTGCAGCTTTCTCCAGAACGTGATATATAGCCCCAAATGCATTATATTGATGATGAAATAGTTTGATGGCAATCAGCGCGATATAAAAAATTCCAACTAGACGTACTTCTAGAAGTTACTACACGTCATCTGATGTTGACCGGATGGGCGAGGGGGCGTTTATAATTCCGTGGGCAGCGTTATACCAATCATCTAATGTGGGTCAAATGTTGATAATATCAGTTATTATCGAAGACGGTAACGTTACACGCTGAAACTCACCCCAGTCTCCGCGCGCCGTTGGGCGATCATCGTCGAGTAGAAATTTTATCATTATGGGATATATTATTACCCGGTCCATCTCCAGCTTGTATAATGGTATATACGTCCAAATCATGTTGTTTATCGAGTTATTGGCAATCGATCGCTATGTAGTGTGACGAGCTAGAGTGCCGGAACCTATCCCGAGTGGCCGGAAGCAATACGGACATCTAGCACAACCTCTACTGCGCTTCCTGTTAAGCGGTTGCGCGATCGGCCACCAGATGGCGCTCCTGAACCGCCAGAGAGCTCAGTGGGTCCTGCTGGTGTATCTCAGGCCAGCGGAGGGACATTATGAATCCGATCGCAGATTTTTGAAATATTGATATAAAGACGACGTACAGCGTCCCCCGGCAACTTTAGCATGGCCAGCAAAGACGTCTAAAGACGGCTCCCGGCAGTCAAAGTGTTAACACTGCAGTTTAAAAAAAAAAAGTGGAAATAATGTACAAAGAATGCATACACAGTACTTGATGGTTATTTTATTTACATAAGGTTATAGTGCAAATAGCACGTTATCTATAGTACGTAGAGACAAAAAGTTAAAAACGGACTATATACACACTTGTTTTGTAATTGTTATAACGATAATGTACTAATCAATGCCTCTCACCTGGCTGTCTCTGTCTCCAGCTGCACTACGCGCAGTATCCCGTCTGTCCCCCGCGTCATCTTGATAGCGGCTGCGGTCCCTGTGGTCAAAGTCCTGGTAGCGGTCCTGGCGGCTGCTGCTGAAGTCTGAGCGGCTGTTGTACCGGTCATCCGTGGCCATCCGCTTCTCCGGCCAGTCGTCTTTTCTGCACAAAACACAAGAGTATCGTTTAGCCACCCATCTCTTTCGCTGGATGTCAAGATTGCTCTAATTATACACTATGTGGTTGTAGTTGGTTTTGGAATTGAATACTTATGAATAGGGATGGGAGGGTTTCCGGTAGTACATGGGGCCAATTTGGAGCTAGCCCTGAAAGAACCACGGGCTGGCGTCAAATTTCCATCCCTACATCATTTTGAGATTGTGACAGCCGACTCAAAAATCAACAACAGCTCATTGTGCGTTTTACCTGCCGTCCATGTCATAAGGCCTCTTCATAGGCCTGCGGTCCTGGTCGAAGCGCAGCTGCTCCGACTGCCGCCGCAGCTCGTCCCGCTCCCGCTGGATCCTCTCGTGCTCGCGGCGCCGCTCAAACTCCACGCGCTGCCTCTCGCGCTCGAGGAACTCACGCTCCATGCGGTCAGCCTCGAGACGCTGCTTCTCCACCTGGGATTTCATTGACCATTAAATTTATTAATTTGTCCATATTAACTCAATACGTTGCTAAGGGGACTTTGGATCTCAATGGGACTTCTTTGTAAAATAATGGCTAAATAAAAAATGTATCAAGCGATTTATTTAATTGTATTATTTATAACTAAGCAACGGTAAGCAAACCGCCTTTAGTTTTTATTCTGACATACCGGTACATTGAATTAGGGGAATAGGACACAGAACTATAATTAAAAGGAACACGCCAACATTATGGGAAATGTCCTTGCCATCTTCTCCAGAGTCAGACACCAATTTCCTCTCCTGTGCATTCAGTAGAAAGATATCCGGCTACAAGCTAACCTAGCACAACACAAATTAATGGAAGAGGATATGGACCACCTCTCCCGGAGTTTTAAGCTAGGCTAGTGGTATCCGCTTCCATTAATTTGTGCTAAGCTAAGCTAGCTTGCAGCTGGAAAACCTTCTACTGAACACAGAGAGGAAATTGGTATACATTTTCTTGTCTGACTCTGAAGACAGCAAGTGCCTTTTCCCATAATGTTGGCGTGTTCCTTTAACCTCGGAGCCCTATTTTCTGAAAATCTGCCTAAAATACATACCTAAGTAAATGGAATATTGCTCCACTTCTACAAGGCCCATTTGCATATATCTAGGGACATCTATGGACCTCAGTGAATGTATTCCCAGTGTCAGAAATATTGTGTCTATTTATTACTAGGCTTGCTTAAATTGTGATGAAACAAAGGAGAGTATTAATGATTTTTCTTTGCATCTTTGACAGTGAATAACACCATACTAATAATGACCAAACATGAAAAACCGCCACTGTTCTCGTTCAGTACCTTCTTGAGATCATGTGTACAAAAAAGCTACGGGAATTAATAAAGGGAAGATGATTAAACAGAAGGTTTTGTAGATACAGTACTGAATTCTCCCATCCGGACCAATGCAATTTGAAATATTATTATAGAATATAGAATAGCAGGCTTATAAATTACCTTATTATAGCCAATTCGCACATTTATGGATTGTGCCAATTTTTTTTTTTTTTTTATCTACTTTTTCTCCCATTTTCTATTTTTCTCCCATCCCAATTTCGTATTGTCCAATTCTACCCTCCCCTGTCTCGAACGCTGTTAGGCCATGCCTCCCACAGGTCGGCTGCAATGTGGACCAAGCCTTGCATCACGTGTCCCCTCCGGTACACGAGGCAGCGGTTGCATCTTTTCACCTGTACAGCGCAATCTCTCAGCGGTGAGGGTCTGCGTGGGAGGGACACGCCGCACTCGTTGCTTCCTGATTCTGCTGCGCAGGCGCACCAACCGACCTGTAGGAGTCGCTGTCCACAACGTCTGATCCCCACCCACCAGCTTCCCACCCCCTAATACTACCAATTGTATTAGTATGAACGACCAGCCAAGCTGGTAGCAATGCCGAGAGCTGGGCTCGAACCCAGCATCTCCTGCATTAGTGGCGAGCGCCTTGCCCACTGCGCCACTTAACAGCCATGGATTGTGCCAAATCTTATATTTCAAATGTCCAAGTTCAATTTGGATTTAGTATTACCAGGCGTGGATAAGAACAGATAATGAAATCTACTGTATGTACAGTAGCTTTTGAATTTGCCAGGGTGGCACCATTTTTAATCTAATTTCAAATCTAATTGTTGCTACATGCTAAAAATAGGGAAGAGAAACTAACTGCGCTTCTATGTCAATAACGTTAAGTTTTGTGGTTTATTATCCAGAGTAATAAGAGATATTAAAAAAATTCATACAGAAGTAATTAGCTTGAAAGCTTTGGGAAGTGTCATTCGGGAAAATTCCAATGCTCATCGAAAGCTCTCGGTGTCCTCTGCAAAATGGCAGAAAAAAAACTACAATTCCCGATGTTAAAAGACTTTCGCGAACTAAACTACACCAAAACAAAAATGAAAATCTATCTAATAACACTTTAACCCAGTGCTTCTCAAACTTTTTCTTGTCAGGCCCCCCTTTGGCGGACCAAAATATTTTGGGCCCCCCCCCCCCCCCCCCCAACAAAATAGTCATGAAATGGGCCATGTTTAAATTTATTGAAATAACACCAATATCGTGACCTTTCAAATTGGCCCTATATTTTGTTTTCAGAGCTGTCATGGATGAAAAGCCAGCTTCACACAGATACTGTATGTGGTGCTGAATGGTATCAACACCTTAACTGCTGCATCATGAGATACTTGGTACTCAGCACCACACTCTGAAACTAGCTCTCTAGGTGGTATCAGATGAGATTTCAATGAGTTCTTCCAAGAGTTTGGATGGAGATGTGTCAGGAAGCTTTGTCTCAATGTAGTCTGTAAAGGTTTTTTTTATCCAGAGTAACTTGGTGATCCTTTTCTGTGTTTTATTAAATAATGATTTTCAGATTTTGAGAAATGGTATTTTCATGGAGAACATTTTTTTTTTTTTTTAATAATAAATCTCAAGGCCCCCCCTGTCATGCCTCTGCGCCCCCCACTTTGAGAAACACTGCTTTAACCTATTGGTAAACAAAGTATTGATGATAATATACATTATAACTGCTGTTGTGACATGGTTATGTTTATACTTGAATACGTTTGAGAAATTAAACGATAATTTTGTCAAGACAGTCTGTAGAGATTGATTTATGACGTGATGTCATTTTTGGACCGGTACCGGTCCCGTCGGGCTTAAGAGGTTAACCACTTAATAAGCATGGAACGGCCCACAGTTACACACTTGTGCGCACGTCTGTCGGCTCCGGGCTGCGTTTTCGCTGATCAACCAATAGATGTTGGAAAGTTGAATTTGCCACCTTTCGATCGTCACCCCACTCAACCTATTGCGTGCTTCCAGTCTAGAGTTACAAGACAAAAACATCCGACAAGCGTCATTTGACAAGCCGTTCGGACGAGTGACCACGTCCTGAGCGGACCAATTACCCCCCCCCCCCCCCCCCCAATTGACCGCCTTTGTAGCCATGGAGCGTCTGCTCCGAAAGAGATCCCAGACGAGCGCTGAGAGTGGGGGAAAGTGACACAAGACAAAGAAGTCTATCGTTTTGACGAGAGCCTCTGAATGAAGGGAGCGGACGGGCATTTTGGATAATCACGCGGAATTATTGTGATACACACATTACAAAAACCTTTGTAAAACACTTATTTTCCGTGGGATTTTTTATAAACTTTGGACCTGTATGACTATAAGACTTCAGGCTATGGAACCGTTGTTACCTAAAACAGGCATCTGGCAACAAGTAAACAGAAATGTAAGTACACAAAACGTTTACTTCGGTGTGTTCAAACCTCTGTAACTATTTCATTAGCACTCTGTAATCTTTATTGTGCAAGAAACTTCGGAATGTTACCTTTCAAAAGAGACCAGACTCATGCATAGGCCTGCCACGATAACACATTTTGCTGGGCGATTAATTGCCCCCGAAAATATCGCGATAAGCGATATTATTGCGACCGGTTAGAGAATTTTTTTTTGAGAAATTTATTTCCCAAAAACTTTTATTTTGAAGCCCACCGCTCCGTCTTTTTTGGTTTTAGACTTTTATTTTGAAGCCCACCGACCGGAGCGGAAGTATTGTTGTTATTATCCTAGCAGCATCTCGTCCGGTTCTGTGTTTTTGAGCTAATGATAAAACAAATGTTGAGATTGTTGGTGAGCAACTAACTTTAGGTTAGTTTTAACGTTAGCTACTAACGTTAGATGCAGCTACTACAGGCAATCAACGATGAGGAGGAAGCGTCAAAGCCGTATAGAATAGAATAGCCCTGTGGTGCGTAGGCACGCGAGCGCAACTCGATTACCTGTTATAATAAATGTATTCATGTTTAACTTGTCCCCGTGTCCAGTCCTTTGACTAGTCCCACCCGTTCATTGTAAACAATGATGCATGTAATTGTATTAACGTTATTCTGTGTTGTAGCTATGCTATACGTTGTATTTCGTTTGTTAGCTATTTAGCTAATGTTGTTGGCATTGAATGAGCATCAACACTAGATCTTTAATCTTTATTTAGCAGTCCAGTTTCTCCGGGCAGTAGCGAGTAACTACTGGGGTCTAAAAATAGCTAACGTTACACTACAAAGAACGCTATTTGGTTAAAAGGAGCAACACTATTGAGAAATGTAGTTAAGCTATATGTGGCGTTGCTAGTGCCCCACGGAGCTCCCGTGCTGTGCTCTGTAGTAAGGCCAGCGGCCCCCCCACACGGAGTGACTGACGAGGGGTACTGGACTGGTTCCACCTCATTAAAACAAACGCGCAAATAGCAATTAATCGCGCCCGTCAAAATCATTGCATTAATTTTAATTATCGCGGCAATTAATAGATTTATTGCTTATCGCGGCAGGCCTACTCATGCATGTGCTATAAGTATAACCTATAATAAATCGCGGGCGGCTACGTGGCGTAGTAGGCAAGGCGCTCGCCACGAATACTGGAGATGCTGGGCTCGCCTGTTCGAGCCCAGCGCTCCACATTGCTTTCAGTTTAGCTGGTCGTCCGTACTAATACACATTGGCCGTATTAGGGGGTGGGAAACTGATGGGTGGGGATCAGGCGTTGTGGACAGCGACTCCTACAGGTCGGTTGGTGCGCCTGCACAGTAGAATCAGGAAGTGTCGGGGGCAGCGTGAGCCTCCCACGCGTTACTCCTCGCCACTGAGAGATCGAGCTGCGCAGGTGAAAAGATGAGACTGCTGTTACCTCAAGTACCGGAGGGGACTTGTGCTATGTATGACTTAGTCCACATTGCAGCCAGCTTGTGGGAGGCAAGAAACAGCGTCCGTGACAGGGGAGGGTTGAATTGGATGATACGAAATTGGGATGGGAGAAAAATATAGAAAATGGGAGAAAAAGTAGATAAAAAAAAAAAACTATAATAAATCGCTAATTACTTTGGGTATGCAATAGTAAAAAAAAAAAATATAAAGATATGCCCGCTGCATAAGTGTTTAACTTCACATGAAATATTCTATATAAAATAAGAGGCGCACCTCCACCAAGTTCCTCTTCCTGAATAATCGGTCACGCTCCTCCCTCTCCCGGAACAGACGGATGCGTACAAATATAGAAAATGGGAGAAAAAGTGGGAAAAAAAAAAAACTATAATAAATCGCTAATTACTTTGGGTATGCAATAGTAAAAAAAAAATATATAAAGATATGCCCGCTGCATAAGTGTTTAACTTCACATGAAATATTCTATATAAAATAAGAGGCGCACCTCCAGCCAGTTCCTCTTCCTCAATAATCGGTCACGCTCCTCCCTCTCCCGGAACAGACGGATGCGTTCACGCTCTGTGCGGCCGTCGCGGTCGCCACCACGCTCACCACCACGCTCACCACCACGCTCACCACCACCACGCTCACGATCACTGAAGGAGACAAAACAGGTAAGAATAAAACAGAGCTATTTAGTGGCCAAAATAAATAAATTAATTAATGTTAACTTTCTTCACATAATTTTTGAACTGTTTTATTATATCCAATGTGTGCCGTTTGTATGACTTATACCTGTGAGCAAACAGGTTCATTTTAAGGTACTACAGTGTAGACTAGCCATGACTGCAGTTTAGAGTCTACGTCGTCAAGCCAATTATTCAAATGGCCTTAAAGCAACAATGTGTAATTTTTCTAATCATTAAGTCCAGGGGCGTATACAGAACAAATCGAGACTAGCAGCGCTTCAACACACCACTCACTTTCACCACAATAGCCAATGGAAAACAAGCCGCCACAATTATAGTCTCTTTAACCTCATCCTCACCCAATGAGTTTTAACCCTTTAATCGCCAAGGACGACTTTAGACGTCATTGCTCGCCATGCGTAATCTGCCAATGACGTCGTACAGCATCTTTGAGATCAATATTTAAAAAATCTGTCATGGCAATCATATTTCACCCACGGAGACTTGAGACTTGCTGTTGATCTCCTCTCAACTCGCCAACGGTTCAAGACTGCCATCTGGTGGCCGATCGGCGAATCGCCAAAACCGGAAGTGACTCGCCGGAAGTGGTGCTCACCGATATTTCGTCCGGCCACTCGCTATCGCTCGCGGGACTCCAGCTTGATACACTGGATAGCGATCCGTTGCCAATAACTCGATAAACAACATGATTTGGACGTATATAGTATTATACAACCTGGAACTGGACCAACTAGATCGACATCCCATAATAGAGAACTTTCTGCTCCACGCTGATCGCCCAACGCTACGAGGAAGCTGCTGTGAGTTTCAGCGTGTTTGATTATTATTATACATACACACTGCTCCGATCAACATATCACCCATACTAAATAAATGATTTAACGTCGGCCACAGACTTATAAACCCCCCCACCCCCCCTCCGGTCACCAGCAGATGATGAGGCATGACGTGTAGGACCTTGTACAATTGACATTTTTTATCTGACGTCAATCGGTATCAAACTACATTTGATGATCTAATATATGTATTTAGGGCTATAACTCACGTTCTGCAGAATGCTGCAGAAAACGATTAAAACATTTATACTTTAGACCGTTTTTTTGTATGAATATGTGAACGTAGAACATTGCTACATCCTAAACGATAGATACTTGACGTTGAATGGGCCATAGTAATGTCAATTTAGCAATACAATTTAAAAAGTTATAGCCCTGCAAAGAAGGGGAACATCTCCATAGACAAATATAGCTGGCAGAGGATGGTATAAGGATGGATATAAGCGTGGCAGAGAAAGGGTTAATAATCAACCATATTATTGTCATCATTACTATGCCAAATTCAAATTAAAGGTCCCATGCATTATAAATGGCCTTTTCCAGTGTTTAGCATTGTTTCCTAGCAATTGGGGATTATATCAATGTGGTCTGTGTCGTTAATTATCATATTGATTCATCAGTCTAGTCTCGAGTTCACGAGATCTTCCCTCACTCACCTAAGCTGTTCTGATTTGACGGTATTGCTGACGTGAATATAGCACTGATTTGCAGTAACGCCCCCTCTATGGTTGTAGCGCATAGTGTAACCCGACACTTCATCAAACGGGTTTTGACAGAGGCAGAGAACAAGCGAGAGAGAGAGATAGAGAGGGAGAGAGAGAGGGACCGGCCGGACCGCGTGCACAAGTGTGTGGACAAATTTGTGCGCCATCTCTCTCTCTCCCTCTTGGGAGCATTTAGACACAAACTTGACTGCGTGTGTGTCGGGGACGCATCTCTCTCATTCTCTCTCGCTCATTCTCTCGCGCTCTCGTATGTATCACGCTGTGTGGGTGACTTGTCACTCAAAGCGCTTATGGGCGGAGCCCATCCAATAACAGCCTGAAATCCTGAGGGTGAAAAATGATGCTTTTAAGTACCGGTACTTGATTAGAAATATACAACAATGAATTTCTTTGGGAAAAAAACGTACAGATGTCTTCCATAGACTCACAGGAATTGTGTAAAGTTGCCCAAATAGTGCAAGGAATAGCAATGCATGTCCCCTTTAAGTGTCTTACCCAGAGGCCCTGCGTCTCTCCACCTCTCTGTCCTCTCTCGCCCGCTGCCTCTGTCTCTCGCGGTCCCTCTGCTCTTTGATCTGGTCAAAGGACAAGATGTCCTTCTTCTCTTTACTGGGTGACTTGCGGTCCCGACTCTTGGAGCTCTGGATGAAAGAGAGAGGAAAGGGGTGAGGAGGATAGGGAAAGGGAAGATGTTACACTTTTTATTATCCAGAAGGATGTAGAGGATTTGGAAATTAACATGTTAGAATCACCCCTGATGCTGTAGATGAAAGTGCTGAGAGGCTGGAGAATGTGTGATTGTTTGCATGTCTCTAGAAAACGTAAATAAAGTACTAATCGACTACAGGAAAAAAGATACATAAAGTACTGTATTTACGTCTTGTACAAGTAATATATTTACGTTTTGTATCGCAAAAGGCCAGTATAAACACTAGGGATGGGTACCCTTCACATTTTAACCGATACCAGTACCTGTGAATCGATACCGGTACCCAACGGTACCTTTTTTCGGTACTTTAGTCTCAAGAAATTTAATTTGCCTACCTCAGTCGTAAAAGAAAAAAATCCAAACTTCAAATAACTACAATTTCGATAGTTTTCGGCTTGTCATTGCTCCGACTGCTTTGTTGTTGAATCAAGTCAAATCCTAGGTAAGCATATATTGTGCGCGTGAACGTTGACATGAAAAGAAAAAAGTTAAAAAAAAGAAGTTAAAAAAAAGAAAAGAAAAAAAAGCTAAAAAAAAAGAAAAAAGAAAATCGGTATCTCACTTGATTCGATACTCGGTAGTACCGACGTGTTTCGGTTCGGTACCTCAAAAGTACCGAATTCGGTACCCATCCCTAATAAACACTGACCAGGAGTCGAACCAACAATGTTGTCTCTCACCTAGACTAAGCCACCCACCCACCCAGATACAAACACAGCAATACGGTACTGCGATCATGGTGTTTTAACATTTGACGGTTATGGTTAAGATATAAAGTTAGGGTTATGGTTAGTTTAACCTCCTCCACCCGACCGGTCCCGAAATGACATCTGGTCATAAATCAATATTTTTCAGACTGTTGTATAAAAGTAGCGATTTTTATTTCAAACGTATTCAAGTATAAACATCATAAACATGTCACAACAGCATGTAGAATGTATATTATCATCAATACGTTAGTTTAGCTATAGGTTAAAAGTGTTATTAGATAGATTTTACTTTTCGATTGGGTCAAGTCTATTTCGCGAGGGCGACCATTTTGGATATTTTGAACCATGGGAATTGTAGTTTTTTTGCTGCAATTTTGTAGCAGACTTCCACAGGTCTGGTTCTGCGTTGGAATTTTGGAAAACTACACTTCCCTTAAAGTTCTATGGGGTTCAAGGTTCAGAGTTCTGTATGAATTATTTCAATAACTGTTATTATTCGGGATAATAAGCCACAAAAGGTAAAGTTTTTGACAAATATTGAAAGGCAGTTAGTTTCTCTTCCCTATTGTTAACCCTTTCTCCGCCGATGACGTGTTAAGACGTCATTCTCCGCCATGCGTAATCTGCCAATGACGTCTTACAGCGTCTTTGAGATCAATATTTCATATTTCCGTCATGGTATTCACATTTCACCCACGGAGTCTTTGCTGGTGTTGTAGGACTCCGCTCAACTCTCCAACGCTTCAATACCGCCACCGGAAGTGCTTAGTCCGTCCCCCATTCTGTCCGGCCACTCGCTGTCGCTCGCGGGACTCTATCCAGACACCGTGCATATCTATCCGTTGCCATAACTCAATAAACAACATGATTCGACGTGTATTAGTATTATACAAACCGGAACTGGATCACCTAGATCAACATCCCATAATAGCGATCTTTTTGCTCCACGCTCATCACCCAGCGGTAAGAGGAGACTGGGGTGAGTTTCAGCGTTTTTCTTTACCATTTTCGATACAAACTGCTCTGATCTATATATCACCCATACTACATAAATGAATTAACGTCGGTCATTGAATTATAAACGACCCCCCCCCCTCCGGTCAACCGCAGATGAAGAGTCATAACGTCTAGGACAGTGTACAGTTGACATTTTTAATCTGGCGTCGATAGGTATCAAACTGCATTTGATGATCTAATATATGCATTTATGGCTATAACTCACGTTCTATGGAATACTGCAGAAAACGATAAAAACATATTTATACTCTAGACCGTATTATTGTATGAATGTGTGAATGAAAAAGTTAAACGTTCCTACATCCTGAACGATAGATAATTGATGTTGAATGGGCCATAGTAATGTCAATTTAGCAATACAATTTAAAAAGTTATAGCCCTGCAAAGAAGGTAAACATCTCCATAGACAAATAGAGCTGGCAGAGAGGCTACAAGGATGGATATAAGCTCCGGCAATGAATGGGTTAACATGTAGGACAGGGATTAAAGCAAAAATCTCCTGACTGAACTTTTTCAGGCCAAGTCTTATTTTACCCTCCACTGTATGTATTTTTTTAATATCGTTAGCGTTTTAAGGGAACTCGATTATTTTGAACATCTTTTCTATTGCCAGTTTGCTTTTACGTAATATCAATGCAGTTTTCAATTCATTAAATAAAACCGATACTTTTTGCAAGGGTTGACTCTGACTTTGTTTTATGCACGCATAACATAAAATATAGATTTCAAATGTATGTGTCTTGTACTTAATCCACATGTCTTCTGCATCCAGAGGTTCCTCTAGTCTTTGGACTATAGACCAGTGTTGTAGCCTACTGTCCTGACTGTGACTATAGACCAATGTGTTGTAGAGCCTACTGTCCTGACTGACTACAGACCACTGTGTTGTAGAGCCTACTGTCCTGACTGTGACTAGTATAGACCACTGTGTTGTAGCGCCTACTGTCCTGACTGACTATAGACCACTGTGTTGTAGTGCCTACTGTCCTGACTGTGACTATAGACCACTGTGTTGTAAAGCCTACTGTCCTGACTGACGACAGACGAGTGTTGTAGTAGCCTACTGTCCTGACTGTGACTAGTATAGACCACTGTGTTGACTGACCTGACTGACTATAGACCACTAGGGCTGACCTTCGAAGCTTTTTTTGGCAATCGAAGCTTCGGGCCGAGCTTCGAGAGAGAGTTTTTTTTTTTATCTTACGTTGTGGGACTTGTACAGCACTTTGGTCAACGTTGTTGTTTTTAAATGTGCTCTATGAATAAAGTGGATTGGATTCATTAATTAACACTTTGGCTGCCTAAGGTTAAATTCATGATATACCATAGATTGCCAGCTCTATTTGTCTATGGAGAAAGTCCCCTTCTTTGCAGGGCTATAACTTTTTTAATTCTATTGCTACATTGCCATTATTAGGGCCCATTCAAAGTCCTATATGTATTGTTCATTGTGTAGCAACATTAAACTTTTTCATTCACATATTCATAGTAAAGTATGGTCTAATGTATAAGTATGTTTTCATCTCTTTCTGCAGCTTTCTCCAGAACGTGATATATAGCCCCAAATGCATTATATTGATGATGAAATACAGTTTGATGGCAATCAGCGCGATATAAAAAATTCCAACTAGACGTACTTCTAGAAGTTACTACACGTCATCTGATGTTGACCGGATGGGCGAGGGGGCGTTTATAATTCCGTGGGCAGCGTTATACCAATCATCTAATGTGGGTCAAATGTTGATAATAGCAGTTAGTATCGAAGACGGTAACGTTACACGCTCAAACTCACCCCAGTCTCCGCGCGCCGTTGGGCGATCATCGTAGAGTAGAAATTCTATCATTATGGGATGGCGATTTACCCGGTCCATCTCCAGCTTGTATAATGGTATATACGTCCAAATCATGTTGTTCATCGAGTTATTGGCAATCGATCACTGTGTAGCGTGACGAGCCAGAGTCCCGGGACCTATAGCGAGTGCCCGGAAGTAATACGGAGTCCAGCACAACCTCTATGGCACTGGCACATCCTGTTAAGCAGTTGCGCCGATCGGCCACCAGATGGCGCTCCTGAACCGCCAGAGAGCTCAGTGGGTCCTGCTGGTGGATCTCAGGCCAGCGGAGGGGACATATGAATCCGATCGCAGATTTTTGAAATATTGATATTAAAGACGCTGTAAAGCGTCTTCGGCAACTTGAGCATGGCCCGCAATGACGTCTAAACACGGTTCCCGGCACCCAAAGTGTTAAGTAGCCCCTTTCGTGACTGTGACACAGCCAACACGGTTTCACTCGGCTGTGTGATTTAATTCAAGGTGGATCGCTGTTGTCGTTTGAACAACTTCAGATTTCATGGGAACTACCAATCCCCCAAATCAAGAATGTTTAAGATGAAAGTAAGATTTTGATTATTTGAAATATGGCCTGTGTAGACTAAACTATGCACAGAATTATGTCAGTCTACAAGGTCCGGATTCTACATGGTCCGGCAATGTAGACCTTGTAGACTCCACTACAGACCAATTATCAGTGAATGTTCATGCATTTTTAAGAAGGGCTACTTTCACAAAAAAACAAAGAACTCACCAAAACATCTCAGTAGCAACTTATCTAAATGTTCTATTTCATATATGGAGATTCATATTTATTTATGTATTGCATGCATTTCTACATTTTATTTCCTATTTTGTTTATTCATCCCAGTATCTTTCTTTCTTATGTGTGGAATTCTACAAGGCATGTAGGTGTATATGTGTTTGAGGATGATATCCTTCAAACAGGCAATAGTGATGATATAATTTGGGCAGTGCTGAGCTGGGTTACTTTCCTCCAGTGTATTTGTCCCCCGGCCCCACCTAATGGCCACATGCAAAAAAAAATTTTTTTCGAAGCTTGTGCCATCGAACGAAGCTTCGAAGCTACGAAGTATTTAAGACAGCCCTATAGACCACTGTGTTGTAGCGCCTACCGTGTTTAACTATTGGCAAGAGACACTCCTTTTTATCTCTCACCATTCCTCCGTCAAACATACTCTTCGCTTGTTGCCAAACTGTTCAAACTTGGACTCAGTCCACAACACTTTATACCAATCTTCTTTTGTCCATTTCTTGTGTTCTTTTGCAAATTTCAGGCGTTTCACTATATTTTTCTCTCTCTGTAATGGTTTCTTTGTAAAGTAAAGTCCTTGTTCTCGCAGTTATCGTGAGGTCTTTCTTTGATCCTTTAGACCAGCGGTTCCCAAACTTTTTTGGCCGTGCACCCCGTCACCTCCCGACCTAGCTGACCCCAATGGGTTTCCGACACACCGAATGGGAAATTCTTGGCCGAAACTGATACCGAAAATAGGAAACAGTTGGCCGAAAACCGAATGCCGAAAATTATTAATATAAATATATATATAATGCATTTTTTTTCAGCTACCTGATTATGGCAAAAGACATGATTATGGCAAAACTTAACTTAAATAATATTAATAATTGGGCGCCCCAGTGGCGAACCACATAGCGCGCTCAGCCGCGACACGGGCGACCCGGGTTCGATTCCCGAAGCAGTCGTTATTTCCCGAATGTCTTCCCCCCACTCTGTCTCCCATTTCTCCTCCGTCTCTCCCTACTCGACTGCCCAATAGTAATAAAGCGATAAAACGCCAAAAAGAAATCTTAAAAAAAAAAAATAATATTAATAATACAACAAAATGTGCATTAACACTTTGCACACGAGTTCTCGGATTTATAATAATCACGTTGAAAGCCACTCACGAGATTTCTCAGATGTTTTTTTTTTTTAGCGATCTGAAATCATATTGCATCACGCGAGCCTACCCTAGTCTAGGGAGAGCCGCCGGCGATCAGATGTGGAAAAAAGCGCCCCCTATCGTCTCCCAGATGACATAAGGGATTTTGGAATGGACTCAATGAAAATGGATGGGGAAAAAAATCCTGTACTCCACATTTTCCAGTCCACTGATGCAGCCGGGGTTACCACAGTTCATTCTGGAGCCTCCTAGACCCGCGGAATCATGTATCACGTTGGATCTATACACTTATCGATTTTTTCGAATGGTGATCAGGAATTGGAATATACCAGTTGGATACCATCTGATGTCAGGTAAGGAATATATGTTATCAGTGTTAGGATAATCAGACTCATTTTGATGAAGATATAAGCTGTTTTGTGAAATGTGCTCCATCGGTTTTACTGAAAAAACCATGAGGAAATGAACAAGGCTATTATCAGCGCGCGGCTCGAATGGGCGTGCGTGTATGTATAATATTGATCATCTAGCGTTTATTTGAAAACGATTCATAAATAGGCCGACAAATATCAACGTTCTGGAATATTCCAGTAAAAGACGATTATCATAGAATGGCCCAGAATGGACTGTTTTTACCTCAAAACGGGTGCTTTTCAAAATGCTCTCAAACGGAAATGAAGCGATAAAAAACCAATCTGCCTTGACAGCACTGACTGGAAAAGGATTATTTGATAAGCGACGGGCAGATTAGACACATAGCCATAATTTAAAACATAGATTAGGCGATATTAACGCTAACATTAAAGTGGATGGTGGCATTCAAGCGCTAACTCTGGCACCACCTCGTGGCACTGAAAGTGTTAAAGTCAAGTGCATTTTCTTTTCTCTGTAGGATAACTACAACAAAGTGCATTCAGAACAAAGCCAAGGTGCTTTAAACTGCATAACGATCTGCATAAAGACACACACAGGACTGTTGTATTTACTACATCTCCCATGACTCTTAGCGGGGGATGACGTAGCTTACGAGACTGGTCAAAGAGGAATGGAAGCATTAGCTAGCTTAACGCTAACGTTAGTTCAAAATGTTTTAACCGCGACGGGCATATAGTAATGGTGAGGATATATAAAGTATGTTAAAGATGCATTTATTGGATGCGTTGCTCGCGGAGTTTACATAGAAACAGCGCGACTCCCAAGAGGAGTTAGTTATCACAGGCTGCAGAACGCAGGAAGAGCTGCCAAGCTGCTCACGTTACACGTTTTGATTACGTCATCACAACAACACGGTCTCCGTGCACAGATGAAACACACCTGTGTCAGACACGCCTGAGACAGTTTATTATTATTATTAAAACGTTTCTTGAATTTCATGATTTACACAGTGAAAAACCCCATTTGAAATAATGTATATTAGTTATATTTATTAGTAAAATAACACCATAGCACCGCCATTAGCCTGTTCATGTCACGCACCACCTAGAGGGCGCTCGCGCACCCCTTGTTTGGGAACCACTGCTTTAGACTGAGAATTATGAGATGCTTCACTTATCTGAAAGTTTATTTTTCCTACCTCTCCCCTCTCGGTTCTGGTGTGAATTGGTGGCATCATGGCGGTCTAAAGTGTACTTTACAGTGATTGGACTGAAGGAACATGATTGTGTGACATCGACAGTGAAATAGGCCTAGCTAGTTTTTTTGTAAGGAAAATTACGTAAATCTCGTTATGATGGCTCTATTCGATGGTTTATATAGCATAATGATGACTTTGTATATATTCTATTTGTTTTATGGGTATTTGAATGGCCAATTGAACAACAACAACTGAAACCTCTTAAATATGCCAAGTGTTCTAATAATTTTGGCCACCACTGTATATTGTAAATGTTCTCAAATACATTAATATAACCTTTTTCCTGTAGTCGATAAGTGAGATCTAGCTGTGTTAACTTACTCTCTCCTTGCTTTTGACGCTGATGACTGGCTCTCCCTTGGACTTATCCATGACAACGGTCCTCTCATTACGCCCTACAAAAGAACACCACTTCATATTCAGAGAGCTGATCATCAGATTTTAAAGAGATTACCGTCATCAACGTTATCAAGTTATGAGAAATGTATGCAGATGATCTTTGACTCACCTTTGCCATCCTTTCCTTCACCAGCCTTGTCGTCCTTGGGATCACCCCTGCAGAAGTTAAAACGTGTTATGTTTTAAAGGTAAAGCATTAGCCCCATGTTTGTGCATTTGAGGCATTTAAACCGATGATCCAGAGCAACTCATGGCACACTCTAAAGAGCTATACAGAACAAACTAAAAAGAAGGAATCGAAAAAGGAATTAGCAGCATAATAGCAATAGCTGGTCCGGCTGCAGGCAATAGCTGAAAGTTTGTGGTTGGGGTGGCTCAGGTCCTTAACCCTTTCACTGCCACGCGACAGATGGTAACCCTTACAACCACACTACAGAAGGTTAATTTTCACTAACCGTCTGTAGTGTGGTAGTGAAAGGTTAACCTTCTGTAGTGTGGTAGTGAAAGGTTAACCTTCTGTAGTGTGGTAGTGAAAGGGTTAATAATCCTGCAGGCTTTGCAGACACACCGTCCGTTGTATATATCCTGGATGGAGGGAGGGGAGCTCACAACCACAGATGTTCTGGGCTGTTTGCTTTGTGGTCAAGAGCATAGCAGTTTCCGTACCAGGCGGTGATGCGTCCAGTCAGGATGCTCTCGGTTGTGCCTCTGTAGAAGAAGGCCCGGAGGATCTGGAGCCCCATGCTGAATTTCTTCAGCCACCTGAGGTGAAAGAGGCGTCGTGGGTGCCTTCTTCACAGCCTGGCCAGTGAGCACGTCCCAGGTGAGGTCCTCTTCTTCTTCACAGCCTGGCCGGTGAGCACGTCCCAGGTGAGGTCCTCTTCTTCTTCACAGCCTGGCCGGTGAGCACGTCCCAGGTGAGGTCCTCTTCTTCTTCACAGCCTGGCCAGTGAGCACGTCCCAGGTGAGGTCCTCTTCTTCTTCACAGCCTGGCCGGTGAGCACGTCCCAGGTGAGGTCCTCTTCTTCTTCACAGCCTGGCCGGTGAGCACGTCCCAGGTGAGGTCCTCTTCTTCTTCACAGCCTGGCCAGTGAGCACGTCCCAGGTGAGGTCCTCTTCTTCTTCACAGCCTGGCCAGTGAGCACGTCCCAGGTGAGGTCCTCTTCTTCACAGCCTGGCCAGTGAGCACGTCCCAGGTGAGGTCCTCTTCTTCTTCACAGCCTGGCCGGTGAGCACGTCCCAGGTGAGGTCCTCTTCTTCTTCACAGCCTGGCCGGTGAGCACGTCCCAGGTGAGGTCCTCTTCTTCTTCACAGCCTGGCCAGTGAGCACGTCCCAGGTGAGGTCCTCTTCTTCTTCACAGCCTGGCCAGTGAGCACGTCCCAGGTGAGGTCCTCTTCTTCTTCACAGCCTGGCCAGTGAGCACGTCCCAGGTGAGGTCCTCTTCTTCACAGCCTGGCCAGTGAGCACGTCCCAGGTGAGGTCCTCTTCTTCTTCACAGCCTGGCCAGTGAGCACGTCCCAGGTGAGGTCCTCTTCTTCTTCACAGCCTGGCCAGTGAGCACGTCCCAGGTGAGGTCATCAGTGATGTGAACAGAGGAACTTGAAAACTGCTGACTCACCACAGCAGAACCATTGAAGCTGATGGCATCCAGCCTTTCTCCCCCTCTCCTGTGGGTGTACAGGGAGTAGAGGGGGGGGGGCTCAGGAAGCAACCCTGTGGGGCTCCTGTGTTCAGGGTCAGAGGGACTGTGGTAATGGGTCCCATCCTCACCACCTGGCGACGGTCTGACAGGAAGTCTAGAATCCAGCTGCACAGGTTGGGGTCAAATCCTAGGTTCCCTTGTTTGCCGTTAACTCCGGAAGGACTATGACATTGAATGCTGAGCTATAAACAGCATTCTCATATATGCGCTGTGGAGTGTTGTGGCTATTGCATCTTACGGTGAAGCTCAAATAAGGTGCCAAATAAGGCCTCATTATATTAGGCCTTATAATATCTTTGAAGATTAAAATATTCATGTTTGTACTTGGCGTTTCCAAAAGTTTATGAAAATGAACAGAATTCAGCTCGACTGTTAAATAAGATGAACACACACAACCTCCATTCCATATTTCAACCTCATATGGCAGAGACTGTAGCTGCTAGAAGATGGGTACACTTTTGTGGACCGACAGAGTGGCTGGTCACAGCTAAAAAGAAAGAAACTGTTTCTTTGCAATTGGGCCAACAAGTTAAGAAAATTACAGACCTGTAACTCAAACCGTTAATCTTTCATGAATATTCAAAGATCTGAACAGTAGGCTGCTGCTATACCATCAATCAAGACTATTGTTTTAGATTAGAAGAAAGATTAGAGGTGACCCAGGCTTGAGGAGAAAACATGGTTGAAGACCGAGCATCTCGATGATACCTGGTAAGAGTGCTCTCTTAGCTAGGAGGTAAACCACGTGAACACAGACCCAAAGATCCCGAGGTCAGTAGGGTGGCAAGGAACCTCAGTTTGGTTACCCGTCATATACAGCAAACTGGCCAAGACGGCAAGGGCTGCTGTCTCAGCGGCATGAGCGGTCTTGACCCCTGGCTGGCCTCCAGCAGGTTGTTCTGTCAGATGCTGCTTAAGTTGCTTAAGAGTACTGGAAAGGAATGGAAGCAGTGATGGCAGTCTGCAGTTTTTAACACGACGTTCCGTCAGATGGGTCTAGACTTGCTCTCTCAAGAAGAGTAATCTGTGCTGACATGAAGACTGTTGGCATGGAGACTTGAATCAGACTTACTTGTTGATGATGGCAGTAAGAAACGGACACAGCTCTAACATATCCGATTGATTTACAATCATGTTTCTTAGATTTTCAGAGGTCTTACTTGGAATCTGTGGAACCGCCAGCCTTCTTAGCATCGGTCTTGTCTGCTGGCTTCTTCCCCGCGGGCTCATTCTTGGCCTAAAACATACAAGGTATGAAATCATTAACATGAGTGCATGAAAGTAAATAGAATAGAATAATCATCATCATCATCATTTATTTATTCGTACATGGAATTACCACAGTCCAACAGTACATATTAATATGATCCACCAAATTCCATGGCCGAAAGGAACAGGAAGAAGAAAAATTCGTATATGTACCTGCCCCTACACACATACAGCACACTGATACTTATTGCAATGTCCCCAAACCAAACAGAATGTACATACTGGTACCCATTTTGCAAAAATGGAAACATCAACACAACTAAATTAAATCAACATAAATAAACAAATTTTGTGTATCTATCAGTCAAACTACATATTTAGGTTCATTAATTACACACTAGGGCTGTCCCCGACTAAGGATTTGGATGGTCGACTATGATTGGCCAAAATTTGCCGTTAGTCGACAAATTGTATTGTAGTGTATTGTAGTGGTCAAAAAAATTATAATATATAAAAATAAAAATAAATTGTATTATTCCATTTGGGCTGTGGGGGGTGCTTAATGTCTGAAGGAGTCGACTGAAGGCTTCTTGTCCTCTGCAAAAGCATGCAATTGGTCCACTGATGGATACATCTTGATATTTGTCTAGTCTAGTGTGTTCATTCGATGGGTGAAATCCTCTTTCAGTGCCTGTGCCTGTTTTCGTAGGCAGTTAGCTTCTGGTATGCGTGCCATTAGCGTTAGCCACGCTTCTAGGCCTCTTTTCTTTTGGAAAGAATGAAGAATGATAAAAAATATATATATATACATATTTTTTTTATATTCGACTAAGAGGTTGGCTGGTCGACTACGGCTCCTTTCGACCGATTAGTCGACTAATCAACTAATAGGGGTCAGCCCTAATACACACACATGTATCTATACATTTATATAATGTATTATTCTATTATACTTCTATATAATTTTATTATTTTAATTTTATTATAATATAACTAAATCATACTATTTATACTACACCATATTGGTATACATTATACATTTTAATTAGGGCTGTCAGTTTATCGCGTTAATTAGATTAATTAATTACACAGCAAATTATCGCGTTATGAAAATTGACGCAAAATTAATTACAGCCGACCTATATTTACTTTAGACAAGTGGCAAATCGGTGCGCTTTTATTTTGAAATCCACGCTTGAGTTGGGCGTATTAAACTTGGCCCATTGAATGACCCGTAGCCTACTTGATCGTCACTTCACACATGCGTCGTCTATCAAACAAAACAAACACACAAAGGAATTAGCTCAGCTGGAACAAGATGTCAGCATCACCCGAGGCGATACTCCTGGGACCTATGAACGGCAAGTTCAATTTCAAAAAGAATATAGATGGGACAGTAAACAAGACCATTGTAATATGTAGCTTATGTCAAAAAGAATTTGCGTATCACCGAAGCTGCTCTAGTCTAACGTATCACATGAACGCTAAACATGTCCAGGCAAGTTGTTCGAGCAGCTCCAGTGTAGCTAACGTTAGCTCCAGAGCAACTCGCACGCTTCGTCAAACCACTCTTGGAGAATTACCGTTAGGCAAACGGTTGAGTAAATCCACCACAGACAAACTAACCAACAGCGTCGCGAAGTGGATAGCAAAATCTTGTAGGCCAATAGCTATAGTGGAAGATAAGGGTTTAGCGGAGTGAATGAATGAATGAATGAAAACTTTATTAACAGATTACAGAATGGGTACAGTGCAGAGTCATTTCGAATAGCGTCGTCTGACCCAAATTACAAGCTACCCTCGAGAGCTACAGTGATGAAAAGGATCCACAACATGTATGACACAGAGAGGGAGGCGAGGGAAGAAGTGTTGGCACGGGCTGGCCCAATGGCCCTAACGGGTGATCACTGGACGTCGGTGGGCAATCATAATTATTTGGGTGTCACAGTGCACTTGATCGATACTGAGTGGAAACTGCAATCATTTGCATTAACGGTGACCAAAACTGTGGGCCGCCATTTCGCCGATGCGTGTGCTGAACAGTTCAACACAGTAATAGAGGAGTGGAATATAAAAGATAAAGTCACATCTATTGGGACTGATTCCGCCCGTAATATGATAGCAGCAGCGCGCTATATGCCGTTCCAGCACATGCAAAGAACCATCACAGTCTCCCTTGAGGACAGAAGCCTTGACACCACTGGCAAAGTGCCGCAAGATTGTAGGCCACTTCAAGCACAGCCCTGCCAGTACAGAAGAACTGCAGCAGCAGCAGACTGCCCTCGGACAAGCAAAAGAGCCCATGATACAAGATGTATCCACAAGGTGAGACTGTTTAACTACCTGTTGTATGCTTAGGGTAAATTTAGTGTGTGTGTGTGTTTATTTCTTTGTGTTCTGTACAATTGCATCATGCTGCATTAACAACCCCCAGTGGGACTAATAGTTATTTTATTGAATTGGAAGGTGGAATTCGACACTGGCCATGATCTCACGGTACCTGAGGAACCAGGAGGCTGTGACTGCCACTTTGGCCCAACAGAACCACAAGCTGTCCATGCTGACCCCCACAGAGTGTGACAAACTGAAGAAGCTGGAGCTTGTACTTGAGCCCTGCAGGTAAGTGTCTCTCCCTCTCTCTCTCCCCCCATACACCCCCCTCCTCTCTCTCTCTCCCCCATACACACACCTCACACCCCACTCTCTCTCTCCCATACACACACCTCACCCCCCTCTCTCCCCCATACACACACCTATCTCTCTCCCATACACACACCTCACCCCCCCCTCTCTCCCCCATACACACACCTATCTCTCCCATACACACACCTCACCCCCCCTCTCTCCCCCATACACACACCTATCTCTCTCCCATACACACCTCACCCCCCCCTCTCTCCCCCATACACACACCTATCTCTCCCATACACACACCTCACCCCCCCCCCTCTCTCCCCCATACACACACCTCACCCCTCTCTCTCCCATACACACACCTCACCCCTCTCTCTCCCATACACACACCTCACCCCCCCCCCCTCTCTCCCCCATACACACACCTATCTCTCTCCCATACACACACCTCACCACCCCTCTCTCCCCCATACACACACCTATCTCCCTCTCATACACACACCTTCACCTCTTTCTCTCTCGCTCTCTTGTTTCACTGCAGGTATGTGACTGAGCTCCTTGGAGGGGAAACCTACGTCTCATGCTCTGTGGTGCTCCCCGCACTCTGCCACCTAAACCGCATCATGGACCTCAACGAGGAGGATCCGGGCTACATGGTAAAGTTCAAGGCCAGCTTCACGAAGGACCTGGACGCACGCAAAGCGACCCTCAACAACAGATGGCTGAAGCTGGCTACAGCCCTCGACCCGCGATTCAAGGACTTGAAGAGCGTACCAAAGGACGAGAGGGATGAGGTGTGTGTGTGAATGAGAAGACCAGTGTTAAGTCCTTAGGCTGTCATGAAAAGTCCTATGCAACTAATTAATTGTCCCTCTTATTAGGTGTGGACCTGGCTTAAAGAGATGCTGCCAGGACCAGAAGCAGACAAAGCTGCTCCACAAGCCACAGAGGACGAGCCACCAGCGAAGAGGACCCTCCTCCTGCTGTCTTCAGACTCTGATTCAGATGAAGTCAGGGTACTGTCAGGACAATTAGACCTCTACAAAGCTGAGCCCAGCATCGGAATGAATGACTGTCCACTGGAGTGGTGGGCAGCTCACGCAAAAGCCTATGGACAGCTGTCTCCTCTTGCTCGCAAATATCTGGCTACTCCTGCCACCTCTGTGCCATGTGAGAGGCTATTTTCACTTGCAGGTCACAGTCCAAAAGAAGAGGGCAGCCTTACTCTCAGACAATGTAAACAAGCTTGTTTGTCTTAGCAATTGGCTCAAGGAATAGATTTGTCATGCATACAGTAGACCCTGCACTAGACCCTGCACTAGACCCTGCAGTCATGCCCCAGACCCTGTAGTAGACCCTGTAGTCATGCCCCCAGAAACTGTAGTAGACCCTGTAGTCATGCCCCCAGACACTGTAGTAGACCCTGTAGTCATGCCCCCAGACACTGTAGTAGACCCTGTAGTCATGCCCCCAGACACTGTAGTAGACCCTGTAGTCATGCCCCCAGACACTGTAGTAGACCATGCCCCCAGACACTGTACTAGACCCTGTAGTCATGCCCCCAGACACTGTACTAGACCCTGTAGTCATGCCCCCAGACCCTGTAGTCATGCCCCCAGACACTGTAGTAGACCATGCCCCCAGACACTGTACTAGACCCTGTAGTCATGCCCCCAGACACTGTAGTAGACCCTGTAGTCATGCCCCCAGACACTGTAGTAGACCATGCCCCCAGACACTGTACTAGACCCTGTAGTCATGCCCCCAGACACTGTACTAGACCCTGTAGTCATGCCCCCAGACACTGTACTAGACCCTGTAGTCATGCCCCCAGACACTGTACTAGACCCTGTAGTCATGCCCCCAGACACTGTAGTAGACCCTGTAGTCATGCCCCCAGACACTGTAGTAGACCCTGTAGTCATGCCCCCAGACACTGTACTAGACCCTGTAGTCATGCCCCCAGACACTGTAGTAGACCCTGTAGTCATGCCCCCAGACACTGTACTAGACCCTGTAGTCATGCCCCCAGACACTGTAGTAGACACTGTAGTAGACCCTGTAGTCATGCCCCCAGACACTGTACTAGACCCTGTAGTCATGCCCCCAGACACTGTAGTAGACACTGTACTAGACCCTGTAGTCATGCCCCCAGACACTGTAGTAGACACTGTACTAGACCCTGTAGTCATGCCCCCAGACACTGTAGTAGACACTGTACTAGACCCTGTAGTCATGCCCCCAGACACTGTAGTAGACACTGTACTAGACCCTGTAGTCATGCCCCTAGACCCTGTAGTCATGCCCCCAGACACTGTACTAGACCCTGTAGTCATGCCCCCAGACACTGTACTAGACCCTGTAGTCATGCCCCCAGACACTGTAGTAGACCCTGTAGTCATGCCCCCAGACACTGTAGTAGACACTGTACTAGACCCTGTAGTCATGCCCCCAGACACTGTAGTAGACCCTGTAGTCATGCCCCCAGACACTGTAGTAGACACTGTACTAGACCCTGTAGTCATGCCCCCAGACACTGTAGTAGACACTGTACTAGACCCTGTAGTCATGCCCCCAGACACTGTAGTAGACACTGTACTAGACCCTGTAGTCATGCCCCCAGACACTGTAGCTTGCTGTGGGCTGTTTTGATTTTTGAGGATACTGTAGCTTAGTGTAAACTGTTATTGGCTGTATCAGCAACAAATGTTACCTTATTGAGAGGTATGTTTTCATTCATTTTATTTTATTCAATTTAATAAAATTGATTTCTAAAGCATTCTTCACTTGCAGGTCACATAGTCCAAAAGAAGAGGGCAGCCTTACACACAGACAATGTAAACAAGCTGAAGCTTGTTTGTCTTAGCAATTGGCTCAAGGAATAGATGTCATGCATACAGTAGACCCTGTAGTAAACCCTGCACTAGACCCTGATTTTTGAGGATACTGTAGCTTAGTGTAAACTGTTATTGGCTGTATCGGCAACAAATGTTACCTTATTGAGAGGTATGTTTTCATTCATTTTATTTATTTATTCAATTTAATAGAATTGATTTCTAAAGCATTCTTCACTTGCAGGTCACATAGTCCAAAAGAAGAGGGCAGCCTTACACTCAGACAATGTAAACAAGCTGAGGAATAGATGTCATGCATACAGTAGACCCTGTAGTAGACCCTGCACTAGATCCTGCAGTAGACCCTGCAGTAGACCCTGATTTGAGGATACTGTAGCTTAGTGTAAACTGTTAGCTGCATCAGCAACAAATGTTACCTTATTGAGAGGTATGTTTTCATTTTATTTATTTAATAAAATTGATTTCTAAAGCATTCTTCTTGGTGTATTTAATTGATCAGTCACCTGCCACAATAATGTAATGTCCTTTAATTTTAAATATTTATATGAATATGAAATATAAATATGCGATTAAAATGCGATTAATTAGATTAATTAATTACAAAACCTGTAATTAATTAGATTAAAAATTTTAATCGCCTGACAGCACTAATTTTAATATATTATTATTCTATGTTATGCTGCTATATACTATATTACTATACTCCTACTAGCCTACACTGTAATGCTATGCTACGTCATCCTGCCACGCTAAACTGCAATATTATACTAAACTGTGCTTTATACAACGGCA
Source organism: Notolepis coatsorum (assembly GCF_963971535.1). Taxonomy (NCBI): domain Eukaryota; kingdom Metazoa; phylum Chordata; class Actinopteri; order Aulopiformes; family Paralepididae; genus Notolepis; species Notolepis coatsorum. Next base: position 198,448,223 of record NC_140166.1, read on the forward strand.
TGCACATTTCTCGATTCTGATTGGCCATTTACACGTCTTTATTGGCAACAATCCACGGTCCTGGGCTCAGGACCCGCCCACAACCGAATCACATATCACTCCCCGGCTCACTCCGGGAGAAAACAAGATCGCGGACAACAAATGGATATGTTGATAGCACCATAACGACTAAATATGAAGCGATTCTGTCAAGGGGAATATGTTAGTCCTTTAAACAATGTTGGATGATGTAATTGATGGGTCTTGAGTCAATCTAGAACAAAAGAAAAATCGCAGATTGATTGATTGATTAATTGATTGATTTAAATTTCTACTTCCTTCCCACTGACTGCAGCGTTCACTCTCACACTGTCCGACGCTGGCGTACCCACAAACACACACACACACACTGTGACACACACACACACACACACTCCTGTCTGCAACAGCGGGGGAGTCAGACTGAGAGAGAAGCAGCGCTGTTTTAAGTGAGCATGGTCTATTGAATTGATTGATTGCTAATTTTATTACTGTACCCCTGGTTTCCAACTGGTTAAGTTTAGGCTAAAAGAAATAAATAAAAAAATAGGGCGAAGAAAACGTTTTTTTCCTATAGGGCAAAGAAAACGTTTTAATTTGTTTTACCTACTTTATATAGAAGCATCTAAGAATGAAGTTATATGGAAAGTAGGTCTGCATTCCCTTAACAATTGTGTGTATTGAGCCGTACTGTATTGTACCCATTCTGCATCTGGTAATAAAATTTTCAATCAATCATTCCAATAATACACAGTTGGATGTGTTAGTTGGTTGGATGCACTTCAAGCTGCTTCCACATGAGGCAACTTCTCTCAATCATTCCAATAATACACAGTTGGATGTGTTAGTTTGGTTGGATGCACTTCAAGCTGCTTCCACATGGAGGCAACTTGTCTTTTTTGTAGTTGTGGGAACTACTTTTTCTGGCGGATGGTTTTTTCAATAAATCTTCGATTAATGTGTGTTTATTGTATAGAAATAAGGTTGGATGAATCTGGCAGTTGTATAAAAGCTTTACACCACTTGTAGTCGTGATTTGTGACCAATAAACCATGCCTAGGGGGGTCTAACGACCACCCCTAGGCATGGTTTATTGGTCACAAACCACTCCTGCGCGTGATGTAATGCTTAAATAATGTCTATTTATCTTTTCTTTGTACAACCTTTTGAAGTGAAATATATTAGTAGAACTCTTTTCATGATAAATAGATCAGAATATAATAATCACATTCATTCATATTTACACTTAATTTGTAAATTCACCTGACAAGCACACGTTTCATTTGTAAATTCACCTGACCAGCACACATGTTTCATTTGTAAATTCACCTGACCAGCACACATGTCCCATTTCTAAATTCACCTGACCAGCACACATGTTTCATTTGTAAATTCACCTGACCAGCACACATGTCCCATTTGTAAATTCACCTGACCAGCACACATGTTTCATTTGTAAATTCACCTGACCAGCACACATGTCCCATTTGTAAATTCACCTGACCAGCACACATGTTTCATTTGTAAATTCACCTGACCAGCACACATGTTTCATTTGTAAATTCACCTGACCAGAAAGCGTAAATAAAGTACTAATTGACCACAGAAAAAAAAGGTTGTTATGTTATGTTATAGCCATAAGCAATATATTTACATCTTGCATAAAAAATATATTTAATGGCAAAAGTACAAGACCTTTTTCCTGTGGTCGATTAGTACTTTATTTACATATTTTAAGAGAGATCGGGCTGGGCCAACACACATGTTCCACATTCAACATGGAGAGCTACAAGCGTGCCACTGACCAACGGTCACAAGGAAAGAGGACAAAGCCCTCGACACTAACCCTCTCCACTGAAATCATCCTGCCGTGCAGCTCAGTCCTGTGGAGGTGGCTGATACACTTGGTGGCCTCCTCTGTGGAGGACATGGTGACGAAGCCATAGCATCGAGCCCCAGGACTCTTGGCGTTAGTAACCACCTTGGCTCCAACCACCTGAGGAAAGAGGGGTGGAAGAAGTGCAGAGGACGGTGAAGAAAAGGGACAGGGCAAAGACAAAAAAGGTAGCGTTCTTTCCCCCCCCCCCAAAACTTTTAAATGTTTTTTTTATGAGTTCCAAGGGGAGGTTGATGCCATGTCAGAAGACGTTAAGACTTCCAGCGGGGGACACTTCGAGCCATGGACTAACCTTGCCATACTTGCTGAAGAGGGTCTTTAGATCAGTTGCTCTGGTAGTGGAAGAGAGGCCACTGACCCACAGATTCCTGCCACTGGTACCCGCAGCACTAGCTCCAGAGGCTGCACGGACACACGTGTACCAAATAATTACAAATCAGGAACACAATTTATAAGAAGAAATATAGAGAGGACCATAACTTCTCTACTTACTCTTTTCGTCTTTTGATTCCGTTTTGTCACCTTTATCCTCAGAACTAGAAGCAAAGAGAACAGACAATAAACATACAGCATTGAGAATACCTGGGATCTACTCTCATACCGATGCTTATACTTACCACACAATTTACAGTACAGAAAATGACAGTGATCAAACCCATCACGTACCATGGTGCAGTGATTTAACAGTGAATTGATGGAACTAAGCCCCAAGACGATCCCAGTACATTAATTATTAATGGGTAGGGTGGGGGGTGGTGGTAAAGGATGACAAATGAAAACTTGAGACAAAATGCGCAGATCCTTTTTTTTTTACCTTCATAAGAGCATCCAAAATTTTGCTAGCAAAAAGGAGCCAATGCAACAGATAGCCATTTTGGTTGGTAGTAGACAGGAAAAACAACAAACCTCGTTTTCTGATCATCGCCCTCAACAGAAGAAGACTCTTTGGCTGCCGCGGAGGAATCTGCAGCAGATTTCTCTTCTTCTGTCTTCTTCTCTTCCTCGTCGGACTTCTTAGACCCTGTTTCTGAATCGGCGGTTTCGCCCGCAGGGGCCGGTTCGCTTACACTAACAGCCTGAGTGCTTTCGTTTTCGGCGTCAACCGTCTCTTCCGGAACGCTTTGTGTGTCCCCAGCCTCTTTTATATCAGTCACTATAGCATCTTTGTCTGTCTCTTTGTCTGTCTCTTTGTCTGTCTCCACGTTACCAGAGGCGGCCTCGGCACCGACGTCGCACGCATTGTCTTCTCCGCCGGCGGTCGCGGCTTGCTCTTCTTCGGTGGTCGTCTCCTGGCTCGGCTGGGGATCTTCGTTAAGCGGCTCAGATAAACAAGACCCGGCTACTTTGTCATTTTCTACGGATTTAACAGGAATAGAATGGCACAGTTTAATCACTTCTGAAACACAGGAATGGTTAACGAGGAACTGGCAAGGCCTGGATTAGGAACGTCATGACTCCTGGCCTGTGGTCTTAGATCTAGGTATGAAAAGATGCAGCACACCCTAACGAGAGACTGGAAAAAGCCCAAAGGCAAGGGGAGCAATCAAGCTGCTAGAGCTAAGACCTCCACTCATCTTTCAAGTTGAACCACTTCATTCAGTTCACCTGGTCCAAAGCTGAAAGTAGTTCAGTGGAGGTGAAGAAAGCCACAAGATCAGCAGAGCAGCAGCAGAGGCTCAGTGAAGGAGTCCAACTTCTTTCCATCTTTGACCTTGACCAGTGTCCATGTTGAGAAAGTGACCTCAGAATTCTTTGGAGGTGTATCAAGTCCATAGGTGTCATGTCCAATGAATTTATAATTCAGTCCTTAAAAAGCTGATGTCGGTTGATGAGCCTTGATGGTTCTTCTTTGTCTTGGTCTTCATGTGGCAACCTAGAAAAACTGCAATCACCTGCAACAACTAAAGCCTCCCTGAACTTGACATTTAATTGCTGCCAATGTGTATCAAATTGTTAACCACTGCTGTGTGAATATTGGCAGAGTATGCCCAGATAAATAAACTTCACCAACCATACATATTCCAATAGAGAAATTAGCATTATGGTTAACCAACTTTTAACACAAAACCAGCAATTATCTTTGGGTTTCCAGTCTCCCTTCCTGATTGAATTTTAACTAAAGGAATTGCATTCCAAGCTTAACACACAGATTGGTCTGCGTTCATGTGGATTTCTAAACCCTTTTAAACATTACCTATTTCTTCTTTCGAGTCCTCAGCATCCTTCTCTTCAGCCTAAAACAAAAAGATATAATTTTACTACATACAGTACCATAATGGGTATATTTTAGTTCACCTAAGCATCAGCAATAGGGCTGGGAGGTATATCATAGAAGGTATACCGTGGGGATCCATGCAAAGGTATGGATTTTTACTATACCCTCATCCACAATATTGTATATCATAAAATAAATATACATACACTGTATGTTTTTAAGTTAGTAAAAAAAAAGTCCACGCATCATTAACCTCTTAGCACATTCTGTGCCAAAAACGGAAAAACGTGTTTGCTCGACAAGCGTTGAGTGCCAAAAACTAGATATTACGTTTTTGGTATGTTTGATCTTTTTGCTTTGATCCACGCTCTACAGACTTGCCCGGAGCGATCTGCATCACGTTGGCACATCCACATACACTAGAACGGCAATGCCGATCGACTATCACCAGGTGGCAGTATAGTTTGTGTCTGAACTGGAAATGGCTTGGTGTTGATACACGGCCTCCTTTTTATTTTTTTTGTAGGGGCCCCTCCTCCTGCTTGAACATAGATTCACATTGATCGCCCCGAAATTCCGTTGCCTAAGCGTATTTTACCATTGAAACGTGTATAGACATATACACTGGTAATCGCGATGGCAATGCGATCACTTGGAATTATTCTTCTTGGATGTTATATACCTTTGATTTTGGAGTATTTGGAGTTTCAGGGGATCAACCAGAACGGTTTGGGCTTATTGCATATAACTAGGGGTGGGAATCACCAGTTTCATCACGATAAGATACGAATGATTCCTTGGACAACGATACGATATTTTCCGATATCACAAAGTCTGCCACGATACAATACGATTCGATTCAGGTACCTGCGATGGATATTATAAGCCCACATTTAGATCAACTCAAAAAAGGCAACGGAAATAACGTGAATTTTTTTTTGAACTCTTCCAGACATTTAAATGAAAAACAATCCATTATTTTTAATACAAATAGACCTCCTGTTCACTGTAAAGTGCCACGTTTTGATATATTGAGCTTTAAACTTCAAGTACATTTTTTTGGAACTCACAACACGCAACCTAAAACCCCTTCCTCGCCCAAACCGTTCCTACAATGGTTTTATGTTGCATGATGATCATGAATACATTTATTATGTATTGTATTTTTTGTTTAAATATCAACATTATCTGTCCATCCTCAGTACATTTACCATCTGACTTCATCTGGTCTTTCCAAACGCACGCACACACACACAGAAAGGGAGAACGCCTGCCCCTTCCCCAGTCCCCACTCTGCTGTTCTCTCCGTCTATGGCTCTGATTAGCTTGTTAGCTTACGCTAACGTAACGTTAATTTCGGTCTTTAACGCGACATGGGCATAAAGGAATAGCGAGGATTGCAAAGCATGTTAGATGAATTTTACCCGTTGCGGAGTTGCGGAATAAAACAGCAGGGACTTGTTTTGGGTCACAAAATAGGCACACTATGTAGCCTTGCTCTGTTGTAATGTCCGCGTTTCAGACGCTACTGCTGTGTTGAGCGGATACGACTCTCCACGGGAATTTCAAAATCTGGATCGATGTATCGTCCCACCCCTAACTAGTAGTAGATAATCTTGCTTGCCTATATTACTACCTACTATGCTAATATGTCTTTACTACTATGCACTCAAGTCTGTAGCATAGGGCTGGGCGATAAAACGATAACTATTGCGATAAATTATTTCCTCGAAATAAACATGAAACGTGGTCGCAAAGTTTCGATATATCGATTTTCCAAGCTTGGATATGAGCACACGCACTAACAACCAATCAGTGAAGGAGATGGCGACAGGGAAGGAGACCCGCGGTGCACCTCTGGTAGAGCCATATGAAATCCGTTTTATTTTTTTCCAAATTCCATTTTATTTTTTCCAAATTCCGTTTTTTCCGTTTTAATATTTCAGAATTCTGTATTTTGCTTTGTACGCTCATTTTACCATCAGAAATAGTGTCTAATAAGTGGGAATGAATAAATGTCCACAATTTAATAAGATATAACAGTCCATTTAATAGGGCTGTCTTAAATACTTCGAAGCTTCGTTCGGTGGGCATGGGATTCGAATATGAAAATAAAATTTGATTATTAAAAAAAATATATATATATATATATATATTTTTGCAAAATCAACTCTGCCTCTCTTTGTTAACTACAACAAGCAATGCTGTTTGTTATTTAAGATGAGGTCGGACTCGGCACTGACAGATTTGTGTTCATTATGCTGCTTTTATAAAGCCTCAAATGACGGCTTACAATATTTCATGAAAGCAAAGTGTTTTTGTTTGTCTAAGATTTTAAAAGGTTTAAACTTTACAGCACTGACAAAGTTGAACAAAGTGCTGTACAAGTCCCACAACATTAAAAAAAAACAAATTTTTTTCTTTTTCTTTTTTTTTTATAGTTGATTCCATTTTTATTGCTCAATTCCACGATTCCGTGATCGCGGATTCCATATGGCTCTAACCTCTGGGAGTCTTGGTAGTAAACAAGGCTGGCTAGGATCATTAGCTTGCACGCCGCTATTTTATAGTTTACGTGCGGAGTGGGTGTGTGGCGTGAATTCTGAGGCCACGGTTAGAGTAGTGTGGGGTATGCGGTGGACGTCGTTGAAATGTATTGGGGCGGAACGGAGTATTTTAGGGTGATAGTTAGTACATTGGAAACAAGGCTGGCTAGGATCATTAGCTTGCACGCCGCTATTTTATAGTTTACGTGCGGAGTGGGTGTGTGGCGTGAATTCTGAGGCCACGGTTAGAGTAGTGTGGGGTATGCGGTGGACGTCGTTGCAATGTATTGGGGCGGAACAGAGTATTTTAGGGTGATAGTACATTGTCGTGGGATACACCGCTTGCTCTGGCTAACTGTTAGTTCCATTCTTATAATGCATAATGATCCAGTGGCGGTAGGTTGACCCCTGGTGGAATATAATAATCTATGCACTGGTACGTAGAAGAACGTGCGCGGACTGATGACGACATCAACTCGAGACATTCGCAGCAGCAAAACAAGTGAGTCTATTAATAGCCCGTCCATCGGCGCCGGGCATAAGAAGTTAATTAAACTTGACAGAAATAATATCAACGATAATTATCGATATCGAGTGATATGAAAATAATTTTATAGCGATAACATTTTTGGCCATATCGCCCAGCCCTACTGTAGCACTCAAGTTTCAGCACTGTTTGATGAACATTGTTACTTAGCTGAAAGAGTTGTACCCTTCCTGCTGACCTGTTGTACAGAACTTGTAAGCTAAATGAATAAATGTAAATGTTATATGGTTCTTCAGTGCAAGGTTACAAGATAGGACATAAAAGGATGACATATCACACTGTAATTTGTACTGGAAAATTATATAACATAAAATACTGTTACACAATAAAGATATTGTGATATGATATTCTCGCCATATTGCCCATCAGCAGCTTCACATGCACATACTGCAGATTCCTAGGACACAATACCTCTTTGGGTGATGGGCATGTCAGATCTTCATCTTTATCTCCAGACTCATTGGTCTCCTGTTTAAACAAAAAATTTAGTAAATAAACATTCCATACAATGTAAACCTAGTATAAGATCTTGTGATACATTTCACTATTTGTTTGTTGAAGCTACACTTGTGAATTGAACACTATTAAACTGCTTTATCAGATCAGCAAATTGCCTTGATCTTTGTTTTTACTGACGACATTAACAGACTTGAACCATTAATAGTCTATCACCTTGTCAACCTTGGAATCAGCCTCGGATACCTTGGAATCAGCCTCTGATTCCATCACTCCATTCTCCTGTTCTTTATCCTTCATGACCACATCTTCCTCTGCCTGGTTGTCTTCACCATTGGGTGACTTCAGGATTTCGTCCTCATCATAGTCTTCCTCAATGGGCATTCCATCATCATTTCCTGCCTCGTCCAGAACATTCATGTCAAGGATGTCCATCTCCTGCATGTTCTCCTGCTCGTCTTGCTGTTCTTCCTGATGATGAAGGAGGAAAACACGATAAGTATGTCTGGTGTGTAATAAGAGCTAGAGCATTTTTAACACAAACATTGAAACATGTCAAACCGGAATATACTGCATTATAAATTATTTAAGGTAATGTCATTCCAAACAAGTTCACCTGTCCATCTGCAGAATCGTCCTCAACAGCGCTGTCCTCTGGCTCGTCATTGTCTTGCACTGCACCTGTTGAGACAATGCTTCAGTTTAACCGAAAAGGCCAAGTAGAGTAGAGTCGAGTAGGTACCATGCAGTGGAAAAGAGGCATCTAGATATAACTAGTTGTGCAGAAAACAGGCTCTCCGCTGAACTATTAGCAAATAATTATGCTATTGGTTGCACTCACCTTTGACAAGGCGTTTGGGCGTAGGTTTCTTTGAGGATGGCTCCTGATCAACAACCATCTCGTCCGGATTTCCACCCTCATCCTCAATTGCCTGTCCATAAAGAATAAACATCAGCATAAAGATTAGCACGTTGGTTGGTTAGCAAACGTTAAACAAATGACAGACGTGATATTACATTAAGTAATATACTTCTTGACCCCTAGTGAAAGAAAGCTATTGATTTTGATAACACCATGACCTTTCCTCAGGCACCACCATTAGGCCAAACTGAGAACATATCTTGAATAGTAATGCCCAGATTGCCATCTTTGTTTTGCACATTCATGACTAGAGGAAGACTTTGGTGACCCTGGCCTGTGCGTGACGTTTCCTCTAGTGTCACCATCATCAGGCCAAATTTTCAAATGAGTGCATCTCCTGACCCATTAGTAGTTGTAAAATCATCACATTGGCTCTGAACATTCATGAGCCCTAGAGGAAGAAACCACAGAGATACATAACGTTTTTGCACAAAATGTCATGTTCCTCATGGCACGAGTCGACACCATTTATTGGAGTCAGGTGATAATCTTCTGCAATGTGTGCAGAGAGGAATCAATGGACTGTTCTCATCCCAAGATGTTACATCCCAGATTGGATGTTTCTCTCATTTATACTATAGCTTTAGGAGGGTGATGCATATTCATTCACAGATAATAACTGAACGGTCCTGGGGCACAGGACGAAATATATTTAAATGAGTGCCATTCCGTTTATAAATAACCGCAAATTGGGGATATTTTATTGTTAACGGTTGACGCTAGATCATCTGCGTTTTATTGGGAGTAATCAATTGTTGGCCAAATCGCGATGAGTCATTATTGTAACCTCACCCACCCCCCAACTAGCACTAGCTAACCATTTAAAATACATTTTTCTCCAGGCCGTCCGATCTAGCGGCAACCATTGTTAAGGCCTTGGCAGATGTTAACTCGAATCTGACGCAGAACGGCTAATGTGTAGCACGATATCTGACAAATATATAGTATGTACTTCGTTTTAATACGTTAAAGCAGTCGAAATTATGTCCGTTTGCACGTTATTTTCTTTCTGTATGTTATGCAGCAACGGTCTAGTCGCGTTAATACAAACGGATACTGTAATCGGGGCCTAACGGTAGCGTTAGCTAACAAGCTAACTAGTGGGCCTGTGAATTACATCGTTAACGTTAGGGTCGAGATATTATAACGTTATTCACCGAGCTGCAATAAACCACAGGTCTCGGTTTAGCCCACACTATGCGGTTTCACGTAATGCGTTTAGTAGTTAGACAAGAGAGTAGTAACAGTTACACTAGTAGTTCGCCAGACCTTTTTCAAACGCTCTGACAGAACATTCTTGATGCCGGCGGTGTCCAGGTTTCGTTTCTTCAGTTCGGCCTTCAAATCAATGACTCTCAGCTCCGATATTTTGCGAACTTCGGCGGTCTCTGCTTCTACTTTAGAGTCAGTCATGGTTTAAATGATAAGTCTGTATTCAGCTTGAAAGAACTGCGTTTGTCAAAATGTTGCAATCTTGCAAGAAACCAAGCGGTCGGCTGACTGACCAGCACTTCTGAAAAACCAAAATGGCGATAGCAGTCACTCGCCCGCCTGAGCTTCTCGAGGTAGAGCTCTGGTGCGCACGCGCCGTACAGCTGTAACGACATGTGCCTGTAGTACAAGGATATCAGACACCTAACATACAGTACAGTAATATTATGTAGTCAGCCTCCAACTGCATTTAAATCAACCCCCAATAGCCACAAGGGCCACCATAGAGATAGCTATGACTCAAATGGCATTTAGGAAAAGACAAAGCATTTATATAATGTTTATACTAGTCAAGACAGTGGTGAATGGGAAGTATCATGTTGGTCATCTCAGTTTTACATGTTCCTAATCTGGGTGATGGAGAGTAGACAGTGGTAGATTGTTCCTTTGCAATCTGGCTGGTGTTTAGTGTATTTTCCTGGGCCCAGGAGTTCAAAACATTGAATCCCTATTGATTGATTGACATTTTTTATTAACAGATTGCAGAATAAGTATACAGTAGGCCTACAGCTCAATACACACAATTGTTAAGGGGATGCCGACCAGAGAAAGACTTTCGTCTTGTTTACATCAGGGTCCCCCAATTTCAATTCATAATGAGTTGAAATTAATGAATACAAATTTGATCCAATCAGATAGGGATTACAAGTTTTGAACTCCTGGGCCCTGATGTCTGGCTATGTCGGTTAATTTAATTATTTGGTTTTAATTCATTTAACATTAATAAGGTTGATCTGGAGAAAATAATCTTTATCTGTAAATAATTTCCTTCTCATTGGATTTTTTTTAAATAGTTCATGTTCAACTCAACTCCTTTTACGCACGGTTCGGTGCAAACAGTGGCGACGCTAGCTCACCGGCTAACGACGTCACTGACACACCGGTCGTCGTGGATGGGGGGGGGGGGGGGGGGCACTCTCTCAGTGACGGAACACAGTGTGAGAAGAGCATTTATGTGGGTGAACACCAGAAAGGCAGCACTACCACCCCTGCAGGTCTTATATAACAAGAGGTGCAAATCCAGAGCCTGCAGAATAATGAAATACCCTCACCACCCCAACAACAGCCTGTTCAAGCTGCTGCGGTCAGGCAAACGCCTGCGAACACCAGCAACTAGGACAGAGAGACTTCGGCTCAGCTTCTTCCCCCAGGCCATCAGAGTCTTGACACTGAACTCTCCACACACAAGCACACATGAGCACACACATAGCACACACACTGTATACGCTCACACACTAACAGTCACTTTAGCATGAACACACACACACACATGCTGCACACGCTCACACTCAACGGTCACTTTACACAATGAAAAGGTCACTTAAAAAAAAAAAAAAACAAGAGTGGTTCTTGTATAGTAAATAGATGGATATAGCAAGTTAGCATAAGGACAACTGTGGATTTTATAGTATAGCATTGTATAGTAGTGTACATAAGACCCAGTGCCTCATCCGTAGCTAACATTGTATTGCACTATCGCAGGACCTTAGCATGTCTTACCATGCTTTTTGTAAACTTTATGTACATTATACCTGTTATGTCTTATTCTTATTACTTGTATTATTGCACAAATGTCTTATTCTCATTCCTATTCTTACTAATTGTATTATTGCACAATCGCTGCGGGCATGACCCCCCGCATTTCACTGTATGCTTGTATGCCGTGACAAATAAAACTCTTGACAATTGACTTGACTTGATGTTCAATGATACTTTTGTATACTGTAGTGCTGTGTGTTTTTCCAAATGTTCCCCCATTGCATGCACTTTACTCAGCGCTACAGTAACAATGGGAGTATATTTGTTTATCAAAAAATAGGGAGACATATATACAGTGTCAGATTACTTGCAGGTAACTAAGGACAGGTGCCTGTAGTACAATGACATCAGATACTTTTGTACATATAGCAATAGAAATATTAAAGTAGCTTTAATCAGCCTCGGAAATCAAACTGCCTTCAAATCAGCCTCCCAATAGTCATAAGGGCCTTCATGAAGATAGAAGTGACAAATGTACATAAATAGCACACAGAAAAAGCCAAAGCATTCTCACACAAGTATACTTTTGATAAAATAAATGATAATACATTGATTCCAAGCGGTACTTCAGTAAAAAAAATTAAGTACAGTACAGTAACATGTGAATAAATTACATGAAATATGTAGTATTTGCTGGTACAAATAAGCTATAGTCACCAGTGTTGTGTGTCTGTGTGTCACTCTCATTCATTGGTTTTTCTCATCCATCTCTTTCTCCCTTGTCATTGTCACACACACACTCTGTGTCTCTTTTCCTCTATCTCTCCATCTCTTTTTTTTGCGTGTATGGAGGTGTGTAAGGCTACCTATCCTCTCAGCCTCTTTTAATAGTCTTTCTAGTTTTTCTACCTACTCTACTAATGACATGTGAAAAAGATTGGTTAAAACGCAATGTTTCAACTGCTGTGTCCTGCTGTGCCTCTTGTCTTCATTGAGGGAGGGAGCAATAACGCCTATAGCTGTGCAAAAGCTTACTGCACCTGGTATTTCCAGGCGGTCTCCCATCCAAGTACTAACCAGGCCCGAACCTGCTTAGCTTTGTTTTATTTATTTATTTTTTAAATCTTTTTATTATTAGAAATATATATATATTTTAACATTTTAAGTGCATACATTTTATATTTACATACACACACATAAATACAACATATTCTTTCTATTTTACCTTTCCCATTCTTACACTTTCAGTTTATACAGTTTTATTTTTCCTATACCACATAATTACACCTTAAATAATAGATTGGTATGAAATCAAAGAACTCATAAACACAATAAAACAAAACCGAAATTAAAACAATAGCTACTATCCCAACGTAAACCACCCACAAAAACTTTGCTTCAACTTTCTCACCCAAATCAACAAAAACATAAAACAAACTAGACATGTGCTCCTTCTCTCTGTTATGGTCGAACTAAGTGGTCAAAAGTGGCAGTACCCCGGGACAGAGAGACACAGGAAACAGATGATAAATAAACCAGATTTAATAGAAATATACAACAGGAGAAAACTGGGGAATAAACAATACTATCCTAACAGGGCCTAAGTGGGGGAAGTGTGGTGCCAGCAGGGAACATGTTAATGAGGTGTGTAATACAGAATAACCTATGTGTGTGGATGCATGTGTCTAACATGTCAAACTAATGTGGTGTAAAATGTAAATGTGTCAGGCTGTTGTTCGTTTGCGTGTACTAACCAGTCCGGTAACTGAGGGTGGGGAAATGTCCGAGTACAAAGTCCATTTGTGCGTTCCGAGACGCCAGTTGGAGAGCGAGTGCACGCAGGAAGTGAAACAGTGTTTATCCGAGCATGGGGGGGTATCCTTGATTGATTGATTGAACATTTTATTAACAGATTGCAGAATGGGTATGAAGTAACAATTAATTAATCAAGTTAAGATTAAGTTAAAACTAGCTAGATAAATAATATTGATTATGTGTATTTGAGATATCTGAGGGGCTGAAGGCTATAGGGGCCCTTGGTTTTGGTGTAACCGGATTAACCTCACACACACACAAACACCCACTGCCACACATATAGACACACTCACATATTCGCTCATGTGACACTCCCCCGCTAACTCACCCACCAGGAATTTTTTTATCCACTTTTTCTCCCATTTTAAATTTTTTCTCCCATCCCAATTTCGTATCATCCAATTCAACCCTCCCCTGTCTCGAACGCTGTTTCTTGCCTCCCACAAGCCGGCTGCAATGTGGACTAAGTCATACATAGCACGAGTCCCCTCCGATACTCGAGGTAACAGCAGTCGCATCTTATCACCTGCACGGCGCGATCTTTCAGCGTCAGGGGTCTGCGCTTTGGAGGGGCGCCGCCCCCATCGCTACCTGATTCTACTGCGCAGGCGCACCAACCGACCTGTAGGAGTCGCTGTCCACAACGCCCGATCCCCACCCATCAGTTTCCCACCCCCTAATACTGCCAATGTGTATTAGTATGGACGACCAGCTAAGCTGAAAGCAATGTGGAGCGCTGGGCTCGAACAGGCGAACCCAGCGTCTCCAGTATTCGTGGTGAGCGCCTTGCCCACTGCACCACGTAGCCGCCCCCCACCAGGACATTTTGAGACCACAAATTAATCTAAAACAGGACAAACTGGTTTCAGGTTAATTTGATCAACACACACACACACACACACACACACACACTTCCCCACACACACACACACACACACACACACACACACACACACACACACACACACACTAGACTCTCTCATAGACACACACACACACTAGCCACACACACACACTTATACACACACTTATACACACACACACACTAACACACACTCTCTCTAAGTGGATCACACAAACACATATAGCCACACACACACACACACACACACACACACACACACACACACACACACACACACACTAGACTCTCTCATAGACACACACACACACTAGCCACACACACACACTTATACACACACTTATACACACACACACACTAACACACACTCTCTCTAAGTGGATCACACAAACACATATAGCCACACACACACACACACACACACACACACACACACACACACACACACACACACACACACACACACACACACGCACACACACACACAGAGAGAGAGACAGTCAGGTGACACCCACACACACAGAAACCGAGGGTGGGGCCCTGACCCTGACCCACCCCTGATCACAAGACCACTATTGTTAAAACCTGTTTATCAAAGAAACCTTTGTAATACGTGTGATTTGGAGCAGCTCATTTTGGATGAGAATAGGGGTCAACAATTTAGATAAGAACCCGGTTTGACCATTGTAAGGGACTCAGTCTAGTAGAGGCTGGGTCAAGGATGGACATTTTGTTGCTGTGCTGTGGAACCTATGCTTGTATGCTGAATAAATCACCTTTTCACCAACTGGGCCATTGCCTCTGAAAACAATCTCCAGTCTGAATTCTTCTTGGAAGCAGCGCTCTCACTCACAAAATCTACTTCAGGTACAATACAGTACAGCTCAATACACACAATTGTTAAGGGGATGCAGACCAGAGAAAGACTTTCGTCTTGTTTACATCAGGGTCCCCCATTTCAATGCATCATAACATATATTACATACATGACATACAGGTAGACAGTACTGTTACATCTAGACATTTATGACATACCAGATCTACAAATATACAGTACTGTTTATGAGTACAAAAAGAGTCTAAAAAGAGAGTATTTGAGGGGGAAGAAACTGTACATTGGAGGAGGTTGGGTATGTGGGGGGGGGGGGTTGGGTAGGTGGGGTGGGAAACTGTACATTGGAGGTTGTTGGGTGGGTGGGGTGGGGGGGAGGAGAAGACAACGCCGGTTAGCAAAAGATAAAGACGAAACAAAACACTGGGGGAAAACAAAGTAAACAAAAAAAACTGGTTAGTCCAAGACACAAGAAATACTAATGCAAATATTTGTAAAAAGACTTCTTGGTAAAACTAACCACAAGTGATCAGTACGAACAAGCACTGAATGACGGGCTGTCGGGCTCTTTATGCAGCCGGTGCTTCTCACTCCGCGTGCACCCAGCTGCTCCCAATCGCGTCTGATTAGACTCGATGAGTTGGGACGAGGTGGGAGTCACAACACTCTCCATCCAAACAACATAATTAAATAAGAAAAACAAACACCCTACCTATACCACCCAAACAAAATTTATTTCTACCTTACCGTTTAACATTTTTATAAATTTGCCACTTTCAATAAACCATCTTTTGAATGTCTCTTTTTCCAAGTATTTTCCTGCCAACACAACATATTTTCATACACTTGCTTTGAATAATGTCCACACATCCATCCTCTTTTTGTAAAAATATGCCATCCTACTGCATATCTAGCGTGACTCATTATATAATTCTTCATATTCAGTTCTTTTTTTGATTTTATATAAATCTTTTCCAATCACAATTATCAGTGATTTTCATTCCCCAGTTTTCTCTCTATATAAGTGTCCTATGGAAGCTCTGTACTCCTTCACAATCCATAAACAGATACATAAAGTTTCATCCTTTTTCTCACACATGCACATCACATTCTCTTTTGATGTTCTTGTCAATTTGGTGCAGTACAGCTTTAGTGTACACTCTATTATGTTTCATCATGAAATCATTATACTCGCATTCTATACTGTTATACTTTATGTTCACATTGTCCCAGATTGTCCTCCCGTCCAACCCCGGGAAAACCTCCCACACTTTCTCCGAGGCTGGAGCCTTCTTCTCTTTTTCTATTAAGCTTCTATCCCAACAGCCTGCACCCTGGATCCCAACAGCCTGCACCCCCCTGGACCTCACCTACCCACGCCATTGGTCTGTCTCTCCTCCACTCCTTGTTCCCCGTCTCCAGTCCCTCTCCCGACCCTTGGACCTTCCCCCCTTCTGCTTAATTAAAGTAACATGACAACTTTTTGTGAAATTAGCTTATTTGCCTTCTACCCTGGAGTTAGACAAGCAGATACATACCTGTTGTAAATTCCCCATTATTTTCTATGCTGTGTATTATTACTATTTCCAGTCAGGCAATTCTTTGGACCACCAGGTGTCCTATTACTTTCTAGTCAGGCATCTCTCTGCACAGCCCAGGGGTCCTTAGTCTGGTGATTAAATGCAGCGGCCATCTTGCCGCCACATGTTGTTTTCACTGCTGTCTGCTGTCACATGAGAGTGTGTTCGTGAAGAAAATACCACTCAATCACTCACTAAATTTTTCATTGTTCAATCCAGCCTTACAGCCTGGATGGAAAGCACTCTGATATATCACTCTCATTCCATCATGTGATCCTAATTAAACTACAAAGGACTGTTCTCCAGTAGCGGCTGGTGCCGCTGATGCCTTGTGGGTCGCAGTTCACGTTAGGAGGTCGAGTTGAAAATGTAATGCTCTAAGATGCTCTGGAGCAATCTCTCTCTCTGTCTCTCGGATCAATCAAATCAAATAATTAACACATGTATGTTGTCATTTTAAACAACTCACCATTCATTCATTATGCATCAGCAGCAGCTAAATTAATGTTATAGTTCACAACACAGCAGCGCGTTTTGAATCGCTAGCCTATTATCGTCTCAGCAAGCACAGTCAATACTTTTTTCCGTAGCCACATTTCGCGGAGACAGCTGTGTATAGCGAGAGAGAGAGAGCGAGAGAGAGAGAGAGAGAGAGAGAGAGAGAGAGAGAGAGAGACTCACTGTTTAGTTGAAACGTCCAGGGCAGGAGGGCTTGATAAAGTGTATAATCCACTGTTGATGTATTCCAGACCACTGTCCACTGTGTCCAGACTGCATCCGCCATATAGCTTGTTAGCCAAGTGTTAGCTTGTTAGCAGTTAGCACCACACAACACAAGTACATTTCTTTGTCCATTTCCGCGTCGAACAGACTGCAAACTACCTGGCGTTCTATCGCCATGCTCTAAGACAAACTCTAACCTTAACCAACTTTGAAAGAGTGCCTAAGCTTAACCGTCTAAAGAACTTGCAGTCACGCTCTAAGACAAACAGCTGCATCTCACAACAACACAACTATCTCTCTACCACCAACCTAGGAATAAGCTAGAATTGGAACATTAGAAATTGGATTCGGCCAATCAGAGATCGTCTCCGCGAAATTCTGCTACGGAAAAAAATACTGGCGTCGGCCAATCAGAGAGCGTCTCCGCGAAATGCGGCTACAGAAATTCTTGACGCTGCTGCCTAGACCGCTTCAAATCGCGCCCGGATTCCAACATAATAGTCATATTTCAACGCACAACGCGTTACGCACTGATTGGCTGCGACGGATACAGCGATCAAACCGTGACGCGCACTCAGAGCGCTATCGCGTCTAGCCCGGGCCGAGAAATACAAAAAAAAAAAAAAGTGAGTCACTTCCTGTTCAAGAAAACGAGTATTTTTTATTTTATATAATAACGTTATATTGTGCATTGGAAACACAAACATACTTAAAATGAGTAAATATTATTAATTTTAAACATGTTTATATTATTTATAGGGCTATAAAACAAAAAACTACATTTTTTTTTCTTGTTCTCTCATATAACCAGGGCAGGGCCTGAGGGGGGGCGGCGCCCGAGCGCCCCTAGTGGCGAGCCGCCACTGCTGTTCTCTGTGTCTGTGTCTGCTCTCTGACCGGGTGTGCCGTTCTGGATGAAGTGGCTGCCGCCAGCAAACATTACAAACAAACATATCTTCAATAATACCATTTTCTTCTCTGTGCATGCATTATTGCATTAGGCTTATATTAGGGAACAGCCACACTGTTAGCCTGTAGCTTAGCGTCATTCACTGGAAGTAGGTGTGCCAGTGTAGCCTAGTTCCCAACAGTCACGAAATACACTCCAAATACAACTCCAAAACGTTCCTGTAAACATGTTTAAACCTGTGTATTTACCACAGGAAAATAATGCTTTATACAGGTTATTTTTAAAGCACAAAACAAAGGAGGCAGGGGTTAAATATAAGAAATACAAAAATAAACTAATTAGTATTATGAGAATATGTAAGTATTGTATGTATGTAATATGTGTCCTAATAAACTAACCTACACTGTAGCACTCAACACTTTGATGAACATTGTTACTCAGCTGATGTGCCCTTCCTGATGACTTGTCGTACAGAACTTGTAAGTCGCTTTGGATAAAAGCGTCAGCTAATTGACTAAATGTAAATGTAATGTAAGAAGGATTATTATACCAAATTATTAGATAAGAATAAATAGAATGTTAAAGGAATATGGAACATATTACAGCATCATCAGAAATCGGAAAAACTATCTAACATACCCTGAACATTTTACAGACAATGACAGGAAAATTAGCCTTATAAATGAGGTGGTGGATGGCCAGATGGCTGTGACGCCACACTGCTGTTTGGTATAAGGCTCTCAACACATGTTGCTGGAAGGCATCTTCTGTTGGGGGTAGATTTGCAGCTGATGAATCTGTGGTAGATGCTAGTGTGTACCTCAGCTCATCCAGGTTGGTGCAAGGAAGTCCATTCTCCATTTTCTTTTGGCCATACAGGAGGAGGGCATACTTTCTTGCCACAGGAAAAGCCTCCTCTAGGCTTTCAGACAGTCCAAAATTGGCCATTTCTTTTAACTCACTCAGATGGGTCTTCAGTCTTGTGAAGGCAGTGGTCTTCCCAATTCTGTACAAGCTGCTTGTGATATCGCAACCTGTGAGGGCGTGGCATGCAGGTAAACACTCACAAAGTGCTGCTCCAAGCTTCTGAGCAATGGAACAGACTGGGACAAATCTTTCCTTTGGGCCATGTCCAGAGTG
This sequence comes from Notolepis coatsorum, assembly GCF_963971535.1. NCBI lineage: Eukaryota > Metazoa > Chordata > Actinopteri > Aulopiformes > Paralepididae > Notolepis > Notolepis coatsorum. The sequence goes on from NC_140166.1 coordinate 198,467,656, forward strand.
CATGAACACTGTTGAGGATCCAAACATCCCTTTGCTTGAATAGTACACAAGCAAAACCAGTACATCTGTATCATCACATTTGACAATGAGACGAGAATGTGACTGTGCAAGGTGTATTACATGTAACACCAATCTTGTGTCAGCCTCCTCCTGGTCACTATAAAGATCTGTCAAGCTGTCAACGCCTGACTTGCTAACCGTCTTAACCTCCTCACCATTTTCAAAGCTACCTGCCAAGATGACTGTGTTCTCTGAAGAGATTCTCTGTGGCCCTGTATTGGTTATGTAGTTGCTGACAAAGCTACATAGAGCAGCCTTGTTCCCACTGATCCTCACGTATTTCCTGTAGTTAGGAACACGTGATTGTCCTGTGATAATATGTGTTGGTCTGCTGGTTTGGATGGTGCCTCTTCTTTGCCTTTCAAGCTCTTTGATTGAGTGTTAATGGTCATATCTGTCAAACACTATAACAACGCAGTTGATGCCTTCCTTTCCCATTATTGTTGCGATCCTTTTCCAGACACACTCACCCAGATCATTGTATGTCTGAAAGCCTGAGTCATGGAGACTCTGTAGAAGAGCCATGCCATCTATGATGTATGCTGATGGTTCTGCAACATTAGGCAGCTGCTGTATCTCTTCAACTACAGACTCCAGTTTCTTAGCAAGGTCAGCTTTTGTTGTCTTCCTCATGCTTCCATCATCATAAAACAAAGAGGGGGGGACAGCAGCGAGTTCATGAGACATCACAGTCTCCATGGACACCTCTCTTTGCTTGGAGACAGCAAGTAACCTTCGAAAGAGCACATCTGAGTCCATGTGAACCTTTCTGAGTACACTGACTCCAACTGATGTTTTCATGTCTTTGAAGGTTGCACACTGTTTTCTTTTCTCTGGCTCCCAGAAGCTCTTAGTTCTTTTGGATTTTTCCAGGCGTTGTTCAATAAAGATGGCATTCTGCTCTGCACCGTCTTGGAGGAAGCTTGAGAGCTCTTTTGCAACTTTCTCAGATGCAACCTGACCACTTGCAATGTTGATCAGTTCCTCAGGAATGCTATCGAGATCAAACGGGTTCTGCTTCTGCTCCACTGCTTCCATTATCTTCTGTATGTCTCTCTCATCTCTGTCCATCCTAGATGCTCCATGCTCCTGGTGTGCTTTCGGGCACTTTGCATCAGTGTCACAAAGCTCTTTCATGGCATCCACATATGCTGTGGTCACATGTCTTGTCATCAACCATCTTGTGAGAGCTCCCTTTCGTAATGTGAAGCCAACAACTCCACCCTGACTCTTGCCTTCTCGGTTGATGGTTTGCTCCAGTGCCTGATCAGTAGCAACACAGTTGAAGTTTCGATCCTCCGACCGGCGAACAACAAATCCACCTTGTTGCATGAATGTGTATGCTTCTGGTTGTTCATGTTCAAGGGCTTTCATTTTGGCAACATAGACGGGCATGTACTTGGCATAATTGGTCCTTCCAGCAGCTCTGAACCAAGGCATAACTTCACACATGCAATTCAGGTGAAGATGAAAGTCAGCTTCACGCTCGGAACGAAGATCAGCACCCTTTAGGAACGTTAACCAGTATCCAAAGGTTGCTGATTGCTTAACTCCCTCATTTGTGAACATCTGGATACTGTTCTGGATCTCAGGAAGTTCAGTCTCCACCTCACCGATGAGCTGTTGAGCAGTGGCCTTGTCATTATCATGAAATGCATGCTGTACATGTCGTAGGAGTTGCTCTTGTGCTCCAGTCATTGCACATTGGCCTTGCTTTTCAAGCCATGATTGCATGGCTTTCCAGAAGAGCCGGAACAGGGCCTCAGAGGCTAGCTTTATGCTCCTTACTCCTCTTGCCAGCTGTTTCCCTTGAAGCAATTGTCGAGCTGTTCCCTCTGCATACACATCTGACTCAGTTAGTATGTCAAAGAGTCCGCCATCACCATAGAGCTTTCCGATGCCTGCAAGGTAAGCCATCATGATATGCATACCTCCCAGTCTCATTGTGATCTTTCCTTGTATGGGTGGTGGTTTGCTCCACAAGATCTGTTGCGCTTTACTATAAATAGCTAGGTCTGCAGTCACAAGAATATGGTGTTGTCCCAGTTCTGCAGCAAGCTGTACAAGTCGTAGCATAGATGTCTAGATGGTGGACAATTCTGTGGGTGATTCTCTTATGAAGGGCATGTAGAGTACACTGGCTACTGAACAAGCAGTGTCTGACGTGAATGCATTGAATGCAGACCATGCAGGGACATGCTGCTGATTCTCACTTATGTTTCGGGCCAGCTTCCATACCAGGGCCCTCATTCATCAACGTGTCTTACGCACAGATTTGTGCTTACCCTGTGCGTACGATCATTTCTAAGCAAAGAGTGGGATTCATCAATTTCAACTTGAACTTGACTCCGTGCTTACGTATACGCACAGGTCAAAGCACACTTAGCTGACGCCCAGTGGTAGAATATATTATTACAACAAGGAAATGAGCTTCTGTGCATAATAACACTGGCATGTTGTATGAACCGTAATTCATTATAGTTCATTGTAAAATAGCAACAGTAGTGTAATTATGGTCAAAACCCTATAAATAGCATTTGGAATAATAGATCTTTCTCTCAGAATGAATGCAGCATGGTTTATATAGCGTTATCGGAATATACGGGGTGTAGGCTACTGACTGACTGCGCTCCGCGTAGCTTGATTGATTGAAAAGTTTATTAACAGATTGCAGAATGGGTACAGTACAGTACAGCTCAGTACATACAATTGTTAAGGGGATGCAGACCAGAGAAAGACTTTCGTCTTGTTTACATCAGGGTCCCCCATTTTCAATTCATCATAAATCATAAAGCTCAACTCGTTATTATTTCGCGCACAGACCGCAGAAACACAGGAACGTTTTGATTATATTTAAAAGGCTTTACGTTAAACGAAACAAGTGGAATTTCGAAGCTGTAAGCAGAATACAAGTCATATTAATATAGTGTTCTTCCCCCTTTTTACTGTATAAGAAAGAATAGAAAACGCATTGCAATGACACCAGATAGTGGACAGACTATGTATATGATGGGATTCAAGTTCGCGTTTTTGTTGATCATAGGCATGCTGTCAGAGTATGATATCTTAATCAAACATTCTAGAACATTTGTCGTCACAGATCATGTCCTAATAGAACATAGGCTATGGCATGGATCGTGATATTGTGTGGATTGTTATTATTACTGTACCGGTACGGTACCACCCATTGTGACAACAGCCTTGTGAGTCCCGCACACAAACATGATGGAATTCAAGTTCATGTATTGAAAGGCAGGCTACATCATACATGCAGTGAGATTCATTGTTCTTGTATATGCTCTCGTATTATTGTTTATATAGGCTACCCAATACTGACATCAAAATAGATTGTAGTATGCCTCTAGAAATCATATGCAGCAGGTAGAAAATTGACGGGAGATCCATCGCGATTTGGAATAAAATTGAGGAGAACTTTAATCCCTGGGTATTAATCAAACAACACGGGAAAAGGCAGTCATATTCCAGCGCGGTATTTATTAGTGTTTGCGCTGCCCAGGCAGCAATGGTTAATAGATATCATATCCGACATCACTGTAAGTGTACACGTCTGTCAGCCTGTCTCATGACACGCTTCCCTCGGCTTAGTCCATTTTTCCACATTTCATGGGTGTATTCCATTACCGTATATGGTTAATCGGGGCGTTTCTGGTATGCAAATACTTAAAACAGTGCACGAGCTCAAACGTAGGATCAAAGTCATATTCATCATGACAGGTGTGCGTAGAACCTGCGTACGCACGTGTGATGAATCCCGACTTTCCTGTGCGTACACTCATTCAAAATTCTGTGCTTACGTGTGGAAATAGAACATGTTCTACACACACGTTGATGAATGAGGGCCCAGATCTCTATCTTCAGCTGCTTTATAGACTGCTGTGTTTGTGTGTCTCAAGTTTGGGAAGTTCAGGTGGTTCTGGCCGCTTTGGAGATTTGATGTATCTGTAATCAAAATTGAAATGAGAAGGATTCTTAATAGGACTAGTTGTTAAAGATCCCTAAATATTCAGCACAACAATTGAATGAGGTTGGAGTGGGGTGGAATTTGGCAATGATCACGTGATGATCACCAGTACGACACATCTTCAGTTGTGTTCCCCGACCTCATTGGGTGTTTCGGCCATTTATCACAATACACCCTCTGCCGAGGTTGGCCCACCACAGGCTGATCAGGCCTGGGTGTGTGTCGCACAGTGGCACCACGTGTTCATTTAGCAGCCCATGATGCGTCTCTACGTTTCAGCCACAACCAGTGACTGCTCCGTTCTGCTGCAGTGGCAAGTTCTTTGATTGCCTTTCGTTGGGCCTGTCCTCTGATCCCTACTTCCTTCAGGAGCCTTGTGGTGGAACTGGCTACAAAGCCTCTGCAGCCCACCTCCACTGGCCACACCTTCACGTTCCAGCCCCGCCCCTCTGCTTCAGCTGCTAAGTTGGCATATCGCAGCCTCTTCCGTTCAAATGCCTCATCGATGGCTTCCTCCCATGGGACCGTCAGCTCAACGATGAAGACACGCCGGCAAGATTTGGACCAGAGGACCAGGTCTGGGCGCAGGTTGGTCGCTGCAATTTCAGATGGGAAGGTAAGCCTCTGGCTGAGGTCTACCCGCATTTCCCAATCCCGGGCTGCGTTCAGTGGGCCTGAGTTCGGAGGTGACGGCTTGGTCCGCCGTTTCTCCCCTTCCCGGATGAAGGTTGTTTTCCGTGGGAAGGTAGTTTGGGCATTTAGAGGCATGGCGTTGGTGGTTACTCTCTTGTTCTCAAGTTCGGCAGCCAAGCACTTCAGTACCTGGTTATGGCGCCAGGTGTATCTTCCTTGAGTTAGACTGGTCTTGCAACCCACTAAGATGTGTTTGAGGGTTGCTGGGGCTGCACACTGGAGACAGGCTGGGTCCTCTCCATACCAGAGATGTAGGTTGGTTGGTGAGGGCAGGACATCATATGTGGCTCTGATGATGAAGCTTAGCCTATTAGACTCCATGCTCCACAGTTCGTTCCACGTGATTTTCCTCCTCTCCACGCCCTCCCACTTCATCCACCGGCCTTGCTGGGCTTGAGAGACTGCCTTGGCACACCTGGCTGCTTCCTCCTGGTGGCGCACTTCCTCCACCACCATGTGCCGCCGTTCGGTTGGAGTAGCCTTTTGCCATGTGGGTGTAGTTGCTTCCAATCCAAGGCCCCCTCTGCCATGTTGGACATGCCCCACTATATCCCGGTGTCTGAGGGCGGTCTTTGCCACTGCAACTGCTGCAGATGGCTTCCATTTCCTCCCCGTTGCTAGGGTTGGAGCAGCACCTCTGACGAATGGATCCCGGGATTCTGTGAGAGTCATTTCCAGCCTTGATTTGGCACATTTGTACTCCTCCACCAGGCTTGAGATTGGTAGGGAGAGGGCTCCGTTGCCATACAGGCCTATGCTGCTAAGGCCTCTCGGCAGTCCAAGCCACTTCCTCACATGTGCATTCACCAGTCTCTCCAGCCGATTGGCATGGGATAGAGTGACCTCATAGATGGCAATTGGCCACATGAGACGGGGCAGCAGTCCAAACTGAAAGCACCACAGCTTCAGCTTCCCAGGGAGAGCAGTGTTGTTGATCTGCTTGAGGCCAATGATTGTATCCTGCCTGAGTTGTTCCACCTGCTTCGAGTCTTTGAGTTCTGCGCTATACCAGCGGCCAAGGCTTTTGATAGGCTTTTCCAGAACAGTTGGTATTGGCTCGTTGTTAACGTGGAACCTCTCATTGGCGAGCTTGCCTTTGACAATGGAGATACTGCGGGATTTGCTTGGTTTAATCTCCATTCGTGCCCATTTGATGTTTTCCTGGAGTTTATCCAGCAGGCGTTTGGTGCATGCCTTTGTTGTTGTTATTGTCGTCATGTCATCCATGTACGCCCTGATTGGAGGAAGACGCAGCCCGCTCTTCAACCGTTCCCCTCCAACCACCCATCGGGATGCTCGAATAATGAGCTCCATTGCCATGGTAAACGCCAGTGGAGAGATGGTGCAGCCCGCCATTATGCCTATCTCGAGGTGCTGCCAGGCAGTTGTACTGGCCTGTGCTGTAACACAAAACTGGAGGTCTTGGAAGTAGGCTTTGACCAGCCTTGTGATGCCCTCTGGGACTTGGAAGAAGTTGAACGCTGTCCACAAAATCTCATGAGGCACTGATCCGAAGGCATTGGCAAGATCTAAGAAAACCACATGCAGGTCTTTCTTCTCCTTCTTGGCCGTCTGCAGCTGGTGCCAGATGACACTTGTGTGTTCCAGGCATCCTGAGAAACCACTTATCCCTGCCTTCTGCACTGAGGTGTCGACAAAGTTGTTCTTCTGCAAGAATACTGAGAGCCTCTGGGCCACAACACTGAAGAATATCTTTCCTTCCACATTCAGAAGACTGATCTGGCGGAACTGGTCGATGGTTGAGGAGTTCTTCTCTTTGGGAATCAGGATCCCTCCTGCCCTTCGCCATGCCTTTGGTATAATTCCTTTTTCCCATGCCACTTTCATTAGCTTCCAGAGGTACTTCAAGACACCCGGAGTGTTCTTATAGAGCCTATATGGAACGCCGTTGGGCCCAGGGGCTGAGGCTGTTCTTGCCCGCTTTACTGTGCTCTCAACTTCGCTCCATTTGGGGGGCCTTGTTTCCAGCTGGTGCTCAGGTGGTTGTATTGGTGGCATGTCATCCGGAATGCTGGCTGGCACATGCCTCTGATTGTCAGAGTATGTCTTCCTCAGGTGATCCTCTAGTTCCCTTATGGGTACTTTGAGGGTCCCAGTTTTCTCCTTGACAAAGAGATCTTTGACAAACTTGTAGGGATCTCTGTAGAAGGTGGTCCTCATTCGCTCTTTCTTCTTGTGTTGCTTTCTCAAGCATTCTGCTCTTCGCAGTGTTGCAAGACGCTGCTTGATGTCCCCCTGTAGAGCCTCAAGTCCTTTCCTTTCCACTTCTGTGGCCTTCTTCCACTGCTTTCTCAGGCACCTTCTTTCTTTCACAAGTCTTTCAATCTCTTGTTGTCTCCTGGACTTGAGATGAGCTGATGGTTCCTTCTGTGTCCTAAGGTTCTGACTTTTCACCCCAAATCTCTCTGCTCCATAGCTGTAAATGATTTCTCCAATCTTGTCCAGCTTTCTTTCCACGCACCCTTTCAGACCTTCTAGAATATGGATAAGGTCTGTGTCGGTGGTTTCCCACTCCTTTTTCTGGCAGGATTTAGGCCACAAGATTTGAGGCTTTCGTCCGTTCATCTTCCTCTCTACTGCCGTCTGTGGCTGGATGGGCTCTGGACTCATGTCCGTTGGTGGATCTGTGCCTGATTGAGCTTCGTCTGGGGTTCTGATACCCTGTGGACTGTGGTGAATATCCTGCCGCTGGGCTTCACTCGACTGATTTGGCCTACCTCTGAGGAAGTAGTGGTCAATGCGAGGCCCCTCGCTAAGCTCTCTCAGGCACTTTTTCCTGCCCTGGTGGATCTTGAGACCCCTCTCTGATGTTATCTTTTTCCAGCCACAGATGCAGCTTTGTAGCTTGTGTCCTGCCAGTGCGGTTACTCCGTCAACTACTGTGCTGATCATTTGATTCGTTGTCGTTTCCGTTCCAGGGTCTGTTACCGTGTGGTCCGCCGGTGAGTCATCTTCCGCCCCCGCTCTCGCAGACTCAAGGGGTGTTTTTCGTTTTAAAAAGAAGATAAGCTTGTGATCATATGCATTAAATATCAAATCAGAATACTCTAAATACATTTATACTGCCCCCCCCCCCCCCCCCCCCCCCATAATTTTTTTGTATTTCATGTGACTGAGAAAATACATAACATAAACAGATTTCAGATAAAAAAGAAATACACAAAATGTACCTGTGAAGTTTATCTCCGTTCAAGTCAAATGTGTTTACGGTGGTGAGAGACCTCTCTGGGACCTGTGCCAGGCATTTATCTGCTGTGGAGACATGGCCTCTTCGGTACACAACAGAAGCCATAGCATGGGTTGTATGCTTCCCATCCAGAGTGTCCTCATTTTTATCAAAGTTGTCGATGGCTGCATCAACAATTCCGTGTTCAGAGACTCCAGTGAGGCCAGTTGGGATGTAGACACCACTCTCTGTCCTTGATATCTGGTCTGCTGCCACAGATGTGAGGAAGTGCCTAACCTCTGTATAGGAAACGCAGTGCCCCATTGCACTGAGCTCATCGATGAGTGTCTTACTACCAAACTCATGATGAATCAAAATGGCAAGTCCCAGTGTGATTGGCGTCTTGATGTGACAGCACTGTGCAATGAGATCATGGCAGATTGCAATCACACACAGATTGTCCTTCAAAGCTGGTTCCTCATCACTTGTTTGGTAATGTCTGTGGGCGTGTGAATCAACACACCAGTTCACAAAGTCAGACAGGATGTTGGGTACATACTTGCTGTATTGGAGACGCGATAGCCGATCACTGCTGACATATGATTTACAGTCATGTTCAACCTGCTCCATGCTTTTCCTCAATATGTCTGCAGCCCTGTGTAATATTTGGGTTTCAGAGAGACTCTGACTTGTCTGTGGAAGTGTTGTCTCACAGTCTTCTGTCTTTTCTGTGAGTTGGGCAGCTTCCCTCATTGCATAACCAACGGGCATACTCTCAGAGCACACCAGATCTGACTTTCCGGCACGTGCGACAAATACCAGCCTATCCTTGTAATGCTGTATGAGCCTTTCCTTCAGTTTCCAGGATCTATATTTCTTGTGTTGGACCGTGGTCTCATCTTCTTCCTCAGAAAGGGTCTTCAGTATGTCATCATAACTATCAGTCAAAGAGATTAGAGTCATCACTTTCATATCTTCAGACAATAATGTTTTATCAATGTCTTCAGTGAGCTTAATAAAGGCTTTGTCATAGATATTGGTCTGCTTTTTTTATTCTTGTCTTCGCCTGGCAGCTGCTATATTTCGTTCAGATATGTAGTGTGCAAGGCAGCTTCTATGATATTTGGCATCATACGCAAATAGATCTGGGTATGAAAGTAGCCGAAGATGAGGGCGGCTACGTGGCGTAGTGGGCAAGGCGCTCACCACGAAATCTGGAGACGCTGGGCTTGCCTGTTCGAGCCCAGCGCTCCACATTTGCTTTCCGTTTAGCTGGTCGTCCGTACTAATACACATTGGCCGTATTAGGGGGTGGGAAACTGATGGGTGGGGATCGGGCGTTGTGGACAGCGACTCCTACAGGTCGGTTGGTGCGCCTGCGCAGTAGAATCAGGAAGTGTCGGGGGCAGCGTGAGCCTCCCACGCGTTACTCCTTGCCACTGAGAGATCGAGCTGCGCAGGTGAAAAGATGCGACTGCTGTTACCTCAAGTACCGGAGGGGACTTGTGCTATGTATGACTTAGTCCACATTGCAGCTGGCGTGTGGGAGGCAAGAAACAGCGTTCGTGACAGGGGAGGGTTGAATTGGATGATACGAAATTGGGATGGGAGAAAATATAGAAAATGGGAGAAAAAGTGGATAAAAAAAAAGAAAGTAGCCGAAGATGTAAATCTTCATCAAGCCTTTCAGATGCTGCATGAAGGACCTTGTCTCTGGTACTCTTGCCTGTACCAGTTGTAATGGCTGTCAGAGGTTCTGGTCTAGTACTGGCCTTCCCACAAATGAAACAATCTCTTCGTATGTTAAATGATGTTGTATCAACCCTACTCAGTCTTCTTGATGACACTGGTGCAGGTAGGCTCTCACTCTCAACATTTACAACTTGATGCTCACTGATGGTCTTACTGGAGTATTTTGCTCTACATGATACATGATATGATACATTTATTTTGGAGGAAAGTATGTTATCTGTATATGGAGCCAGGGTTTTATGAACATCATCATCTCTCTGCTGAGCAACAGTAAGTATGCGTTGGAGGCCTTCTACTGTGGGCCTTTGGATGTAGGGATCTTTTTTCTTGCCTTTTTCCAAATGTTTCCCACAGATGATACACAGATTTGGATCCAATGTCTGTAAGACATTTTCCATTGTTTCAAGAGACCAGTAAAAAGGAAAAATATACATTTCAGAATTAGTATTTTCACACGCATGTAATAAAATGTTGAATTACACATGTAACCTAATGTTATGGTATTATTAGCTGTAAGAATTGTGCTAATCATAGCCTACTCAACTTAACTACTACTACTTAACTACTTTCTAGTTAAGCTAGGCTATTTAGCTACTTAGATTAGGAAAGTTAGTCTCAGCATTTTCACATCACATAATATTTGCAATGATTTACCTGTCAAGTTATGAAGTATCCATGAAGACAATGATGCAGCTAGCTACAGCAGGATCCAACTGGTAGCCTAACAGTAGCCAATTGTTGACCACACCACAACTCTAATAAACTGTAAGCAGTGCAGGCTCCACTGCCCTCTGCTGGTGTGGACATAGCAGTAACATTGAATTTGTCAACTGATAATGGGCTTTGGACTGAAGACTTCATTATGTAAATGTTTCATTTTCTTTAATTTAGGACACCTCATACATTTACTGATGTAAGTCCCTGACCATGCATGCTATATTTACACATGTGGTATTGCTGGATTCAGCACAACCACACCTTTCCGAAAAGCCCTCATCTGTGTTTTTATGACAATCCATGGCAGAGGTACTACAAAGTAAATGAGAACATTCTGCAGAGATATTCATTTTTTACATTTCCGCTTATTTTAAGTATGTGTACATAGGTATATATTTCCTACATGCATAAAGATATTCACATCCAGGTTTTTCTATTATGTTAAGCAACTGTCTGACTGCTAGCATGCCAATTTTGAAAGCTCTTGGAGCTTGTATTATTAATCTACATGAGTTTATATGTCTCAACTCCCATACGGCCAGGCTATATTTTGGTTATTTTTTCCTTTGGGGGTGTATAACAATATCTATCAATTTACCTATTTTTGCAGTAAAATATTTTTATACAAGAATCCATTTCATATATGGGAGACCTTAGAGATAAGGAAAAACAATGTTGTGTTTTGTTCTACCTCCGGTAGGAGTATATCTCAAAAACTAAAGCCCTTTTTGACAGTTTGTCACAGCACTAAAGCCCCCCTTGGCGGCGGGCCGAGTTTTTTGCTATATTTTCCCAGAGCGGTCAGTGAAGGAATACATTTCTGCATTTGTTAACGTTTATGACCGTCTATAGTGTTTGTGAGATGTTTTTCCAGAGATTCTGGTAATATTTTCCACTCAAAAAGCTTGTTTCAAAAGTACCGATGTGATGTAAGAATTTCACCCAGGATACCCTGCTTTGTGTTGAGGTAACGTTAGCGCTTGCTGCGAGCTATGATGATGTATTTATTTCGCAAATGCAGTGTTTTCAAATAGACACATTTCTGTATTTAGTGTATTCAGTGTATTCATATATTCGTATATATAACATATTTCATTTTATCAACCTAGAATTGACGACAAGGCCTGCTGCTGGACGCTAGCTCCCATGCTAGCGTTGGCTAATAACATACAGCTGAGAGCCAGGAAGGGCCAGGCAGAGCCATGCAACTCTTCTAGGAAAGATGCTTCTAGAACAGCATAGAGTATGGAGGAAGACAAGGCTCTATGAAGAGAATGGGGTAAGTTTGAAGAAACATTTTAACACACACATGAAAGTTTTATAATTACCATCACAATATGTAAAAAAAAAATCTTTTTTTTATCTAATCTAGTTTCATTAATGAATTCATAACTTTTGAACAATAGATGCTATTTCTAATCTGTCAGCTGTTCTATATTGCCAACAAGATTGTCTACATTCCTTTCATTACACATAAATCTGAAATAAGCAAGGAAAGTGCTTGAAAATAAATTTGTATCTTCCAAGTTTAATAATAATAATTCATTAATAATTCAAGTGCAACTACATATGAACCATAATAATAACAATTATGATGATAATCATACACTTATTTTATATCATTGGAAAGCCCTAGTTGTTAGCTTCAAAATGCTACAAAATATGAGGTACTTTGAAATACCCAGTAACTAATAATCTATCACAAACCAATGCAAGTTCATGTTCATGGATTTCCTAAATGGACCAGAGGGTCCCAGAGCGACCCACATTTTTGAACCACTATGATTTATTTCAAATTTTCTTTTTTACAGTAATACACAATCTTTCATGCACTGTTAATAACATGAAATAAACACAAAAAAGTGCAACAAAAGTGCAACTAGGGCTAAAAACCCAATGAAATAAAATAATAATAATAAATAATATTATGCTTCTTAGCAGACTTCTTAGCTTAACATAACAGACTTAAAGTAAGTTTGGGGGAACTAATGGGATAACTGGGGTTGCAACAAAAGTGCAACTATAGGGATAATTAAAAACACAATGAAATTAAATAATAATAATAAATAATATATGCTTCTTAGCAGACTTCTTAGCTTAACATCCCAGGGAACTAATGGGATAACTGGGGAAGTTGTTTGCTCCTGACAAGAGTCTCAAAGTCTGGGGTGAAGGTAGACAAAGCAACTCTGAGGTCATGCTCAATGTCCTATCTGTTTCTCTGCTTTGTCTTCAGCTGGACCAGAGCTGAGAAGCCACTTTCACAAAGATATAGTGAAAAAAGAAAAAAAACTATAAAAAATCTTTTTTTTACACACACATCCGCAACCCACTCTAAATGGCCCCGCGACCCACTTTTGGGTCGCGACCTACCAGTTGAGAAACACTGGTCTAGTGTATATATTAAATCACTGCAGGAAACATCATTCAGTGTCGCAATGTCAGAGGAGCAGGTAGCCCCACAGTCACGAAAGGGGCTAAGGAGCAGGAGGATATTGATCACCGCATCACATATCTCTTCAATCAAGGCCTGACAGGCTGAAATAGCTTTATGCCTTGCTGTTACAGATAATATACACATTAGTGTGCGTCATCTAAGAAGACGGTTAGCAAAGGCTTGAGCTTTACCGGCGGCGCAATCAAAGTGAGCTCTCAAAGAGCATCTACGGGAGGCTGCAACTCGAAACTGGCCCCCGTATGTCCAAACCCCTCCAAATGTACAGTTTCCTCACCCTCGTATGTATATATATATATACTTTTTTTTTTTTTTTTATATCTACTGTTTCTCCAATTTTAAATTTTTTCTCCCATCCCAATTTCGTATCGTCCAATTCTACCCTCCCCTGTCTCGGACGTTGTTAGGCAGGCTATGCCTCCCACAAGCCGGCTGCAATGTGGACTAAGCCTTACATTACGTGTCCCCTCCGGTACTCGAGGAAGCAGCAGTCGCATCTTTTCACCTGCACAGCGCGATCTCTCAGCGTCGGGGGTCTGCGTTTGGAGGGCACGCCGCCCCCGGTCGCTTCCTGATTCTGCTGCGCAGGCGCACCAACCGACCTGTAGAGGGGTCCCCACACGGCGAGCGATTTTAGCCAGGCGACCGATTTTTTTAGCGAGCCGACAGACAGAATTGTATCGCCTTCATTGTTATGAATGAGAGAACCCACACGGCAGGAGATTCTGAAGCGATGGTCGCGCAGCTATTTCTGTCGCCTCGCTAAATATCGCCTCGATCCTATTTTTTGAGGCGACACAGCAGGACAATGAGGAAATAACATGACTTCTACAGAAGTTCTACTGGTGTATCATTTGTACACCATTAATGTATCATTCAATACATTCATTGATCAATAACCTACCTATTATTACCATGCTACGTATGTTCATTATTATTAACGGGAACAATTTAAATAAATAACGTTAGTTGGAGAAGCTATAGTGGCCGCTTGTCATTAACTAATAAATGAACAATGCGCCACGATGCACCTACTAGTGTTTTTATACTCTGGTAACAAAAGAAGTTGTGGATGTTGACAGAGTTTAATGTCCAGGCTGCAGTTGATGTAGTTTGTAAGGTTTATTGTCCAAAGAAAATTATGGTCGAGAACAAAACAGTTTGCGTCTTCCGTGAAAAAAACATTCTCTCTCAGCTGCATAACAATACTTGTCCAATCGTTGGTAATGAACGTATCATAGCGATCAGGCATGCAGTAATGTCAGGAAGAATGAGGAGAGGTTGTATTCGTATATGGTGGTTTAATTCCAGCTCAATATGGGTTTTACAGGTTAATACTCTCTCTCTCGTACTGCACAACACAGCTACGTGCTAACCCGCTTCACAACAACCTAACGTCCGGTCCCGGCGGTCCGCCCTCCTATATCTCCCGGGGGGAAACACCCCCAGCTAAACAGAGCGACACATTATTATACCTGAGAACGGTCGCCTCTGGTGTGGGGGGCTAAGCGATTGTCATTGAGCGACAGGCGATCACATCGCCAGGCGACGTCTGTCGCCCGCCGTGTGCAGACCACTTAGGAGTCGCTGTCCACAACGTCCGATCCCCACCCATCAGCTTCCCACCCCCTAATACTGCCAATTGTTTGTTTTTGGGTATGACAATTGTTTTATGTTTTTTATTTTATTTTTTTAAATATTTTTACTTTATTATTTATGTCTGTTTAACAGTGTTGTACATTTCGTCTTTGTATTATGTACATGGAAGACCAACGGATGTGAGATTATAATTCAAGGAGGATGTTATTTGTATGTTTGGGAGTCTAGGTAAATAAAAATTGAGTTTAGGGGGGGAAAAAAAGAAGGAAAAAAAAAAGAGAAAAAGGCAAAGAAAAAGGAGGCTTAAAGGAAATAGAAGGATAAGGGAGGAAGGAGGTTCAAGGAGGATCCCTGGAACCATGACGCGCATATCTACCTGAGTCAGAATTAAATGTTTTAGAGCAAGTATTATAATTTGATATGATGGTTTAAGGAGGACATACACTAAGTATTAGTACCAAGTATCTGGGAAACCAACTGATGTGAGATTAATAACCAAGGATGATGGGGTATATATGTACGTAAAACAAAATGCAAGGTAAAACTGAGTTTAAAACTTTTCTATATATCCCTGTTCAAGGAAGATGTACATATCGTCATTGGATTTTGTACAGGCCAGCGAAGGTGCGATTACTATTCAAAGAATGACTCAGTCAATAATTGTATACATTCTTCTTTCTGCAAGAACGGTAATTTTGTATTGTTTTTTTTATTTTTCTCTATATGGTGTAGGCCTGCATAAGGGCGATGTACACTATGTCTGTGTAATCTGTACCTGAAAAGCTAAACGGTGGAAGATTGACAATCAAAGTTGTTACTATTTGTATGTTTGTGAATATAAATGCAAATAAAAATTGAGTTTAAAAAAAAAAATACTGCCAATTGTATTAGTATGAACGACCAGCCAAGCTGATAGCAATGCGGAGAGCTGGGCTCGAACCCAGCGTCTCCTGCATTGGTGGTGAGCGCCTTGCCCACTGCACCACCTAGCCACCCGTATGTATATATTTTCTGTTAGGATCTCTGTTTAACATTACTGTATATTTGCATATCGAAAGGTTATTTCATAACCTAGTTATATGAATACTGGCTGAGCGTCTCGCTCTGCCAATGAGATAACCTCTTATCTCCTTGCACATATTGTGTACACGAAACAAACAAATGCACCCACTTGCACGTGACCAAGCCACGCCCATGCGTCGCCCTATATGACGCCGGAAATGGTCACGCTCCACCTTCCTCAGAACGATTTCCATAAGAGGAACGCTGTTTCTTGCCTCCCACAAGCTGGCTGCAATGTGGACTAAGTCACACATAGCACAAGTCCCCTCGGGTACTTGAGGTAACAGCAGTCGCATCTTTTCACCTGCGCAGCTCGATCTCTCAGTGGCCCACACCCACACACCCCTGCTAGCCCACCAAATGGCGGGATGCAGGAGAGGTCCCAGACCTCAGAACCGCCTGGGAGACAGAACCCCCAGTCATGTCCACAAGGTAAAACTTAACGAAAGGACCCGGGGAGGACCAGGAGGCCGCAGCACAGATGTCCTCCACCGAGGCCCCCCCTACCAGGGCAGCAGCCTGGGGGGGGACCTGTCCAGCCAACATGTAGCAAAGGGCAACGCCCTCGCACAACCAATGTGACAGGTGCTGCATGGACAGCGCCTCACCCGCGCGAGGGCCACCGTAACAAACAACAGTTGATCGGAAGCCCTGAGATCCCGAGTCCGACTGAGGTAAACCCCCAGTGCACGGACAGGACACGACAGGTGAAGGCTCGCCTCCAACTCACTAGCGTGAAGAGGCGGACGAAGGCCTGAACCACAATATCCCTGGAGCGAAAAGAGCTCAGGATATTCTTTGGCACGAAGACTGGATTAGGCCTCAGAGTCGCACCGCTATCGGCCGAATAGACAGGAACTCAGGCCGCACCGAGAGAGCACACAGCTCACCCACGCGCTTAGCGGATGTGATGGCCAAAAATAACTGGTCTTAAAGACAGCTGCTCAAGAGGCTCAAGAGGCTCAAACGGGGCCTCCGACAACCGGCCCAGGACCAGTTGGAGGTCCCACTTGGAGACAGAGAACGTTCCACAGGCTTGAGACGCAGAGCGCCAAGCAGGAACGTTTCACCAGAGGGTGGCTGAACAATGGTCTGCCCCCACACTCGACCATACGCCACTTCCCAGCGTAAGCCGCGGTAGTGGACGGAGCGTGCGTGTTCCCGATAGCGTTAACCACAGAAGAGTCAAGACGCATCCCCACCAGATTCACACTTTCAGCAGCCAAGCCTAGAGGCTGCCCCATAACAGGAGGCAGAACAGAGTTCCGCGTGCGTGAGAGAGGGCCCGCGGTGACCACGGAACAGGCCACGGCGGGGCCACCAAGAGCTGAATCAGGGCTGGGGACCACACAGCTGAGCCCCGGCCCGGCGCGACCAGGATCAAGTCCCGCGCTCCCGACGTACCCGCTCCAACAGCTGAGCTATCAGGTGTATGGGGGGAATGCGTACAGAATCCCGGGCGGCCACGGAATCGGTCCCAGACCTGTCCGACTATGTCTGGATGTAGTCCCCACTCGTCAGGGTGAGGACCGCCCCGCAACATCACATCTGCATCCACATTCTCCCTGCCGGGGATGTGGAGAGTCCTCAGGCTGCGCAGATGGAGAAACGCCCATAGCCAGAGCCCGACCGCCGCCCGGTGCAGACGGGGGAAGCGCACTCCTCCCTGTCTGTCAATATACGACGCTGACGTTGTGTTGTCCGTCCTGATCAAAAACATGCTTGCCCACCACAAGGTGGCCGAGCCGTTTGAGGACCAGAAGGACTGCCTTCAATTCCAACACATTGAATGTAGCGCAGACCGGGCAGCATGGTCTTGCCAGCTGCCCCCTACTGCGTTGGCCCGACACGTCCCCCCCCATCCCGTGAGGGAGGCGTCGGTGAAGACTGTGATGTGTGACAGCCTGCTGCCCACGGGGACCCCGCTGGTGAGGGCACCAGGCCCTCCCCAGAGGACGAGGTCCCCCAGTACTGACATGGGAACCTTCAGCCGCTTCCACTTGTCTCTCACCGGGTCCATTTCCATACTGGAAGCAGATGCCATCATACCGAGCAGGCGCATCACGGACAGCGCCATAACCGTCCTAGGATGGAACCTCCCGAGCACGCAGAGAACCACCCACTCGCCGCCGCTCTGAGAGGGATGCCCATATAGACCTTGAGCTTAGAAATAAGCCCAAGTACTCCACCCGTTGACTGGGAAGAGGAGTACTCTACTTCCAGTCTACAGCAAAACCCAGGCTGGTGAGGAATTCCACCACCTGCCTGGTATGAGACTTGGCGATCTTCCCTGACCGGCCGAGGACCAGAACGTCGTCCAGGGTAGAATAGAATTCGTATCCCCCGACGACGCAGAGGCCCCAGCGCGGTCTCCACGCACTTGGTGAAGATGCGGGGAGCCAGAGAGTAGCCGAACGGCAGCCTCTGGTACCCGTACGCTAAGCCCTGCAAAGGAAGCGTAGGTATGTCCTAGGATGGAAGATCGGGATGCGAATACGCATCCTACAGGTCTATGGAGGTGAACCAGTCCCCCACCTGACAGCGCCTAACAGGTGGGAGATGGTCAACATTCTGAACCTTCCATGGGACAGATCCAGAGAATACCGGGAGGAAACGCCGCTCACCGGGTCCTCTCATGGGACCACGACGACGGCCTGCTTTGCCAACAGAGATTGGATCTCGTCGGCCAGAGCTGTCACTGCTGCGGACCCTGACAAAAGGGTCTGTACCAAACCCAAAAACGGAGGGTGGGGTTGTACAAACTGCAACACAAACCCCCGCATAAGCGTTCTCTCCATCCACCTCGACATATGGCACTGCTGTAGCCATACGTGATGATAATCCCAAAGCGCACCCGCCGCCAACTGGCGCTGGTCCGCCAGGAACCGTAGATAGGAGGCCCGGTCCCACCCGCTGTGCGTTGCCAACCCTGGACTCACCAACCGCGCGAGCAGGGCGTCTCGCGGAGCCGGGATATCGCACCCTGACTCTACCAACGAGGCAATCGCACCCAAGGGGGGACCCCGACAGAATGGGCCGGTCTGATACGGGGAGAGCGGCCATCACACTTGGTGACATAAGCTTCCCCACTGAGCATCTTCCTGGCATGGACTGCTGAGGATAGCCTGCTCTGCAGCTGGACATGCAAGGCGTGTGATCCCCACACTGCCCGATAGGGTGGGTTCCTACACACCGTAGCCCTGTAGTGATATTACTACCACCCAAACCACACGTGCCTGACTGACCACTGCCGGTCTTCCGGTCGGGGGAGACACTAACGTGATACCCGGCCTGGCGAGGGCGGGGCTGGGGGAACTCACGCTGTGACCTCCTGGGCCTCGAGTTCCCCCACTGACAACCTTTTCCGTCGACAGACACAACACCAGGCTCACCAAACACAGACGCAGAACGTGTGGCGTGGGAGCCGCTTGACAGCACAGCATTCTCACAGGCAGACCCAGGCCTAGCTAGCAACTGGGTGTCAGCCCCTGTCCCCATGAGAAGCGAAACGGCCCGCAGCACTCGGCCCGCAGCCAAAGGGAACAAATTAGAGCCCTGTGTCCCGCTAGCGTTGGGGGGGGGAGTGACCGGAGAGCGTGCTAGACACAGCTAGACGGTGACGTTTTTTTAGGGCGTGCTCATCTAATGTAGCCGATCCCTCGGCCGCCGAGGCTGTCGGCCTTGTGATCACCTGTCTTCTTTGTGTCCAGGGTATCTCAGGCGGGGGAAACATGGCTGCTGGCCGGGGGCCTCACCACAGCCGCTGGCGAGGCCGTGCTCTCACCTCTGGCTGCGTGGTGTGGGGCAGCGTGGAGCCCAGGTCAAATACCGCCTGCGCCTCCGTGGACAGACCCAGGTCCACCCGCGGAGGGGGGAGCCCTGAGGAGGAGACCCCTCAAGGGGAGATTGCTCCAACCAAAAATGCCTGTGAACAACCGTTGACAGCATCCTAGCCCTCCCTGCGGTTATAGCTTGCGGCTAGTTCAAAAGCTGAATAACCTCAAAACCTTGCACGATGTTTTGACGTCGGCTGGCCCTAACACCCGACACCATTTTTGACAGAAAAAACAGCTAATTGAACAATGTTGCCAGTCGCTGCTAATTCTATAGCGGCGGTATAGGCTTCATCAGCCCACCAGCCACCTGCCGGGCCGACTCGCCTCATGGTGTCGGCCGGGCGGGACACCGTTCCACCATGTCAGGGCAAAGGACTGATGCCACCTGCTTCACTAAGCACGGAACACCAGTGGTGGCTGCAGACCAAAGTCTACTACTAGTGAAGCACTGCCTCACTAGTAGGCAACTAGGCATGCAACAACCTCCACTGCGGTGTGCACCCATGAAGGGATAAATAGAATGAATGAACGAAAACTCTATTAACCCTTTCACTACCACACTACCAAATGGTTAACCCTTTCACTGCCACATGACAAAGGGTTAACCCTTTCACAACCAAACTACAGAAGGTTAACCATTTCACTACCACACTACGGACGGTTAACCCCACCCGTTCCCCACCCAGTCCATGGCTGACGGATGCAGTGAGAGAACGAAGACAGGTCCTGAGAGCGGCTGAGAGGAAGTATAGAAAGTCACGCCTCACTGCTGACATCGACACATATCACAACCTCTTGTTAACATTCTCCAAAACCATTACTAATGCCAAGGCTTCTTTCTTTCACCATAGGATCGAGGCCTCTGCCAAGAATCTTTGCAAACTGCATGCTACCATGTCCTCCCTCCTCACTCCCCCCCCACCCCCTCCTCCCTCATCTTTTTCTGCCGAAGACTTTGCGATCTTCTTTGAGGAAAAAGTGGAGAACATCCGCAGCTCCTTCTCCCAACCCCCACCCATTCCAAACACTGAATCGAGAACCTCATCCTTCACTCTGTCATCTTTCTCTCCCATTACAGAAGCCGAGACCCTGACACTGGTAATGTCGAACCGTCCGACTACATGCCAGCTGGACCAGCTACCCTCCCCACTCCTCCAGACCATAGCACCGGACATCCTCCCATTCCTAACTGCAACCATCAACTCCTCACTCAACTCGGGGGTGGTCCCCACCTCCCTAAAACAAGCCAGAGTCACGCCCCTCATAAAAAAACCAACCCTGAACCCCACCGTCATAGGCAACTATCGTCCTGTCTCTCTTCTCTCCTTCCTTTCTAAAACACTTGAACGTGCTGTATCCAACCAACTTACTGCTTATCTCTTACAGAATGACCTCCTAGACCCCAATCAGTCTGGCTTCCGGACTGGCCACTCCACAGAAACGGCCCTCATTGCGGTCACAGAGGCACTTCACTTAGCAAAAGCGAAAGGCCTCTCCTCTGTCCTGATTCTCCTAGATCTATTTGCAGCCTTCGACACAGTCAACCATAAGATCCTCCTCGCGGCCCTCGCAGGAATGGGAGTGGCTGGATCTGCGCTGACATGGCTGACATCATACTTCAACGACCGCTCCTACCAAGTGTCATGGAGAGGGACTCTGTCGGCCACCCGCCCCCTGCGGACGGGTGTCCCCCAGGGCTCGGTCCTAGGACCCCTTCTCTTCTCCCTCTACACTAAATCACTGGGTAACATTATCACGTCTCATGGCTTCTCATATCATTGTTATGCCGATGATACTCAACTCTTCCTCTCCTTCCCTTCCTCAGATATCCACGTCTCTGAGCGGATCTCGGCCTGTCTGTCCGACATCTCCGCCTGGATGACGACCAACCACCTCAAACTGAACCTAAGCAAAACAGAATTGCTCCACCTGCCGGCCAAATCCTCCCCCCTGACCGACCTCTCCATCACAGTCGAGAATGCAGCTGTGACCGCGTCCCCGACCGCCAAGAACCTTGGTGTTGTCCTCGACGACCAGTTGAACTTCTCTGCTCACATCGCAGCGACAACCAGAACCTGCAGATTCCTCCTGAGCAACGTCAGAAGGATACGCCCCCCCCCCCCCCTCTGCCCCCAAGTGACAGTGGCTCAATGACATTGACTGCACTGCACTAGTCCGTACTGGATCTCTGCACACTTCACTTTATATATATATATATGTATTTTATTTATTGATTAATCCTCCACTGCACTGTTTTCGTTTCTTGTCTGTGTTGGTGTTTGTTTACTGGGAAAAAAGAAAGAATGCATACACTGTATTGCTGCAACAATTACCAATGTGTTTTACACAAATGGCTCAATAAAGGAATCTGAATCTGAATCTGAATCTGAATCTGACAAAAGAAGCCACCCAACTACTTGTCCAATCAACAGTCATCTCCCGCCTCGACTACTGCAACGCACTGCTAGCTGGCCTCCCGGCCACTGCCACCAAGCCTCTTCAACTCATTCAAAACGCAGCGGCCCGCCTGATCTCAAACCTACCGAAGTTTGAACTTGAACTTGAACTTGAACTTGAACTTGAACTTGAAGTCGGCCCATGTCACCCCACTTCTTAGGGACCTGCACTGGCTCCCCATTGCTGCACGTATCCGCTTCAAGGCCCTCGACCTATCATACCGTGCGGCAAAGGGAACCGCTCCCGCCTACCTCCAGTCAATGGTCTCTAACTACACACCCTCAAGACCCCTACGTTCTGCATCTTCTAGCCGACTCAGACCTACTCCTATCCAAGCTCCCGGAGGGTCATCAAATGGAAGCCGCCTATTCTCAGTCCTTGCCCCACAATGGTGGAATGAACTACCCATCCCAGTTAGGACAGCCGAATCCCATCCAATCTTTCGCCGTCGACTAAAGACTCACTTCTTCAACCATTATCTGAAATGATAATAATAATAAAAAATAAAAAAATCTAACCCTGACTAACATTACTGTCATGCACTTGTCCTAATAAACTAACCTACACTGTAACACGCAACACTTTGATAAACATTGTTACTCAGCTGATAGAGTTGTACCCTTCTTGCTGTCTTGTCGTACAGAACTTGTAAGTCGCTTTGGATAAAAGCGTCAGCTAAATGACTAAATGTAAATGTAAATGTAATGTAGTGAAAGGTTAACCTTCTGGTGAAAGGTTAACCTTATGTAGTGTGGTAGTGAAAGGGTTAACATATTGCAGAATGGGCTAGCCCAGGGGTGGGCAATTATTTTCCACAGGGGGCCAAATGAGCAACTGAAAATATTTTGGAGGGCCGGGCCAAAATTCCGAACTCAATTATGCATAATATATTTTATTTCTATATAAAAAGCAGTAAATGGCATTGTTTTGACCGCTGGTAAGAGTATGTTATTATTTGGCAATTAAAAGGTGAGGTTAGCTTTCAAAAATATAATTTATTCAAATAGAATTTCCAAAATGATAAATAATAATAATGATAAACAAAATGTGAAACATTTAACTCATTTTCAGTCACATTAATAACAAAGGGCATTTTGAGTTTCATATACTATTGAAACAAGGATTTTCTTAGATTTCTAAAGACATCACATCATCTTTGTATAGCTAAAATAAACAAGACATGTCACTGAACTGTGTAAAGAAAAGTGTCCCAGTTTTGTAGCCTTTTTGACTTTACATTTAATGTTTTCAGAACATGTCCCACTTCACTTGTTATATTTCCACATTTTAGTGTTCTTTAAGTTCTTTTTTTTTACTGTGCAGAAAAAAGAAAAGGATCAAGTGTCCCATTTCAAAAATCCAAACTTCAAATAACCACACTTTTGACCGTTTTTGGCTTGCCATTGCCCCGACTGCTTTGTTGTTGAATCAAGTCAAATCCTAGGTAAGCGTATATTGTGCGTGTGAACATTGACACAAAAAAAAAAAAAAAAAAAAAAAAGAAAATCTTTTTTTATTTTTTATTATGATGTAATCTTTTGCGGCCCGCGGGCCGTACAATGCCCAGGTCTGGGCTAGCCCATACACACAATTGTTATGGGGATGCAGACCAGAGAAAACGTTAGTCCTGTCCTGGCTGTCCACACCAGGGACCCCCATTTTCAATTCATAGATTCACAAAAAGCACACCTGCCCTGAGCCTTAGCCCATCCACCCATGTAAATGGTAAACAAGCCCCCGTTAAAACCCCCAACATTAGACACCGATTGACCGTCAGCATGAATGGTTAAGAGGAGGGAAGACCTTTTAGTAAAGACAGCCCTCGGCGGAGCGGCTAGGTGGCGCAGTGGGCAAGGCGCTCGCCACAAACGCAGGAGATGCTGGGTTCGAGCCCAGCTCTCGGCTTTGCTACCAGCTTGGCTGGTCGTTCATACTAATACAATTGGCAGTATTAGGGGGTGGGTGGGTGGGGATCGGACGTTGTGGACAGCGACTCCTACAGGTCGGTTGGTGCGCCTGCGCAGTAGAATCAGGAAGCGACGGGGGGGGCGTGTCCCTCCCACGCAGACCCTCGCCGCTGAGAGATTGCGCTGTGCAGGTGAAAAGATGCAACGGCTGCCTCCTCGAGTACCGGAGGGGACACGTGGCAAGGCTTTGTCCACATTGGAGCCGGCTTGTGGGAGGCATGGCCTAACAACGTTCGAGACAGGGGAGGGTAGAATTGGACAATACGAAAATTGGGGAAGGGAAAAAAATTGAAAATGGGGAGAAAAAGTAGATAAAAAAAAAAGACAGCCCTTGGCGGGGAACAAGGGGAACGGCGCCCCAACATTGTAGCATTAGCTGCGCGCTAGGATACTCTGAAAACATCCAAAAAAGAGTCATGTTTTCCCAAATATCCCACGCCAATACATCACTCGGTCGTCTCACGAGACAACGAGCAGTATTACCCATGCTAGTATCAATGCCTGATAGCGCAGGCCCTACCTGTGCACAACTTAGCTCGACAGCTAACCGTCGCGCGACGTCCCTCAGTCCGCTGTCACGAGACGAGGAAACCCAGGACAGGCCCGTTGCGCTGTTAGGATGTGCCGAGAAGGTTCCGGGGGCTGGTGAACTTCTGGCGAATACCCCACATTGTGTAATTTCTCCCTACGTTTTCATAACAACTAGTTCACGGAGTTCACTGCTACTTCCGTGTTGGAAACGAAAAGAGGAAGGTGGAGTGTGACCATTTCCGGCGTCATATAGGGAGACGCATGGGCGTGGCTTGGTCACGTGCAAGTGGGTGCATTTGTTTGTTTCGTGTGCACAATATGTGCAAGGAGATAAGAGGTTATCTCATTGGCAGAGCGAGACGCGATAGCCAAGTATGCTATATAACTTGTATGTCACAAATGTAACAGTACTGTGTATACCTGTATGTCATGTATCCCCCTGAAATAAATTAATCTGTTATCACCAGAAAACGATCTTTGTTATGTCGAGATAACGAAGTAATAAGTGGCTATCACGAGAAAGCGGACTTTGTTATATCGAGATCTCGAGAAAATTATCCCGTTATCACGAGAAAACAAATTAAATTAACTTGTTATCACGGGAAAACAGAGTAAATAAAATGCATGAATGTATGTCCTGTTAGGGCTTCCGTAAATAACCACATGTATAGAGAGAAAGAAATACACACTGGGTATATTCATTGACCTTAAAAAGCATTTGATACAATAGATCATGAGATTCTACTTAAAAAGATGAACAGGTATGGTGTCAGATGGGTCGCATTTGAATAAGCTATTAGTAATATATTGTGCGATCAAGATAATCCAGTTTTTTTGGGATCAAACTGATCCCAATCCTGTGTTGTCGGTTTGAACTACCCGTTTTTGTTATGGTTTGTAACCGACCCCAATCGCACAACACAAGACAGGTATGATGGTTTGCCAAGAAACAGATATTTATTGAACAACAGGGAAATACAGGGAAAAGGGCACTGTCCCTTTAAGGGAGAATCACAAATACAGGAATATAATATGAGGGGAAGGAAAAGTGCCTTTAAGAGGAGGGCAGGAAAAGGGAACACTAAGGGAAAGTAAGGGAACGCCTAAGGGAAGGTTAAGGGAACGCCTTGGGACAGAGGAACTAGAGACTAGGTAAACCAGGGACAAGGAGAACTAGGGAGAGAGGACTAGGGACTAGGAGAGCTAGGGAACAGGAGAAACGGGGACTAGGGGAACTAGGGACAAGGAACTAGGTGGAACTAGAAGGGGAGAACTTGGGACCAGGAACTAGGTGGAACTAGAAAGGGGAGAACTAGGGAACAGGAACTAGGTGGAACTAGAAAGGGGACTGAGGCCCGCGGAGGCGGGCTGGGAAACAGGGAGGAACTGGGAGGACTGGTGGAAATCATCTGGGCCGCTCTGCAGGACAGAGGAGATAGTTAATGCACAAAGGGAAAAAACAGAGCAGGTGCAGAACAGTCCAAATAACAAAGTGAACAAAGTAATAATATCTTCGTGTGACAAACACACGAAGTCTGAAGTCAATAACTGACTATAAAGTCAGCGCCCCGTCAATGGGGAGCGACGACGCCTCCCTCGCGGACAAGCTCAACACCTTCTACGCTCGGTTTGGTGTAGACAGTGGCGCTGCTGGCTCTCCGGCTAGTGACGTCACTGGCGCGCCGGCTGTTGTGGAGGGGGGGGGGCAACCGCGAGGGGGGGGGGACGCTCTCTCGTTGTCGGAACACAGTGTGAGAAGAGCATTTATGCAGGTGAACACCAGGAAGGCTGCTGGCCCAGATGGCATAACAGGACGTATACTCAAGACCTGTGCCAACCAGCTGGCCCCTGTGTTCACCGTCATATTTAATCAATCACTGGCGGAGTCAGTGGTCCCTGCCTGCTTCAAGAGGTCTACCATCATCCCTGTGCCGAAGAAACCCTCCCCAGCATGTCCAAATGACTACAGACCGGTGGCACTCACCTCTGTGGTCATGAAATGTTTCGAGAGGCTGGTCAAGGACCACATTTGTGCCTCCCTCCCCAGTGATATGGACCCTATGCAATTTGCATACAGGACAAACAGGTCCACCGACGACGCGGTCTCCCAGGTACTGCACAGCACCCTCTCGCACCTTGACCGTCAGAAGGGGGGCTATGTGAGACTGTTGTTCATTGACTACAGCTCAGCGTTCAACACCATAGTCCCCACCAGACTGGTGGACAAGCTGATCGAGCTAGGTCTGAGCTCCGCCCTGAGCGCCTGGGTACTGGACTTTCTGAGCGAAAGACCCCAGGCGGTCAGGGTGGGGGGTCAGACCTCCAACACCATCACCCTGAGCATCGGGTCCCCCCAGGGCTGTGTTCTGAGCCCCCTGCTGTACTCACTCTACACACACGACTGTGTGGCCAAGTTCAGCTCCAACTCCATAGTGAAGTTCGCAGATGACACGGTGGTGGTGGGGCTGATCTCGGACAACGACGAGAAGGCCTACCGGGAGGAGGTGGAGGTACTGGAACGCTGGTGCCAGGACAACAGCCTGCTCCTGAACATTGGCAAAAACAAGGAACTGATCGTGGATTATAGGAGAGGACAGCAGGGGACACACACACCACTGATGATAAACGGGGCTACCGTGGACAGGGTGAGCAGCTTCAAGTACCTGGGGGTCCACATCTCAGAGGACCTGACATGGTCAACACACATAAGCACAGTAGTAAAGAAGGCAAAACAGCGTCTCTACCACCTGAGACAGTTAAGGAAGTTCAGAGTATCGGGGAAGATACTCCAGTCCTTCTACTCAGGAGCTGTAGAGAGCATCCTGACCGGAAACATCACTGCCTGGTATGGAAACAGCACGGCACAGGACAAGAAGGCCCTACAGAAAGTGGTGCGCTCAGCCGAGCGTACCACGGGTATTGCACTACCCCCCCTGCAGGTTCTATACAACAAGAGGTGCAAATCCAGAGCCTGCAGGATAATGAAAGACCCTCACCACCCCAATAACAGCCTGTTTCAGCTGCTGAGGTCAGGCAGACGCCTGCAAATCTCAGCTACTAGGACAGAGCGGTTTAGGCTCAGCTTCTTCCCCCAGGCCATCAGAGCCATGAACAATGTACATTGAGTGCTCAGAACATTGAACTGTCCACACACAAGCACACATGAACACACACACGACACGCACACTGTGCACGCTCACACACGAGCAGCCACTTAACACTTTAACATGAGCGGGCACACACTCATGTCGCACACACGCACACTTATGGCCAAAGGAAAGGTCACTTTAAATTAGAATAACAGGAACAGTGTATTGCACTACCAAAGCTAACTAGCATGTCACACATGCGCTGTAAATAACTATGTACAGATACCGAGATGTCACTCCATGTTACCTGCTATCTGTTACTGCACAATGTTGTTTCTTCTTTTGATTCTATTATATGTACCACTGTATTGCACATCGTTGCGGGCAAGACCACCCGCATTTCATTGTATACCTGTATGCCGTGACAATTAAAACTCTTGACTTGACTTGACTTGACTTGTAAAGTCCAAAAATACTATTCTAAGTGAGAACCAAAAACAGAGGCATTACGCTGGGAGATGAAATGTCCAAACTAACTAACAGAGGCAATACGCTGGGAGATGAAATGTCCAAACAAACTAACAGAGGCAATACGCTGGGAGAGTGACATCACAATCAAAACTCACCCAGGCGTATGCGTAAAGGTACAGGAACAGCAGCGGGAACGGGGGCAAGGACACTACGCTGGGTGAGTGACATCACAATCAAAACTCACCCAGGCGTGTGCGTAATGGTACGGGGACAGCAACGGGAACGGGGGCAAGGACACTACGCTGGGTGAGTGACATCACAATCAAAACTCACCCAGGCGTGTGCGTAATGGTACGGGGACAGCAACGGGGCGAGGGCATCGCCACCGGGTGGCAGGCTGTCCGAGCCGAGGGACAGAGTGCTGGAACAGTGGCGGTGACGAGGGCATCGTCCACCGGGTAGCCGCTGTCGGAGCCGAGGAACAGAGTGCTGGAACAGTGGCGGTGACGAGGGCATCGTCCACCGGGTAGCCGCTGTCGGAGCCGAGGAACAGAGTGCGCGCCACACCTTGGTGTGCGCGTCGGAACAGGGAGCTGGAACAGTGGCGGTGGCGAGGATGTCGTCCACCGGGTAGCCACTGTCGGAGCCGAGGAACAGAGTGCGCGCCACACCTTGGTGTGCGCGTCGGAACAGGGAGCTGGAACAATGGCGGTGGCGAGGATGTCGTCCACCGGGTAGCCGCTGTCGGAGCCGAGGAACAGAGTGCGCGCCACACCTTGGTGTGCGCGTCGGAACAGTGGCGGTGGCGAGGATGTCGTCCACCGGGTAGCCGCTGTCGGAGCCGAGGAACAGAGTGCGCGCCACACCTTGGTGTGCGCGTCGGAACAGAGAGACGCCTCGGGGTGCGTCTGCGAGGAGTAGTGTGCCAAGCACGAAGGTCTGGAAGATGCGCGTCTGTGCGCTGGTACGGAGGAGCGTGCCAAGCTCGAAGGTCTGGAAGATGCGCGTTGCGCGCTGGTCTGGAGAGCGTGCCAAGCTCGAGCGTCCTTGGAAGATGCGCGTTGCGCGCTGAGGACTGGAGAGCGTGCCAAGCTCGAGGGTTCTTGGAAGATGCGCGTTGCGCGCTGGTCTGGAGAGCGTGCCAAGCTCGAGCGTCCTTGGAAGATGCGCGTTGCGCGCTGAGGACTGGAGAGCGTCTGCGCTGGTCTGGATGTGCGTCAGGACGAACAGCTGCGCGGGGGTCTGCAGTGGAACGCTGGGGTGCCTCCCGTGGAAGTACAGGGAGCGCAGACCAGTCTCCCCCACAGGCAACGGCGACAGCTGGCGAAGGCTGGAGCAAACATCTCGACGCCGGAGAATGGAACAGCATAGGCAGACAGAGGATCTCCCGAAAGAGTCTAGATGTTTAGAGAAATATGACTCGGCAAGTATACAACACGACCCCACGCCGAAACGAGGGGAAGAGCCCTGGTATTTAAAGCCCACAGGGGGACTAATTAGCCTGCCACCACAGGTGCGAGAGATAATAGAATATCAAACAGGTGTGGCCACTAAGGGTAAGGAACGAGAGGGTGGGGGCTAGAGAGAGTGAGTAGGGAATTCCTAACAGTAGGCTTAAAGAAGACAGAGAATAGGGAATTCCTAACAGTAGGCTTAAAGAAGACAGAGAAAAGGTAGTGAGCAGCGGGCAAAACCTCACAGTATCCCCCCCTCCAACGGGAGCCACCCGGCGACCCAAAACAAATACAGACAGAGTGGCAGGGGGCAAAACAAGAGGTACTGGCCAAGCCAGCAGGGGAAGCCACCACAAGAGTGGGGCTAGCAAAAGAAACGGGGTCGCCGAGGGGTAACTAGGGTAGCAGAGGGGCAACTGGGGGAACTGGTCTAGAGGAACTGGTCTAGAGGAACTGGGTCTAGAGAACTAGTCTAGAGGAACTGGTCTAGAGAACTGGTCTAGAGAACTGGTCTAGAGAACTGGGCTAGAGAACCGGGCTAGAGAACTGGTCTAGAGGAACTGGGTCTAGAGAACTGAGGGGCAAGCAGGGTAGCAAAGGGGTAACCATGGAAGCACCGGGAAAGGGCTAGCAGAGGGAAGGTTAGCTGCCAGGGCACTGATAGCTACAGGGCCTATGCTAGCTGTACTGCTACATCAACATAGAGGCTGCGCAAGCTGCCGGAGCCAGGCTAGCAGAGGGAAAGGGTAGCTGCCAGGGCACTGATAGCTACAGGGCCTATGCTAGCTGTACTGCTACATCAACATAGAGGCTGCGCTAGCTGCCGGAGCTAGGCTGGCAGACAGGGCTGGACCAGCATGAGAGCACAAGCTAGCTGGAAGGACAGTCCTAGCTGTGTGAGAAAAACTGACCTTGCTAGCTGAAAAGGGCAGTCCTAGCAGTGGGATAAACTACACAAAAAAGTGGAGGCCATGCAGAGGGACCGGGTTAGCTGCTTGGGCCTGGCTAGCTACAGGGCCTATGCCAGCTGCAAGGCTGCATTAACATAGAGGCTGTGCTAACAGCCGGGGCCAAGCTAGCAGACCGGGGCCATGCAGAGGGAAACTGGGTTAGCCGCCAGGGCATGGCTAGCTACAGGGGGGTCAAACAGGGCAAAACGGGAAGCAAACAGGGGAGCAAACCGGGGAGACTAACAAGCTAAACAGGGGAGCTAGAGGGAAGACTAACAAGCTAACAGGGGAGCTAACAGGGCTAACAGGGGAGCTAGAGGGAACAAGAAAAAAAAAGGCAAACTCAACATACACAGTCTGTGCTGGCTGGGGTCGTAGACTTGGTGGGGTCGTACTGTTATGGTTTGTAACCGACCCCAATCGCACAACACAAGACAGGTATGATGGTTTGCCAAGAAACAGATATTTATTGAACAACAGGGAAATACAGGGAAAAGGGCACTGTCCCTTTAAGGGAGAATCACAAATACAGGAATATAATATGAGGGGAAGGAAAAGTGCCTTTAAGAGGAGGGCAGGAAAAGGGAACACTAAGGGAAAGTAAGGGAACGCCTAAGGGAAGGTTAAGGGAACGCCTTGGGACAGAGGAACTAGAGACTAGGTAAACCAGGGACAAGGAGAACTAGGGAGAGAGGACTAGGGACTAGGAGAGCTAGGGAACAGGAGAAACGGGGACTAGGGGAACTAGGGACAAGGAACTAGGTGGAACTAGAAGGGGAGAACTTGGGACCAGGAACTAGGTGGAACTAGAAAGGGGAGAACTAGGGAACAGGAACTAGGTGGAACTAGAAAGGGGACTGAGGCCCGCGGAGGCGGGCTGGGAAACAGGGAGGAACTGGGAGGACTGGTGGAAATCATCTGGGCCGCTCTGCAGGACAGAGGAGATAGTTAATGCACAAAGGGAAAAAACAGAGCAGGTGCAGAACAGTCCAAATAACAAAGTGAACAAAGTAATAATATCTTCGTGTGACAAACACACAGGGGGAGATGTAAAGTCCAAAAATACTATTCTAAGTGAGAACCAAAAACAGAGGCATTACGCTGGGAGATGAAATGTCCAAACTAACTAACAGAGGCAATACGCTGGGAGATGAAATGTCCAAACAAACTAACAGAGGCAATACGCTGGGAGAGTGACATCACAATCAAAACTCACCCAGGCGTATGCGTAAAGGTACAGGAACAGCAGCGGGAACGGGGGCAAGGACACTACGCTGGGTGAGTGACATCACAATCAAAACTCACCCAGGCGTGTGCGTAATGGTACGGGGACAGCAACGGGAACGGGGGCAAGGACACTACGCTGGGTGAGTGACATCACAATCAAAACTCACCCAGGCGTGTGCGTAATGGTACGGGGACAGCAACGGGGCGAGGGCATCGCCACCGGGTGGCAGGCTGTCCGAGCCGAGGGACAGAGTGCTGGAACAGTGGCGGTGACGAGGGCATCGTCCACCGGGTAGCCGCTGTCGGAGCCGAGGAACAGAGTGCTGGAACAGTGGCGGTGACGAGGGCATCGTCCACCGGGTAGCCGCTGTCGGAGCCGAGGAACAGAGTGCGCGCCACACCTTGGTGTGCGCGTCGGAACAGGGAGCTGGAACAGTGGCGGTGGCGAGGATGTCGTCCACCGGGTAGCCACTGTCGGAGCCGAGGAACAGAGTGCGCGCCACACCTTGGTGTGCGCGTCGGAACAGGGAGCTGGAACAATGGCGGTGGCGAGGATGTCGTCCACCGGGTAGCCGCTGTCGGAGCCGAGGAACAGAGTGCGCGCCACACCTTGGTGTGCGCGTCGGAACAGTGGCGGTGGCGAGGATGTCGTCCACCGGGTAGCCGCTGTCGGAGCCGAGGAACAGAGTGCGCGCCACACCTTGGTGTGCGCGTCGGAACAGAGAGACGCCTCGGGGTGCGTCTGCGAGGAGTAGTGTGCCAAGCACGAAGGTCTGGAAGATGCGCGTCTGTGCGCTGGTACGGAGGAGCGTGCCAAGCTCGAAGGTCTGGAAGATGCGCGTTGCGCGCTGGTCTGGAGAGCGTGCCAAGCTCGAGCGTCCTTGGAAGATGCGCGTTGCGCGCTGAGGACTGGAGAGCGTGCCAAGCTCGAGGGTTCTTGGAAGATGCGCGTTGCGCGCTGGTCTGGAGAGCGTGCCAAGCTCGAGCGTCCTTGGAAGATGCGCGTTGCGCGCTGAGGACTGGAGAGCGTCTGCGCTGGTCTGGATGTGCGTCAGGACGAACAGCTGCGCGGGGGTCTGCAGTGGAACGCTGGGGTGCCTCCCGTGGAAGTACAGGGAGCGCAGACCAGTCTCCCCCACAGGCAACGGCGACAGCTGGCGAAGGCTGGAGCAAACATCTCGACGCCGGAGAATGGAACAGCATAGGCAGACAGAGGATCTCCCGAAAGAGTCTAGATGTTTAGAGAAATATGACTCGGCAAGTATACAACACGACCCCACGCCGAAACGAGGGGAAGAGCCCTGGTATTTAAAGCCCACAGGGGGACTAATTAGCCTGCCACCACAGGTGCGAGAGATAATAGAATATCAAACAGGTGTGGCCACTAAGGGTAAGGAACGAGAGGGTGGGGGCTAGAGAGAGTGAGTAGGGAATTCCTAACAGTAGGCTTAAAGAAGACAGAGAATAGGGAATTCCTAACAGTAGGCTTAAAGAAGACAGAGAAAAGGTAGTGAGCAGCGGGCAAAACCTCACAGTTTTGATGATTTGATCCAGATTAAAGATTGGATTTGATTTCCTGATCTGATCGGATATCAAAGTGATCCTAATCCTGTTTTTTGGTTTTGAACTACCCAAAATCTGATCCAATCAGATAGGGATTAAACGTTTTGAACTCCTGGGCCGGGATAGAATGGGCAGGACCAGATAAGCTTTGCTTCTTTCTGTCCCTTCTCGAACAAAACCATTTCTCTTGAGCTATGTTGACAATTGCTTCCATGTCTAGGAAGATATATTTCATTTGATTTGTATTTGTATTTTATTTATTTAGTTTTTTATTTTATTTTTATTTATTTTTTGTTATTTCAAGTTTGTGTGTTTATGGTTGTTCGATATAAAGATCAAATCAAATAAAATAATCAGGAAGATTTGTGTCCGTCAGCAGATTCACAGGATACCAGAGGTGACAACCAGGTGGCGCGGTCGTCTCGTCTCCTAAAAACTTTTCTCTGAGGTAGAGGGCAGGGGCGCGTCTATGCTTTTACCAACGCATTCGTGTTTCCGGGTTCCCGTTTTGCGCTCTGATTGGCCAGGTCATGTGACATGTGCGCCAATCGTGGGACGGCAAGTTCTGCGCCTATTTCCGGGTCGAACAGCCTGCAAACTACCTAACGCCTAGTTTATCACTGGTTAAGCTTAGGCGACTCTTTCGAAGTTGGTTAAGGTTAGAGTTTGGAATCAGGGCAGGCATTCTTTTTTTTTATCCACTTTTTCTCCCATTTTCTATATTTTTCTCCCATCCCAATTTCGTATCATCCAATTCAACCCTCCCCTGTCACGAACGCTGTTTCTTGCCTCCCACAAGCCGGCTGCAATGTGGACTAAGTCATACATAGCACAAGTCCCCTCCGGTACTTGAGGTAACAGCAGTCGCATCTTTTCACCTGCGCAGCTCGATCTCTCAGTGGCGAGGAGTAACGCGTGGGAGGCTCACGCTGCCCCCGACACTTCCTTATTCTACTGCGCAGGCGCACCAACCGACCTGTAGGAGTCGCTGTCCACAATGCCAGATCCCCACCCATCAGTTTCCCACCCCCTAATACAGCCAATGTGTATTAGTATGAACGACCAGCTAAACTGAAAGCAATGTCGTCTCCGCATTCATGGCGAGCGCCTTGCCCACTACGCCACGTAGCCGCCCTCCGAATCAGGGCAGGCATTCTATCGCCATGCTCTGACAAACTCTAACCTTAACCAACTTCGAAAGAGCGCCTAAGCTTAACCAGTGTAGAAACTTGCGGTCCCACGATTGGGCATACATGTCACATGACCTGGCCAATCAGAGATGCGGAAACACGAACGCGTTGGTAAAAGCAATCAGGCGGCAGGGCGTGGCGTGACTTTTTTTCGTAGCCGCAGTTTGCGGAGACGCTCTCTGATTGGCCACTGACGTTTCTGGTCGTGTGACATGTGCGGCCAATCGTGTGACGCCTGTTTCTTTCACCGGTTAAGCTTAGGCACTCTTTCGAAATTGGTTACGGTTAGAGTTTGTCTTAGAGCAGGGCGATAGAACACCAGCCCTGATTCCAAACTCTAACCTTAACCAACTTCGAAAGAGTCGCCTAAGCTTAACCAGTGATAAACTAGGCGTTAGGTAGTTTGCATGCTGTTCGAGGCGGAAATGGGCAAAGACACAGGGACTCACGCGATTGGGCGCACATGTCACATGACCAGAAACGTCAGTGGCCAATCAGAGAGCGTCTCCGCAAACTGCGACTACGAAAAAAAATCACGCCTCCCCTGGAAGCCGGCTTTCACCGCCCTTGAGTCTGCCTGGTGGTCAGCCTCCGTATCCCATCCTCGTTGCCAAACTGAGATTGAGTCAAGGGATAGCAAATAAAATTGTTTTATTTTGTGCGCACAGAAGTAAAAAATACAGTACAGATGTACAGACAATCTGAGAAGTGAGCCCCGAGGCGTCTATATTAATCCCAGCCGAAGAGTGCAAGAGCACTTCCACATTCTTCCCCATTCGCCGGTAAGCAATGCGCATTTCCTTTTCCTTCGCCCAGGTGCTCGCCGCGCATGCGCATGAGGTCCTCGCTTGGTTCAGACCCCCATTCAACACGGTTAATCACAGATGCCAGAACGCGCCATATTAAAGCCTTTGGTTCATATTAGCAACGCTGGTCGCAACGCTGGTCAATCACATTAACGCTGGTCAATCACATTAATCACAGAACACGCCATATTAAAGCGCTAATACGGTATATATATATAAGCGATTGTCTTGTCTTGACTCACTGTTACTAACATTCGCTCTATTAAAACAACAACTGTGATATATCTCCTGCATCTTCTCACCGGTCTCTCATCTCGATAGTGAGTTCAAGGGAAAGCTTCAAGTACAGGAAGGAGACATTAGACTAATTGCAACACAGTCAGTCACGCAGGTTTCCATAGGCGTATATGTCACACTGCTATAGTACGTAGCATCAATGGACTTGGAACTCCTATTGTACATTTGACTGCTTTTAATCCTTGCCAACCATTTACTGACTCATTTCTGTCTGTGTGACCCATTGTCTGGCAGTCCTGCTGAATATTTAGCTCTGCAAACAACACACGTAACTACTTCAGTTAGCTTATTCAATTGGGTTAAAGGGTAAATTGTTAAATGATTGTATTTGTAAAATGACATTACATCTCCATCTGGTAGTCTATATTAATGTCTTGGTTTTACCTTCACTCTATGAACAATGCCCAGTAACTTTTTTCGTTGTTGTATAAAGTTGGCATTAGTCATATTTTTTTGTTGTTTTTTTTCTTTTTCATATTGTGTTCAACTTTACATGAGTTGCTTGAGGATACTGCAGGCTACCAGTACGTCCATCGACATGAATGGATATTATGCCACAGCCGTGTTGCAGTCAGACATGATGGTGGATGAAACGGATTGTAGATGGTGAACAAAGCAGACTTTGTGGGGCATTTGAGGTGTTTACCATTACCAAACAGGGAACAGCTGGTGTTGTAATGGCAACATTAAACTGAAAGGCTGAGACCATCCGGTACATGTTTCTATTGTTCATGGGCGTATTATGGGGTACGTTTTATTGCGAAAATACTGTACATCTATGTGAATGTCAAATATGTGAATTTCAAAGGTTGTTCAAATGGAATGTTTGAGGTTGAGGGGTTA
Organism: Notolepis coatsorum; assembly: GCF_963971535.1. Lineage (NCBI taxonomy): Eukaryota > Metazoa > Chordata > Actinopteri > Aulopiformes > Paralepididae > Notolepis > Notolepis coatsorum. The sequence goes on from NC_140166.1 coordinate 198,503,844, forward strand.
TAAAATAGGCTAATCTGAGATTTATACAATTGATTTAGCTATAACAGTCTCCCCTGTTCAGACCTCTGGTGAGTGTACTGAATTAATAAAAAGTAACCTTCAAAGTAATGTGTGTCTTCAATTATTTTAATTATGCAGCAAAGGCCCAATCAGTGATCCAAATGTAAACCACAGGGTATAGTCTCCACCACCAGAAACAATAAGAAATTAAGGAGACTGGTTGATTGACTTCTTGATACAAGGACTACATTGACTAGACAACATGTAACTATGAGTTTTAATTGTAATTGCTGTATTGTGTGACCAGGGTTTGTTTACTTTGGTAATTGTATGTTTTGAGCTGTACTGTACTGTACCCATTCTGCAATCTGTTAATAAACTTTTCAATCAATCAATCAGCTGCGTTGTGTTAACGTTACAAAGTACAGTTGCACGTTACAATGTATACAGTTGACAGCTGGGCTACAATGTACAGTCGCGCGAAATAACGTTATGAATGCCCGAAATAACATAACGTTACAAAGTACAGTTGACAGCTGCGTTGTGTTAATGTACAGCGAAATAACGTTATGGCGTTATGAAAGTACAGTTGACAGCTGCGTTGTGTTAATGTACAGCGAAATAACGTTATGGCGTTATGAAAGTACAGTTGACAGCTGCGTTGTGTTAATGTACAGCGAAATAACGTTATGGCGTTATGAAAGTACAGTTGACAGCTGCGTTGTGTTAACGTTACAATGTACAGCGAAATAACGTTATGGCATTATGTGGTCCTCGTTTGGATAATATGTAAAGTACAGTTGACAGCTGCGCTGTGTTAACGTTACAATGTACAGGGAAATAACGTTATGGCGTGTTATGGCGTTATGTGGTCCTCGTTTGGATAATATGTAAAGTACAGTTGACAGCTGCGTTGTGTTAACGTTACAATGTACAGGGAAATAACGCTATGGCGTGTTATGGCGTTATGTGGTCCTCGTTTGGATAATATGTAAAGTACAGTTGACAGCTGCGTTGTGTTAACGTTGCAATGTACAGGGAAATAACGTTATGGCGTTGCGAGTGAATCTGGTCCGCGTCGCGATAATATACATGTATTCCATTTCGGCGTCTGAGCGGGGAAAAAGAAAATGCGCATTTGGAGGGCGTTACCGGGGCCAATCAGGGCAAAATGCGGAAGCGCTCTTGCACTCTTCGGCTGGGATTAATATAGACGCAGCCCGAGTCCAGTTTCAGAGTTTTTTTTATAATAAAAGAAAAAGAAGGTTTTGCATACAGAAAAAAAGGTTAATGTTATGAGAAAGTTGGTTGTTAGGAGTGGTTTAAGAAAAAGCATGTTCTCTGTATGCTAGAGCGTTTACTCGTAGTAAGCTGATTTCTCGTAAATGGAGTAAAGAAATAGTACAAGAAATATTGACAGTGTTTCTTTTTTTTGATCCACTTTTTCTCCCATTTTCTATATTTTCCTCCATCCCAATTTCGTATCATCCAATTCAACCCTCCCCTGTCACGAACGCTGTTTCTTTCCTCCCACAAGCCGGATGCAATGTGGACTAAGTCATACATAGCACAAGTCCCCTCCGGTACTTGAGGTAACAGCAGTTGCATCTTTTCACCTGCGCAGCCCGATCTCTCAGTGGCGAGGAGTAACGCGTGGGAGGCTCACGCTGCCCCCGACACTTCCTGATTCTACTGCGCAGCGCACCAACCGACCTGTAGGAGTCGCTGTCCACAACGCCCGATCCCCACCCATCAGTTTCCCACCCCCTAATACGGCCAATGTGTATTAGTATGAACGACCAGCTAAACTGAAAGCAATGTGGAGCGCTGGGCTCGAACAGGCGAGCCCAGCATCTCTGCATTCGTGGCGAGCGCCTTGCCCACTACGCCACGTAGCCACCCTATTGACAGTGTTTCTTAAAGGGTACAAAGAGGGTGAACATGGGTATGGGAAGACTGCATCTCTGCTATACATACGTCCTCCATTTGTATTAGACATGGTCTAATTCAATTCAAGGTGTTTTACAGAATACGCTATTCTAATGACAGGCTGGCTAGAATATATATACCCATCTGTAAGTGTAAACCCCACCTGTCCCAGATGTATACAACCCAGTTTCATTGGGCCATATGTTCTGGTCCTGTCCCTCCTTAATCAATTTCTGGTCCAGAATATTTGAATGTCTATCTGTCTTATGCAATACACCTCTCGAACCCAAGCCACTAACCTCCAGTTTTGGAGTAATACCAGGGGAAATTCATACCACAAATGCGCAAAGGAAAGCAATTGGATTCAGTAGCCTCATTGCACGCAGACTCATTCTAATGGAATGGAAATCCAACAAACACCCCCCCTTCAGGAGATGGATACAGGAGGTGCTGTCTTTGCTGCAACTTGAAAAAATAAGACATACGCTATGACAAGTTCACCAAAGTATGGTCCCCTTTTATTGAACATGTAAAGGGATTGACTCTTTGAGATAATACCAAACCTGACTGATGGTCTATTTACTCAGTTTACAAACGACACGTATATTACGGATCCCCTTTCTGCGTATGTGTATATGTAACGGATGGTATCGTGAAGCACAGTCACGAAGGGCTGGGGAGTAGCGGTGCTATGGGTTAAACTCACTCTCACATCCTCAAAAGACGCATAAACCCATTACTTAGAAGTGGATTCACATAGACACGGTACAAGGAAGTGTTTCAAGTTTCAAGTTTCTTTAATAGTTGTCATACAGAAGTACAGAATACTTTCATACAAAATGCTTCTTACTGTTACGCTCCAGAGACTGTGCTAGACAAGATAAGTATCAAATAACATAGTATAGCATGTAAATTAGAAGTAGAAAATGAGGTCACAGTGTTCAGTATAGACATATGTACAATGTTCGATGCAGAATAGACGTAACTGAGTTACCATATAATATACAATACTATGCAGTGTACTAATATACAATACTATATAGTGCAAGCAGAATGGGATGAGGTACAATTTAGGTACAATTTACAGTAAGGTGTACGAGTTGTAGTGCAATCCTTTATCAATAAATATAAAGTGTGGCGAGTGGGTGCTACAGTGTGTTTGTTTAAAGTGAGTGTGTGCTATAAAGTGTGGGGAGTGGGTGCTACAGTGTGTTTGTTTAAAGTGAGTGTGTGCGTGTGGATGTGTGTGCTATGTGCGTTTGATGGTTGTTGTGTAGTGTTCATTGTTCGTTGAGCAGCCTGATGGCCTGGGGATAGAAGCTTCTTCTGAGTCTTTCTGTGCTCGCCTTGAGACTCCGGTATCGCTTGCCTGACCGCAGCAGTTCAAAGAGGCAGTTGTTCGGGTGACTGGAGTCCTTAATGATTCTCTTAGCCTTGCCCCTGCACCGCTTGTTGTAAATGTTCTGGAGGGTGGGGAGCGAAAAGTGAATTCACCTCTTGGTATAGCGGTCTGTGTTGTTGCATGCGGCATGGCAGACCCGTGTTCGAATCTCCCTCGGGGCATCGAAGTTTGAGGTGACATTGTCACAACCGTTACAATGGTGCCGTGACCCGGATGCCTTGGGTGGAGTGGAGTGAGTTTAAGGAGGGTGAGTGTAACGGATGGTATCGTGAAGCACAGTCACGAAAGGCTGGGGAGTAGCGGTGCTATGGGTTAAACTCACTCTCACATCCTCAAAAGACGCATAGACACGTACAAAGAAGTGAATTCACCTCTTGGTATAGCGGTCTGTGTTGTTGCACGCGGCATGGCAGACCCGTGTTCGAATCTCCCTCGGGGCATCGAAGTTTGAGGTGACGTTGTCACAACCGTTACATATATATATATGCGCTTGTGTATATGGATATGTACCTTTCTCTCTTTACGGTTAACTAGCATGAATACTTATTTTATTTTAATTTTTCTTCTTTTTCCTTCTCTCTCTCTCTTTCCTCTTCTCTGAGTGTGCTCTTGATCCCAGGGGTGGGCATAGCGGGTCATCATCCATGTGTCTTCAATTAATAATTTGTCTGAATGTCTGAATAATTTGTACAAGTAGGCCTATGTTTGTTAGAATAATTGGATGTCTACATTTATGTCTGTATGTATATTAGTCTGAATAATTGAGTGTCTAATTTTTTTGTTCAAATAATTGAAAAATCCTACAAATAAAGGTGTAAAAAAAGAAAAAGAGGGTGAACATGTGATTTTTCAATTATATATTGTCTGTGTGGAGACTGGGCTGATTCATCTCTGTATGAACAATACATCTTTGATACAACTATACATCCTCTCTTCTTGTTTCTTTCTTCTCATAACCCCTTCAGTTTGACAGATGTTGAACAACAGGTTTAATAATAATACATTTCATTCATATAGCACACTTTAAACTCAAACCAAATATCAAGGTTGTTGAAGGCAGAGGTTCTGTGTAGGATTGTTAGTAACTGTCTAACAGTTCTAACTGCATATATAACTGTTCACACTAGTAACTGTCTACCTGCATATATAACTGTGTCCACTAGAGGGCGCCCTAGGCAAAGACACTCAGGAGTACTACCAAGTGGCGAGTATAAGTAGCTATGTCTCCTCCCACTTCTTTCTCTTCCGCCTAGTCTCTCAGTGAGAGAAGATCTGTATAGTAACTGCTCTGCCATGTGAATAATAAACCACGCCGATTAAAGGCTCAAGATAGAAACCATGCCTCTTGACCACATTATTGTCGCCCTATAGCCGAATTCTGTTAACGAAGGTGCTTCATAGCAAAAGAGAAAATACAAGGTTAAAAGTAGAAACATAAAAACACAGGAGCAGCCAAAGCAGGCCCTAGTGGAAGGCAGAGTAAAATAAATTAGTCTTAAGGCTGGTTTTGAAGGTAGCAAGGGAGTCTGAGGCCCTGATGGATCCTGGCAGCTGATTCAACAGGCGTGGCCCCATTGTGGAAAAAGCATAGTGCTCCATGGTTGACAGCCTGGTGCGTGGGATGGCGAGGAGGTTTTGTTTGCCAGACCTAAGTGACCTGGGTGCAGATTGAGGGGAGAGGAGGTCCTGGAGGTAGGTCGGGCCGGAGTGGTTAATGGCCTTGTAGACCAGCAGGAGAATCTTAAAGTTTATCCGCTGGTTTATTGGCAGCCAGTGAAGGGAGTTGAGTGCTGAGTTTTCCGGGTTTTGGTAAGGACATGGACGGCACTGTTCTGGATGTATTGTAACCTCTGGATGGTTTTGGAGGGAAGGCCTGCCAGCAGAGAGTTACAGTAGTCGATGCGGGAACTGACAAAGGCGTGGACCAGTCTTTCGGCGTCAGATTGGGAGAGTGAGAGTGAGGTTTGGCCTGTTTACACTAATACGCGTGATACTTTTCCGTAGCCTCTGTTTCCGACGACGCTCTCTGATTGGCTAGGCTGCGTACAGCGAAGAAGAAAAGACCCTCTCTGATTCGTTTAGCTCCGAAGGGTCTCTTCCGCCTTGTACATATATTCTCTGCTTCGAAGTGGTTATGCTTAGGCATTCTTTCGAAGTGGTTATGCTTAGGCATTCTTTCGAAGTGGTTATGCTTAGGCATTCTTTCGAAGTGGTTATGCTTAGGCATTCTTTCGACGTGGTTATGCTTAGAGTTAGGGTTAGCCAATCGGAGAGCGTCTTTTTCTTCTTCGCTGCAATCAAAGAGCGTCTTCGCTCACAGAGGCTACGTTAAAAAATCACGCACATCATACATGTTTACATTAGGTTATCATGTCTGCTCAGCAAAATGTCACCATGACGGCATAGGCGGAAATCCCAGGGGGGACACGACCCCCCCATCCTGAGAAGAATATGCTATATCCCCCCCAATATATCACTGTAAACATAACTATGCAATTTCAATAATATTAATAATACGCAATGAAAGCACTTGTGCTGATTATAGACACTTAATAGTGAGTTCTTAAGTTTCACAATGGTTTGATCAACTTTCCATATGAACGGGGCTAGCCATTCTCTATATCGTGGGAAAATCCAAGAGCGCATGCTCAGTGTGTAGTATCATTCACGGTAGACCACATACAATCTTGAAGGCAAGTGGGGCTCGGAGCCCCTAGTCCCAAGTAGCCTACAATGTAATTTCGTATTTCAAAGTTGATTGGCTGGCATCGGATTACAGACAGTCGGTAAAGAAGCCTTTAGCTAGTTGCTTTGGTGTGGCCTTCAGTGGCGTTGAGCTCTAATAGCAGTTATTTAATTCATCACAAAGTGCAAAAGAAAATCACCAGAATGCAATAAATAAAGTGTTTTTTGACACTAAAACGTCAGCTTTCACCCCCCCCCCCCCCCCCCCCACGATAGCTTAATTTGCAGAGCTAGCGAGCAAACCGATAGAGCAAACTAAAGCAAATATTAGCTATCTATAGCACCTATTTCATTTATGTGGAATCTTTGCTATCATCAGTTTATTCCAAGATCAGCATGCAGCTATAGTGCTTCGAAGTCCCTGTGATAAGGTTAGCTATAAACTGAACTCCAAACTGAACAGAACACTCTCTTCTACCATTGTCTTAAATATCTTTAATGGTCTCGTTGCAAAAGCACAATTGTCGCTATGGGACTTTGAAGTACATGTGTGTCGATCTTGGAGTAAACTGACGATAGCAAAGATTATAGCAAACACCACAGAAACGGAATTTGTGCTCGCTAGCTCAGCGAATTCAGCTATTGTGGGAAGCCGCAGCTAATATAAAATGAAAACATATACTAATATATTACAATTACAAAATGTAAACATTTTAACAATTTGGGACAACCCTTCAGTTAACTATCTATCAATTATCCAGTAGTAGTAATTATGGTTCCTCAATATACATTCAACATATTACAACGTAGGCTATATGTTACAGCACTACTTTTGCCCCCCCCCCCCCCAGGAATTGCTCTTGAGACAATTTCATGTAATTGTCATCCCCATAGTAGATTTTAGCCCCTGCATGTATAGGCACCACAGAGCATCAGATGCAAATGCTTTTGTTGTGAGTGACTGTGCCACATATCTCTGGCAGGAGTCTTGTCTCTCACAGTTTAAAGTTGTTTTACAAGTACTTGCGTGACTCTGCTCTAACCCGAAAGGCCCGAGGGTGAAACAGACACGTTCCTTTATGACACACACCTGTTACCAAAGGACATTTAAAGGTGCACTATGTAATTTGGGGGGGGGGGGGGGATTTGAATCTCAGAGAAGTGAAGAAAATTCTATGGAAAACTGGTGTGTGATATATCTTTAGTACTGAATTAATAGTGTGTGATATATTTTTAGTACTGAATTAATAGTATGTGATAAATCTTTAGTACTGAATTAATAGCGTGTTATATATCTTTAGTACTGAATTAATAGTGTGTGCTATGTCTTTAGTACTGAATTAATAGTGTGTGCTATGTATTTAGTACTGAATTAATAGTGTGTGATATGTATTTAGTATTGAATTAATAGTGTGTGATATATCTTTAGTACTGAATTAATTAAGTGTCCCAAGAGGAAAACTGCATCCCTGGAACACTGCATGATCACCAGAAATGATCTATTTGGCTATGCTGTCTAACCCTCCCACCACTTATACAATAAAGAAGCATCTTCTAAGGTTAATGTTGGTCAACATGGTTTCTAAAGGTAATTTCTTGGATATGTGTCGAGGTAATTTTTCCTTCTGTGGTTTAAGATACAATAATTTTTTTTTTTTATCCACTTTTTCTCCCATTTTTCCATATTTTCTCCCATCCCAATTTCGTATCATCCAATTCAACCCTCCCCTGTCACGAACGCTGTTTCTTGCCTCACACAAGCCGGCTGCAATGTGGACTAAGTCATACATAGCACAAGTCCCCTCCGGTACTTGAGGTAACAGCAGTTGCATCTTTTCACCTGCGCAGCTCGATCTCTCAGTGTCGAGGAGTAACGCGTGGGAGGCTCACGCTGCCCCCGACACTTCCTGATTCTACTGCGCAGGCGCACCAACCGACTTGTAGGAGTCGCTTGTTCACAACGTTCGATCCCTACCCTTCAGTTTTCCCTCCCCGTAATACGGCCAATGTGTATTACTGCGGACGACCAGCCAAACTGAAAAACAATGTGGAGAGCTGGATTCGAACACGCGAATCCTAGCGTCTCCACACTGGTGGCGAGTGCCTTGCCCACTACACCACCTAGCCGCCCTAAGATACAATAATTCTATGAATTATTACATGAATATGTTTTGTAAACTTATTGCAGGCTTTGCAAATAGAAAACAAATATATCTCTCCGTACTGTATAGTGTCCCTTTAACAGAAGAGTTGGATATGTAACCCCCTATATTGATACTGGCAAAGCATGTTGCTTCACCTATTGGACTGCTCCAGCATCAATGGTGAAAGAAGCGAGAGAGATTAGACAGCTACCACACCTGCTTATATGCCAAGCAGAGGAGCATGGTCCTGGTCATTGAGTACAATTCTTTCAATAGACATGCTATTGGTGCCAAATCAGTGGAATAGGTGAAGTGAGATGCTGAAGGCAGGATGAGATGAAACGATAACATTATTACTGCTGGTTTTTATGATCATGGTAGAAAATGTATGGTGATGGATGCTGATGATGATTATGTTCATGCTCATTCATCACATTATTGGTGAATATTGGTCATCAATATGGATTGATTGATGAATAAAAAAGTGGTATAGATAACATTTAATGTAGAGTAATCATTTAATGAAAAAATATCCACAGAGCTGTGAAATAAAAGTATTGCTTTTCCAAAAAAGTAATACTGATGAATTTATCATTAAAAAAAGTATACAGGTCCAAAATGAATGTTGTTGTTTACACGTTGTGTGCATATCCATACTTCCCATTTCCCCATCTGGAATGCACCTGATTGGATAAATGACATGCTGGTGCTATGTAGTACAACATCTATCTGAATGGTATCGACATCCAGCTGAATGTTAGCACCTTTAATGCTTGTTATTTATTATTGGTCTGTCTGTCATCCATCCATCCATCCATCCATCTATCCATCCATCCATCCATCCATCCATCCATCCATCCATCCATCCATCCATCCATCCATCCATCCATCCATCCCTCCATCCATCCATCCATCCATCCATCCATCCATCCATCCATCCATCCATCCATCCATCCATCCATCCATCCATCCATCCATTCACTAACACAACAATTAAGACGTGTTATTCTTAAAGCAATACAAAAGCGTTTATTAAACATAATCTTCTAAATGAATTACATTAGTCATCAACCTGGTGTATCTGGTAAAAAAAAAAGTATAAACATATCTCCTAGTAATACTGTAGCTGTAGTCAGGGGTATAAGCAAGTATTCAGAGTATACATCCATATCTTTCACTGTGTGTGTTCATTCCTCAGCTTAATTGACATCCATGTGTAGAAAGGCGAGGTCACTGTTGAACCGTAGAAATGGAACTGATCAATATTTTAATTCTATGATCACAATATACTCTGCCTCAAACAGCAACTTCAAAGAATTACAAATTAGGCAACACGTAGCCAACTTGTTAGCAACATGGAGAGCAGACATTGGGGCGACAGTGGCTCGGGAGGTATACAGCAGTCGTCCCGCTCCTCCCGGGCAGCGTGTCGATGTGTCCTTGAGCAAGACACTTAACCCCTAATTGCTCCCGATGAGCAGGTTGGCACCTTGCATGGTTGCCTCCGCCGTCGGTGTGTGAGTGTGAGTGAATGTGTGAGTGAATTGGTCAAATGTGAGTAACAAATTGTAAAGTGCTTTGGATAAAAGCGCTATATAAAAAAGCAGCCATTTACCATTTACATTAACATGTGTTAATTTAGGCTGTGATCCTATTGGACGTCTTTTTAAATGCGCCTGCGCCTTTTTTCTATTGTTTTAAATGGTCAATTTATCACGACAGGTGCGCGTCTCCTCCAAACTATACGCACCTCGCGTTTTTGAAGCGATGCTTTTTCAAGCGCTCTCAGTTGTCATTCATTGCGCCCTGTGCACTTTCGATTCTCTATGTACAGACACTGCCGCGCCTCATGGTTGAGCGTAAGAAAAAGGTGCCCAATGTGATCACAGCCTTACTGACTTAAGTAAACAAAATGATAAGAGCTGGATTCTGTTTGACTAAGAAAACACTGGTAAGGTCTATCCTTTACTAGTAGCAAGACAAAACAACGTAATCTAAAATCAATATACTGTCATGTTCATGCATTCAGGCCCCCCCCCCCCCATACAGGTTTAGACAAAGTTGCAAAGCAAGCACATCTCAGGTTCAGCTTGGATTCGTTTTCAACAAAATAACGAAAACGTAAACATTGATATTTTGCTACTTTTATGATTAATTGCAATTTTTTTCATGTTGGGCTATAGATTGTGGATGAATACACACAGAAAAGTACACCATGCCAATGTGCATGCTTTATTTGTTTTAAACGAGACGATTTAGAAATGGGTCCATTGGAAATACATTGCCATTTCAAGGAGGGTGGACCGCACGGGAAACACCAATGACGTAACCACTACACCTCCTTATAGAAGAGCTCAATAGGCCTGTTTGAACTGTATGAGAGGTATAATAGAGTCAGCTCTTTGAATTGCTACTCCCAGCCAACCGCTATACTGTACAGATCCCTGATCTATAAAGCATGCTACAGAGAGAGCCGTCATTACTGCCCTCAACAAACTAACAATAATACTACAACAGACTTGTGTTCTTGTGATTGTACTGTGTTCCCAATGGCAATTTCTTTGAATGTTTATATTTGGTCATATGATGTGTGGGATGTTTTTCTCCTATGAGCTTAATTATTATTTTGTGTGTACAGGTTGTGAAAACACATTTCTTCTGAGAGGACAATAAACTATCTATCTATCAAATGTATATCTATAATTACTAGCTGTTTTTCTTTTTTTTCTAAAACCACCATGAAACAGATCATATTTCAACTATCTAATATTTCATTTATCTAATGTATATTCATTCAACATTGATCATATCTAAAATAGTTATATACATTTAGGTAATCAGCAATCACAACAAGTTTAAAATATTGTCTTGTCACAGGAATCAATCATTTCATCCACCAGAAATACTAAACTCATGTAATCACATTACTTTGAGTTCATTTGGATTATCTTGCCTCCAAAAGTGTCTAGAGAAGACAAGAAACAAACAAGGATTTTAATTGTTAGTTTATAATTCAGATTTGGTTTATTACATTTCTAAATAATGATCTATGGTCTATGATCCCCCAGGCTGATTGCCATTCCCCCTTGAGGCATGTGACCTGATCACTGTTTGTCTTTATTATATAACTAATAGACTAAGGTTACTAATTGTTTTAATTAATCTGATTACTGTGTGATCTTTTCATCATTTGCTCCTTAACCCTGCCATGTACATAACATTTACAATAGTATGAATAAAAAAACACTGCTGTTATTGTTGCTTGCACTTGCTAGATGGGCTAGTTGGGCTAGTTGGGCTTTTTGGACTTTGGGGGCTTTGGGGCTCCTTTTTGCTCTTCCTGAACATGTTTCTGGGAGTTAGACTCATGCGTGTCTTAAGCTCTTCAGAAACGCCACTTGCCTCACCACTCACGTCAACTTGAGACGGACTGCTGGTAGCCTCTGCTTCCTGTGTGGTGCTGGCTAACTCTGAGACTTCCTTCACCTCTGTTGACACAGCTGTGGCTGATCCAACCTCCTCTAAAGCCTGGGGTGTGGATAGGTCAGCCCCAGCTACCTCTCCAGCCATACCTGTGTCAACACTGGAGGCACCGGCGTCCTCAGACACCTCGCCGACTGCACTGGAACTTGCCATGTCTGTTGAGCCTGCTTCTGCTTCTGCCTCTGCTGAGCCTGCTTCTGCTTCTGCCTCTGCTGAGCCTGCTTCTGCTTCTGCTTCTGCTGAGCCTGCTTCTGCTTCTGCCTCTGCTGAGCCTGCTTCTGCTTCTGCCTCTGCTGAGCCTGCTTCTGCTTCTGCTGAGCCTGCTTCTGCTTCTGCCTCTGCTGAGCCTGCTTCTGCTTCTGCTGAGCCTGCTTCTGTTTCTGCCTCTGCTGAGCCTGCTTCTGCTTCTGCCTCTGCTGAGCCTGCTTCTGCTTCTGTTTCTGCTGAGCCTGCTTCTGTTTCTGCTGAGCCTGCTTCTGTTTCTGCTGAGCCTGCTTCTGCTTCTGCCTCTGCTGAGCCTGCTTCTGCTTCTGCCTCTGCTGAGCCTGCTTCTGCTTCTGTTTCTGCTGAGCCTGCTTCTGTTTCTGCTGAGCCTGCTTCTGTTTCTGCTGAGCCTGCTTCTGCTTCTGCCTCTGCTGAGCCTGTTTCTGCTTCTGTTTCTGCTGAGCCTGTTTCTGTTTCTGCTGCGCCTGCTTCTGCCTCTGCTGAGCCTGCTTCAGCTTCTGCCTCTGCTGAGCCTGCTTCTGTTTCTGCTGAGCCTGCTTCTGTTTCTGCTGAGCCTGCTTCTGTTTCTGCTGAGCCTGTTTCTGCTGTTTCTGTTTCTGCTGAGCCTGCTTCTGTTTCTGCTGAGCCTGTTTCTGCTGTTTCTGTTTCTGCTGAGCCTGCTTCTGTTTCTGCTGAGCCTGCTTCTGTTTCTGTTTCTGCTGAACCTGCTTCTGTTTCTGCTGAACCTGCTTCTGTTTCTGCTGAGCCTGCTTCTGTTTCTGCCTCTGCTGAGCCTGCTTCTGTTTCTGTTTCTGCTGAGCCTGCTTCTGTTTCTGTTTCTGCTGAACCTGCTTCTGTTTCTGCTGAGCCTGCTTCTGTCTCTGCTGTGCCTGCTTCTGTTTCTGGTATCAGAGATGCAACATCTGTCTCCGCCACCGCTGTATGTTCAGATTCTGAATCAGCTGTGACAGTTGCATGAGGACAATCCTCTGATACCTCACCTGCTGATGCTTCCTGAGGCGACTGGATGGATGGTAATACTTCTGGAAGATCCTTAATCTCTTGGTTACAACTGACCTCACCCTCCTCGGTTTCAATGGCCACATGTCCACACTCTCCAGACCCATTTTCTGCTGCTACACTTTTGCTGTCATTTACTTCTGCATTCTGGTCTTCAACCTCCTTCACCTCAGACACTGACACCTCCCCTTCAGTCTCCTGATCTAACCCAGGTTCTGCTACTGAATCTATTGCTGAAGATCTGACCTCATCCTCTTTGCTTTCCATGTCAGCGCCTCCATCTATTTCTTGACTATCAGTGCACGTATCCCCTACCTCAGCAGACATCACTTGTTCTGCCTGACCTGTAGCTACTTGAGTAGGCATTTCTGGCACTTCAGCCACCTCAGTCTTTTCACCATCCAACTGAGGGGCTTCCGACGGCATTGCAGATTCAGTCTCATCACTTATCTCCTCTACCTGATTTTCACTGATGTTTTCCCTTACATCCTGTTGCAAATCTGACACGGTGTCCTGCTCAGCAGAGCTCTCCTCATGGGAGACAGTTGTGGCGTCTGGAGGGTTTTGGGCTAATGTTGACAACTCTTCTATGATAACCTCCTCCTGACAATCAGCTATACTACTTGTTGTATCTGGCAGTGATGAGGAAATAATTTCCTGCACTTTCTCCTCTGTTTGGCTATCACTAATGATACTACACTCTTGGGTTTCCGATTCTGATATAATTTCCTCTGTTGGATTGTTCTCTTCTTCCCCCTTATCGAGGGCTTTGTCCTCAGTGAGCTTTTCTGACTCAGGGACAACCTCTGCTTCAGGATTGTTCTCCTCTGGACTTTCAGAGATGGTATCTGCCATCACTTTATCTTGTTTCAAAGCTGCTGCATCTTCCACTTTGCTACCAGTTTCTCCCTGATCATCACTTATTTCAGACTCTGGTGGTTGATCTTGATTTGATGTGGACATTGCTTCCTCTCCTTGAGGACCTATTGAGTCCTCATCTTTTGGCTCTTCTGCATCCGCATTATCCATGACATCTGACCCAGACAAAGACGGTTCTGTGGTGGATGCCTGGGCAACCATGGACACATCATCATCAGATAACTTCTGGTCAGGGACACTGTCCTGTTGTAGTGTCTCTGAGCCACTAACTTCTTCTGTGGTCTCTTGGCTATTGCCCAGCTCTACCTTCTGACCCTCCACTTCTAATGACTTCTCATCTGGTGTATCAGAGACTTTGTCCAATTGATGCAATGCATCTTCCGGGGGTGTAAGGCCACTGTCAGTGGGCTCATCTTCTGGTTTGTCCTCTATTGAGTCACATTTCTCAGACTGTTCTCCTGTTGTATCTGGTGTCAGTGCTGATGTCGAGGGGTCTTCCTCAGTCACAACATTCTCAGGTGTTTGTGGTAGAGACTCTGATGCCACTTTGTCTTCTTCTTCCAGTGCTTTTTGTTCAGCTTGATTAGGATCCCCAACATCAGGTATAGCAGGAGTCTCATGTCCTGACAGCTTTTCAGCTGCATCCTCTATCTTACCTGGTTCACTGACACCCTCAAATATTGTTTTCTTCATAAGCTTCTCATTTGAAGACTCAATTGTTGTAGTGGTGTCAATAGTTACCTGAGGCTCTACAACATTACTGGTCTTTACCATCTCAGGTAAAATAAACGTTGTGTCTGCTGTTGGGGAACCTACTGTTGGCATCCACATGGGGGCTTCTTGAGGACCTGGTGCTATCTGACTCACACTGACTTGTCTAAATCCCACTGGCACTGTGCCACCCTGCCCAATACCTGGCTGTCCTGCCATAACATGCCCCACCCCTGGCTGCCCAACACAGACTTTCATCATCCTGACCGGTCCTACCCCAATCTGCCCTGGCTGCCCTACTCCAGATTGCCCCTGATTTCTATTTACTACAATCACACCCCCCTCCCTAGTCATGGTGTGTCCTGGCAGAAGGCCATATACACTACCCTGGGCTGCTGGACCTACAACCCCCTGAGGGGGAGCAGCCGTGTTCACCAGAACTGCACCTCTGGGTAAAGTACCCTGAAGTACACTTGGGCTGGATGCCTGCACCTCATCTGTATTCACCTTTTCCTGTACTAACACATAGTTACCATCAGCGCCAGGCCCCACTATCTTCCAGCCACTCGTGGACATGGAACCCATAGGCCAGCCTGGACTCCCAGGTAGCAACATCGTCGGGCTGGCAGCGGATGCAGAGCTTGTAACGCTCTGGGTGCCTTGGATAACCAGGCCCTGAGGGGAACCTGGGGCTCCATACATGCCATGGAAGTTGGCTCCATGAGCCCCATGTGCCAGCAGCATAGTGTTCTGAACCTGTGGTTGGACTATGTAGTGCATGGGCTGGAGCATAGGAGTGGAGGGGTAGTAGAATTGCTGCTGCTGTGGCATTATGAAGGTCTGGGCAGGAGGAGATGGCAGGGTAGCATACTGACTGAGATTAATAGCAGACTGTCTGATGTTAGTAGCAGTTGGACTGATATTAATAGCAGACTGTCTGATATTAGTAGCATGTGAACTGATGTTAGTGGCAGACTGATTGATGTTAGTGGCAGACTGATTGATGTTAGTGGCAGACTGATTGATGTTAGTGGCAGACTGATTGATGTTAGTATTGGTGGATGATTTGGTAACGTTGACATTAGCAGAGGAGACAATGTTCTCTCTTTTGATACTTGTATGCTTTGTCTCAACCAGACGTTCAGTTTTAGGCTGAATAACCGGCTCAACAATGCGTCCAACTTTGGTTGTGGCAACGCGCCGAATTGTAGGGGGTGGGGGAGGTTGGGGGAATGTCTGAGGAGAGCAGATCTCGGATAGCGTCTTGAACTTGGATCCCAGGTCGTTGAGAAACTGGAGGTCATTGTCAGCTTCCAGGAGGCTGCAGCAGCCCACTGAGCCCACAGGAGAGCCCTGGCCCTCGTAGTCATACACCAGCAGAGTGTCCTTGGCTGGAGGGTTCTGGGTAGCACACACCACTTTCTGTGTGAGACAAAGAAATGGGAATTACTGAAATATCCTTCAATCATTTGTCTCTTAATTCTCCACTTGTGTATCAAAGATTTGATTAGATTAGATACAAATGTATTGTCATTATACAGCACAAGTACAGTACAATGAAAATAAGTTTGGCATCCAACCAAACTAAATGTAACAGTAAAGTGCAATACGAATATACAATGTGGTGATTAAACTGGATATAAAATATATAAATTGGTACTATTTTGGGCTAATCAGAAATATGTACAGAGTTGTAGTATTATGTAAGTCATACTGGCCAGCAGTGTAAGAGTAGGTAAGGGATATAAAGATAAAGATATAGTATCTACAGAAAAAGGATTATATGTATGAATGTACAGACAGATGTGGATAAATATATATACAGTACTTGTAAATATAATATATATATACACGGTATAAACATAGTTATACTGTTATAAACATATAGTATTGGGACTTTATTCCTCTTTAACTTTTTTTTACTGTATGAAGCTCATTCTCAGAGGCTCATACAGAACCAAGCATTTCACTGTAATGTACATGTACTTTATAAGTAATATAGAAAGGATATATGCAGGTATATTCAGACAGATATGGATATATATATGCAGTAGATATAAATATATTAAGGCTGTCAATCTATTAAAATATTTAATCTGATTAATCGCATGATTGTCCATAGTTAACTCATTAACTCAACGCCAGCTTAAAATGGTAATTTTTGCGGTGTTTCACGATGTTTGCAGAGCTGTGTGTGTGTATTCTGTATTATAGCTGTGGAGACAATGGTGTGGCTCATTTGACAGACACTACTTGTAGTCCAACATGTAAAAAATAGTTTGTTCACTTTCTACACACTGTAGTTTGTAGTTTATTACACGCTAAACATTGCGCATTTCCAAGATAATCCAGTCTTTTTCCATAGATCGCAAGATAAAACGCGTTATGTGCAATAAGCCCAAACCGTTCTGGTTGATCCCCTGAAACCCCAAATACTTCCAAATCAAAGGTATATGCCATGTACACAAAATCATCAAGGGGGGGGGGGGGGGGGGGGGGTTCAAATGTAGGTGCTACTGCCACCTGGTGATATTCAATCGGCATTGCAATTCCAACGTAGGCAAACGAGCCAGGGACGGCTAGAATGATCCGGATGATGATTTAGAATGGGGATCAGAGGAAAAAGATCAAAGGATCTAAAAACTAGTTTACTCGTTATTGGTGCTCAACGCTTGCCGGCTAATAACGAGTTTATCATGATTAATGTGTTAATCATGATTAATTGCAAATTAATTGCATATTTTTTATCTGTTCTAAAACGGACCTTAAACGGATCTTTTTCAAGTTTTAATACTCTTATCAACATGAGAGTCAACAAATGCTTGCTTTATGCAGCCATTTAACACAAAAGGATGACCCTCATGCATTGCAAATTTGCATCAAATTCAAAACAGAGTGATGCACAAAATAACTTAAAAGAAAATAATTATTTAAAAAAATTAATGAAGTGTGCATGAAATAATAGGGGAAAGAAAACGTTAGGAACTTGTTACATTCACCCACACAAGGGCTGAGGACTCAACCCCCCGCCCCCCTCTCTCTCTCTCTCACACACACACACACACACGCACACACACACACACACACACACACGCACACACACACACACACACACACACACACACACACACACGCACGCGTTATTAACGCGTTAACGCGTTAACTTTGACAGCCTTAAAATATATACATTTATTATAAATATATATATATTATTATTATTATTATTATTATTATTATTATTATTATTATTATTATTATTATTATTATTATTATTATTATTATTATTATTATTATTATTATTATTATTATTTATCTCTTTTTTAAAGCTTCTAATGTAATAATTCTTATTACAGTAGGTGGAGTGTAAATGCGTGTCAGTTTACCTGTGAGTAGTAGGCGTCAAGGTACGTGTCAGGTAGGGCTATTTCCTCGTATGTGTCCGCTCTGCTCATAGAGTTCTGTGTGTATCTGTTGAGCGTGGTGTTGTTGTTGTTACCCAGGACGTATGGATCTCCATAGTAACCATAGGAGTTGTCCACCTCCGTCACACCCCCATCCAGCACACCCCCACCCGGCCCACGGAACACATTCATGGACTCGCTGAAAACATCACTTGTCTGATTGAACGTCTGGGTTGTGGACATTCTTGAATTTTTTATATCGACATCCTTCGTATGAGCCACTCTGTCCTTCAGGGAGGCCCTCAGGGAAGGGGCACTCAGGAGGGGCACTTCCTGTACACAAACACAAAACAAACAGAGAGAATGCCACGGTTTCACCTGGTATCTTTGGTTACATTTCTGGACTCAATATTCAAAAGCTTTAAACTTTGAAATAAAATATTCAACATTTATTTAACCTTTATTTAACCAGGCAAGCAAGTAAGAACAAATTCTTATTTTATTTATTGTGAAAAGTATGCATAATGTTGTGTTTTTGGGGGGGAAACCCCCCATATATCAGTATCGGTTGATATCGGTATCGGAAATTAAGAGTTGGACAATATCGGTATATCGGATATCGGTAAAAAAGACAATATCGAACATCCCTACTTTTAACATGTGTTGTGAATGGTGATATTGTGCAGAACGGTGATGTGAAAGATTAAATGTAATTATATTTGCAATGTTACAGTTGCGTTTTTATGTGATGATTCCATGATGGATGTTGATGTATGAGACGAGCAGCAGCACTCGTATGTCCAAGACACATGTCCCCAAGGGACCAATAAAGTCTTCACAGGATAGTCTACTTATTATTTATTATTGTGTGTGTGTGTGTGTGTGTGTGTGTGTGTGTGTGTGTGTGTGTGTGTGTGTAATGCAGGACCTGTCGCAGAGGTCTTTAATTGGCATGCAATTATCCTCAATGTTAGCGGTTAGCACACACACCGGAACACACACGCATGCATTGTTTTTGTAGGATCGCCGATGCGATACTCCTCTGCGCTTAACCCGTCCCGTCGTCCTTCCCCCCCAAGGGAAGCCGGGAGCAGACGAGGGCTGTGGCGTGAGCCACGCCCGGGGACCATCCAAGTGCTCCTGCCCGTCTTCTTCACGGATGCGACAGCGTTAGTGATCTGTTGTTTTTGCATGTTTTTCCATTGGGTTACTCTTAGCGGGGGGGAACCCTTGCGAGCACGGGGCGAACATGCAAACTCCACACAGAAAGGCCCGGGAGATACCCCACCTGGGTAACTGGCATCGCGGAAACCTGGTCCCCAAGCGGGAATCGAACCCTGGACCTTCTTGCTGTGAGGCGACAGTGTTAACCACTACACCACCGTGCCGTGTGTGTGTCTGTGTATGTGTATGTGAATGTGTAAGTGTGTGTGTGTGTGTGTGTGTGTGTGTGTGTGTGTGTGTGTGTGTGTGTGTGTGTGTGTGTGTGTGTGTGTGTATTCACATACTCGATTGGAGAATTTGACTAGTAGATAGAAATGAAGCTCTAGGGCGGCTGGGTGGCGCAGCGGACAATGCACTCGTCACCAACGCAAGAGACACTGGTATCGAATCCAGCTGTCAGCGTTGCTTCCGGCTTGGCCGGCCGTCATACTGGCTCAATTGGCAGAATCAGCGGGAGGGAAGCCGGTGGGTGGGTCTGGGTCGTTGTGGACAGCAACTCCTACAGTTCGGTCGGGGCGCCTGATCCATAGGGAAGGATCTAAGAGAGGTAGTGTGACCTTCCACACGTTACACTCTCTCAGTGAGAGTCCGCGCTGCCAGGTGAAAAGAAGTGGTGGGCTGGGTACACATGTGTCGGAGGAAGCATGTGATAGTCTCCGCCCTCCCAGACCGACGGTAGGGGGTAGAGTGTGCAACGACCAGGAAGGGGATTGGGAATTGGCATAACGACTAACATTGGGATGGGAGAAAAACGGAAAAAGAAGGGGGGAAAAGATAATAAAAAAAAAAAAAAAAAAAATGAAGCTCTATGGAACCTTCTTAGCCTGTCATGACTAGGGCTACAATACATGGCTCCTCTGATATAGATGAAATGAAAGCTGAAAGTCCGACCTTTAACCTCATAGTTGCAAAGGTTACTCTCACACACAAAATAAATCAGCATTGTTTATTTTTTTTGCCCCTTTAACTGAAAAATTACAAATGAGTATTTCTCTATAGGGGTAGAAGTACACATAGTAGCATACTACAAAAACCTAGGGGTCCGCATAGACGACTTCAAACTGGAAATGGTAACAACAGACGAGGTACTCAAAAAACTGAGCGCCCTCCAACCTAACAAGGCCACTGGCCATGACAACATCCCCTCCAAATTCCTCAGAGACTCAGCAGCCGCCATCACCCCAGTCATCACACACATAATAAACCTCTCCATAAAACAGGGACACGTCCCCTAGGACTTCAAAATAGCGAGAGTGACCCCTCTGCACAAAAAGGGCAGCAAATTAGACCCAGGCAACTACCGCCCTGTTTCTATTCTTACCTCCATCTCGAAAGTCATGGAAAAAATTGTCTACGAACAGGTCGAAAAGTACCTAGCGGAAACAAATCTAATCTACGAATTCCAATCTGGCTTCAGAACATCCCACTCCACTGACACATGCCTTCTCTATTTGAACGACCACATCAAACAAGAGGTGGACGCGGGCAAATACTGCGGCATGGTCATGCTGGACCTACAAAAGGCCTTCGACACTGTCAATCACTCCATTCTGATTGACAAGCTAAAAGCTATTGGTTTTGATAGTTTATCAGTGAGCTGGATGCAATCCTACCTTGAGGGGAGAGAACAGATGGTGGAGGTAAACGGTACTCTACCCCCCCCCCCCCCTCACAGTGAGCTGTGGTGTTCCACAAGGAAGCATACTAGGACCGCTACTGTTCCTAATTTATGCAAATTACATATCGTCAGCTTGTGACTGCAACTTGTTCTTGTTCGCGGACGACTCAGCCCTGCTGGTCTCTGACAAGAACAAGTTACAGGTTGAAAAAACCCTCAGCTCAGAACTCGGCAGAATCTGCACCTGGCTAGCTGATAACAAACTATCATTACACCTGGGTAAAACAGAGTCCATTCTCTTCGGATCAAATAACAAACTCAGCAAGACCGATGGCTTCTCAGTTACAGTGGGTGACAATATTGTCACAAGGAAAGATGAAATTACATACCTAGGGTCCATCCTAGAGGCAAATCTTTCCTGTGACAAAATGGCATCCAAGGTAATAAAAAAAGTCAACCAACGAACTAGATTCTTTTACCGGATCTCCTCTCTGGTAAACAAGAATACCCTGAAGACTCTGGCAGGAGCACTCATTCAAGGGTACTACGACTATGCTTGCACTTCATGGTACCAAAGCACCTCAAAGGCGCTAAAAACAAGATTACAAACATCTCAAAACAAACTGGTCAGACTACTACTTGACCTTACTCCTAGAACCCACCTCACCCCTGCCCACTTTGACTACCTAGGATGGCTTAGAGTAGACGACAGAGTACAGCAACTTGCAATGGGCCTGGTCTACAAGATACACTATACGACTAAGGTACCCATGTACATGTCAAAATACTTCCCAAAGGTCAGTGAATACCACGACCACAACACCAGAGGAAGCTCAACAAATCATGTTAAACCCAGATTCGGCTCAAACAAGGGACTAAACACGTTTCGCAATTATGCCACATCAATGTGGAACGCCCTACCCAAAGCTGTAAAGGAATGTGAATCCCTACCCACATTCAAAACCGCTCTAAAAGAGCACCTACGGGAGGCTGCAATTCGAAACTGGCCACCATAAATGTCCAAACCCCCCCACCCCCTCCTAATAGACAGTCTCCTCCCCTCCGTATGTATATATTCTCTCCCCACCGTATGTATATTTCTCTCCCACCCCCTCCTAATGTACAGTCTCCTCCCCACCGTATGTATATATTCTCTCCCCACCGTATGTATATTTCTCTCCCACCCACCCACCTCCTCCTAATGTACAGTCTCCTCCCCATCATATGTATATACTCTGTCAGGATCTATGGGTAACAGTACTGTATATTTGCACATCATATATGTCACAAATGTAACAGTACTATATACCTGTATCTCATGTATGTCCCTATGCCATAAATGTCATGATGTCATGTATGTTGTGTATGTCATAAATGTCACTATGAATTGAAAATGGGGGACCCTGATGTAAACAAGACAAACGTCTTTCTCTGGTCTGCATCCCCTTAACAATTGTATGTATTGAGCCGTACTGTATTGTACCCATTCTGCAATCTGTTAAATAAAGTTTTCATTCATTCATTCATTCATTCATATCAAACCAATGGGCACAGTTAACCACAAGCTAGCTCATTAGCTTGCTGCTACAGTATCCATTGTTTTCAATTAGCAATGCTAGACAATACGACCATGCCGTTTCAAAGGTAACTGAAGGACAAATATAGAGAATAAGGTATCCCTTAAACTGCTCAGACATGAAATAATGCCTTACCTTGTCCTCCCCCCTGCCTTCGGTGTGGTAGGATATCAGGTATTCTTTAGCATCAAAAGGAAGGTCAGTGAACTGGTCAGGGAAGATCATATCCTCTCCTCCACACTGACAGAACAGCAGCAGGAGAGGTACGACTGTCAGACAAAACATAAAGGAAATAAGAGTTGATTCTAATGTATTGTCATTATACAGCACAAATACAGTACAACAAAAATAGTTGTACAGGTGATTAAACTGTATATAAAATATATACATTAGTACTAGTAATAGTGCTAATCAGATGTATGTATGTACATAGTATGTACAGTGATACAGGTATAAAGACACTATGGTAGTAAGTCATACTGGCCAGCAGCATAAGCTGCGTAACTAGTAAGAGTAGGTAAGAGATATGTACAGATATAGATATAGTATATCAGATATGTAAAAAGGATTATATGCAGGTATGTACAGACATCTGGATAGATATATACGGCAAGAATAAAAGGTAAGAATCTAATAAATACGGTACTGTATATATATAGCATTATTGTGCATGCTATCATACAGAGTTGTATGGGTTATATACAGGTGTAGGTATATACAGTAGAAGGATTATATGCAGGTAAATAAGATAAAACCATGGCCAAATAGCAATTTCTTCTTAATTAATTGTGAATATTTTTGATAAAACCTTTTTATTTATTTATTTTATTGTATTTCTACTGTCTTGGCACTATCCTTCATTATTTGGCTGCTTTCTACGTTGGCGATAAGCTAAACGCATGGCGTGAAAACGTAGAAATGCACTCACACAGCAGTAGCAACGCGACTGTAATGAGCAGGCCGAAAAAGGGGGCAGAGATCTTGGACTTGCTGTCCGCCTGTGAGGCGTAGATGGATCTGGACCTGCAGTCGTCCCCCTCCACGCAGGTGCATACCTCAAGCGTGAAGATCTCGTTGGACGGGCAAGACAGGCCCTGCTCATCAGACACCTCCAACTCCAGCTCGTACACCCCCGGCCATAAAGCCAAGTGAGAGTGTAGAGCAGCGGTGGTTTCTGGGGAGAAGAGGACAGGTGTGAGCCAAGAGAAAATAAGATAAGATAAGAGAAAATATCACAAGATAAGATAGAATCAAATTAAATAAGATAAGATATTCTTTTATTGATCCCCTTGGAGATGTCACAGCAGCATGGGGGAGGCGAGGTACAGGTATGAGCAGGGTAATAGAATAAAGACAATAAATATAGGCAAAAAAATGTAATCTGAATATAAAAGATGACAAAATGAAAGAGTATAAACAAAGGTGCAGATGAGGGTCTGTATGTCCTATCGGTCATAATATATGTTACAATAAATATAGGCAATAAGAAATTTAATCTGGATACAAACTATGAATAAAAGTAAACAGTAGACATAAAGGTGCAGATGAGGGTCTCTATACCCTATTGGTCATAATATGCATTACAGTCCATGCAGGTTTTAGTGGTTAAGAGTCAGACACACGTAATGATTAAGAGTCAGATATTTCTAATGTATGTCTTGTTTGTGGCTGTGTTTATATATATATATATATTAATTGTAATTAGTATTAGAAACAAATAAAAGGCATTTTGGTGACAGACTTCTTGACAAACATTTCTGATTACATTTAAACTACTGACATGCATTTCTTGTTTGCTTTAAATGCAAGAGCCTCGATTCAATAAAAAATTCAATTTCAATTAGAAACAACTTTAAAGAGTTGAAGTAATTTTTTTTGCAGAAATGTAGTAAATAAAATACAAAAGTTAACAATGTGCATAAATTGTTATCATTACATTCAAAATAAGAAATCATATTTTTCGCTTCAATAATAATTGTATGTGATATTTTGCACAATATATAATTCTCTTTCTAACATGTAATACTATATGGGCAACCATAGAAACATTTAGTTACACTCAATCTTGCAGAAAGTACATTTGTTATCAAATAAAGATCTTGATATATATGTTTGTGGCTGTATAACAAGGTACTAGAAGGGTGGCAGCTTTCTCCAGGACATTAGAATCATGCTCAGGGCTGTTTCAGCATCTTTAAAGTAACACATCTTTAGATTTTTGTGTTCTTGTTTCCACATTTATCCCTCAGCTACTGTAAACATGTTATTTTGTCGATAGTACCTACTGAAACAAATGGGTATATCTACCTACAAGCTAATTAGCTAGATTGTGTTTAGCAGCCTACTCAGTGGTCTGAATGTAGAATGCTAACGCAAGACTACAAGTTAAATTAAGTTATTATAAATTATATTATTATAATTTTTTACCCAGGGACAGTGCACATTAATCAACATCTTCAGTTTCCACATCAATGTAAATGTGCCAAAATTAGCTAATGAGCTAATTTTCATCTGTAGTCTACCATGCATGTCTTTTTTAAGACTAAAATCCAGAATGCTGTTAGGCCTATATCCCTTCGATATAATAGAAAAGTGAATAGTTTCAATGACTCGGTCAAAACGAAAATAAAAACGAAAATAAAATGGCATACCATTGAAGATTTCTAAGTCCCATTCCCCACGTGTCCCTTCAGGGACCACTCTGAAGCCTAGCGGTGCACCGTTGGGCGAGACATCTACATCAAAGGCAGTGACGTAGACTGTCTTCTGATCAGAGCACACACTGTCGTGGGTGGTGGTCAGAGTCGGGCAGTGATCATTTGTGTCGACTACGTTGATTACTATGGTTCCTGTGGCCGTTTTAGATGGTACATCTGAGGATCAAATTAGTTACAGTTGGTAAAACAACACATACACAATGTGTACATAACACACACATACAACAGTTAGTCTAGCCAACAACATGCCAACATTTTGGGAAATTAGCTTATCGTCTTCTCCAGAGAGAGACAAGAAGATAGATACCAGTTTCCTCTCTGTGCGTTCAGTAAAAAGCTATCTGGCTGCACGTTAGCCTAGCTTAGCACAATAAATGGAAGCGGACAGTGCCGGTTAGCCTTCGGTAGAGGTGTTAGTTGGACAATGCCTAGGCTAACCGGCACTGTCCGCTTCCATTAATTGTGCTAAGCTAGGTTAATGTGCAGCCAGATAGCTTTCTACTGAACACACAGATAGGAAACGTTAGGTTATGACTATAACCAAGTTCTGTTAGTTAGGGGCGATGCTTGGCTTCGCCTTCTGCACTATCTCGCGTACGTGCACGCGTACTGAATAAACCACAAATGTACCTCTAATACCAGTATTAGTCTGACCACACCCCTCATCAGCTTACCTTCATAAGCAGGTGTGTGGTCACCTGCTCTCCTCCTTCCCAAGCTTTCACCACAAGGTGAGATCAAGGGCTGCAGCGGCCGTCCGAAGCCAAGCATCGCCCCTAACTAACAGAACTTGGTTATAGTCATAACCTAACGTTCTGTATCGTTAGTGGCTTAGCTTGGCTTCGCCTTCTGCACAAGGGAGGCCAAGCGGAGCCACTTGGCTGACAAATACACCCCGCTGACAGCCCCCCAAAACCATCAGAACAGGGAGGGCCGAGCCCCCCCGACCCCCCCTAATGGAGGGTAGCCCCCCTATTAGGGACGTCACGGGAGGGCGACGGACCCGACCGTGCGAAGAGGCACTCAAGCAACTCAACGCACAGGGTGAGCAGACCGTGGCTTGACCCACGACTACACACACGCACAACCCGCATGCCACCCGGGAACGAACGGAGGAACAACCTCGTTACTGCCCCCAGAATCACGGGGTCAAGGGCAAACCCAACCCCGTGGCAAGGCCGTAGCAGCGGAGCACGAAGGAAGACCCAGACCCACCAAAAGGACTGGACTCCCTGGAATGGGGGCCCGGAGAAGTCCATGATGCCAGCATCAAGACCCCACCAGGTGGGCACGTAGTGCCCCGCCCCCCACATCGCCAGCGTATTCGGACAAAGGCCCCTCAGTTACTGCACCTGGTATTCCCAGGCGGAACCAACCAGGCCAGTAAGCCGAGCGGGCCCCGTCCCCCCAACAGTACACCGCCTGGCACACTGACCCTGCAGAATAGGCAGTCAGCATGGCCGTAAGCACACAAAAAAGGTTAACCAACGGAAGCAGGCAGCGCACCGGGGAAAAACCAGGCAACAGGCTGTTAACCCTAGCCTGGAGACTGCGGACGAGACAGGCGCCAGAGGGGACAGCTGAACACAGCCGCCCCGGCGGAAGGAGCGTAAGCTGGCGGTGTTGCATGACCAAGCCTCCATTTAACAACCCCCACCCAGAGGGGTCGAGGCAGAGAAGGCTGACACGATTGGCAGACGTCATGAACGTGCAGGGGCACCCTCAACCGGTGAACCCGGGAGTTGACACTGCTCCAACACACCAGGGAATCAACCACCTCGGTGTTACCCAATGCGGTGGTTGTTCCTATAACCCCTCAAGAAAAAACTCCAAAACACACCTGCGGGTATACACCGGCTATACCGCAGTACAAGTGTTTCAGTTTCCAAAAAGGGTTAACCCAGGCCTACGGGTCGCAAACATCACTTCGGACCGGGCCTGGCGGTACGGGAAGCACAGGGTCACCAGAGGAGGTCAAAAAACCACCCCCACAGGCCCCTCTTCGCCATGCGTGAGAGAGGAGCGAAAAACAATGGAGAACCAGCCCCTAAGCACACCGTACCTGGTATTCCCCGGCGGTCTCCCAACCAAGTACTAACCAGGACCAACCTGTGTAGCGGCCGAGATCCGACGAGATCGAGCGCGTACAGAATGGCATGGCTGTAAGCCATGACGACAGTGCTGAGTAAAAACATACCCAACCAGGGTCTCCATAGCGCTTAACCCTGTGACACCCAGACCGACCTGGCATTTTTCCCCCTGAAAAAAGCCCAAGTCCCTCAGGGTACCAGAACAGCAGATCTGCATCCCCGGCGGACAACGGGTTCAACTGATCTGGACCAGCGTGACCAGAACCAGTCCCGTGCCCTAACCACGCCGACATGCCCCAGGAAAAGGGCAGATATGCGTGTTGATCTTAACATGAAAAGAAGGCGCCACCCAGACGTCGGGACGAACCGCGCCTGGTGGCCCACCCCAAGGGCGTGAGACCCCACTACATATGTTCAGATCCATCCCGTCATCATCCCCCAGACATGAACGAGGATCCGTCGACAACCCACCCAGGTCATGGGATGTGGTCGCCGGAAGAGGAAAAACCCCCATCTCAGTTGCTTTATAAAAACGCTGTTTCAACCACAAGCAACTAAGGCGTGCCAGTCAATCGCCTGTTTACAGCGAGCTAGCACTATACGTGCGTCGGGACACACCCCCATCAATGAACAGGCTATTTAGACCTGCCATTGAATCCCCAAGGCGCCCAGGGGAACGACAAGAGGGGTGTGACACTCCCTAACTCCAACACTTCTGGAATAGAAAGAAGGAAGCATCAACAGTATGTATCCCAGTCTACACAGCCGGGGTAAAAAACGTTCACATTTTTACATCCCACCACCCTCCCATAGGAAAGAGACGGGGATCCCCAGAGAGACTTCCCACGCGAGCTGTACAGATTGAAAAGAATATATTGCACCTTGAGCCATGTAAAAAACTGGTTTTAGGGCCTCCGGGGAAGAGGCACCGAACCCATACACACTCAATAAACGAATTGAATCGAATATACATACAATAGAAAAGGACCCTTCTAGAGGGTCCACTCACTTTGACAATCTGAGGAGGAAGGCTCTGTACTCTGATGGAGGCTTCCTCACATGGATCACATGGAAGAAGGAGTCCGAACTCACAGAAGGCCTGAGTAGGCGCTTGGTGAGGAGGAGCCCTGACCACCCCCCCTGAAAACAGATCCATCACATGGACCTGAACAGCACACGGAAGTCCTACCAACAGAGACGCGCACGGTGACGTACTCTATGGCGGGGGAATTCCTGCGGTGCACACGCCCAATATACCAGGCCGTGGGACCAGGAACTCCCTCCCCCCCCCCCCCCCCCCCCCCCCCCGTAACGTGCCGAACCGCCACGTGACGGGAACCTTGAAGGACAGGGGGTGTACCCCTGACCGACAGAACAATGGGGAGAGGAAAGGTTACCAGTTCACCCCTTTACGACCCCACACCCATGATACGACGTAACGACAAAAAGAGAATATGACACAGTCATAGTCAGCTCTATGAAGCGTTTCACAGCTCCACACAGCGCACGAGCTAACCTGCTATCTGATTTTTACTAAGGAAAAACACAGAATAGAGAGGGCTCTAAGAACCCCGGTCCAACATACACATGTGCTTCTGTGGCCAGTACAACCCAGTTGTAGGTCACATGACACACACAACCCATCATCATCACAATGAGAGAATACATCATTCTTGATTAGTATCGACCACAGGCCTTGCTAAGCACACGACAGCAACCAAACCAATTTCCCTTTAGGAAATAAGTTTCTCCAGCAGATTTAGCACAACCTCAGCAATCAAGCTGAGAGTTACATCGTATCCCTACCACACAAAAGACACAATTAATGCACAACATGTCTGATAGGAGGTGATAAAGTCCCCAGGGAACCGGGGGGGGAAAAACACAATCCTCCTATTTCACCCTCAATACGGCCAGTTAAAACAGGAAAACCTGTTAATGTGTGAACTCACTGTCCATTGTCATTACAGTCTGAGAAAGAACATTCTTTTACTCACTCGTCACCAAGCATAGCTTCATAGGTTAGTTGCCTTAGTAGTGAGTACACGGTACACATAAACACCATGATGTTTCTCACACAACAACCAGATCAATACATCACGACCTGCACGGAGAAGCTACTGCCAGTGACAAAAACAGCTCACACACAACCCGCAACGTATCTCAAATGCATTGCAACAACACACGTTTTGGGAAAAAACACTGTCATTCACAATACATTTAGCAAGGTAAAACCAGAAGACGTGTTATGAGGGTCTGGCCAACCCCGTACCTGCCCGGAACGCAGATCAGCGAAGTGCAGTCACAAGCGTCCCGTGTTGTTCGATCCGGGCAGCGTCGCCGCTCCACCAGTCGCTACAGTCCTCTTTGTTGACGCAATCCCCGTCTAGGCTCGGGCAGGGTTGACGAACATCCCCTGTCAAGGATGACGTCGTGGTCAAAAGTGTAAAACATGTTAAAAATCAAAGCACGTTCAACAGAATAGCATCAAGCTAACGGCTGCTCCAGCCGTTCGGGTGCTATCGCTTCCGCTCGCGAGACGCCGATCTACGACGCACGCGATCAGGAGCGAGCTCCCGGCGGCGCGCGAGAAGCCAAGCTACCCCGCGCCAGGCCACCGACCGGCTAACCGTAAGCTATGAACATGTAAACAATGACATAACACTCACCCAGACAGGCCGCCGTTCTGAACCCTCCTCACTTTTTAAGAGAAAAGGGAAAACAAGACGTCAACACCGCTTCACAACGGTGACAATAACACGTCCGGCGGAATCAGCACAGTACCAACTGGCCTGTATAGCTGACTTTGAACATGAATCTGCCGCTATCGCACATTACATGCACATATCCCCTCGTGAAGGAATACTCTCATTTGGATATGAAAGATGGGGTCTTAACACGGTGACAGAGAGAATCCACTCGTCCAGAACACACAGGGATCACCAGTGTCAATGGTCGCGGCCCACTAGTTAAAACTATAATGGTCGCCAGACCAAGGCCTTCTGTCGCCTAGACGGCTAAACAAAGGACCCTAGCCTGGGGCCGGTTTCCATAAACTTCGTCTAGTAGCCCCCATAGCACTAACAGACAAGTGGAGCCCGCCAGCAAACACTACTCACCCAACCTGGAACGCACCGCTCCTCACAACAGCGGCATGTCCGACAGTTCAGCTGTGGCCTGACAGGTTTCACCCCAACAAACACAGCAAGGAACTGCAGTTGAGAAGCATGCAGCGGCGTGCTCCCAATACGAAAACCGGTGGAGGGTTTGTAGAATGATCAACATCTTCTAGACACTCCAGTACGAAGACAATATCGCCGTATTTTCTCGAAAATAGTGAGAGAGAAAATAAAGATATGATGTCAACGTATCCTTGTTTCCCAAGCTGTTCCTAATCCAATTTCTTCCATCATGGTGTCAAGTGTGGGGATCTACCGAGGCACCTCTTCCTTGTGGTGAAAGCGAGAAGGAGGAGAGCAGGTGACCACACACCTGCTTATGAAGGTAAGCTGATGAGGGGTGTGGTCAGACTAATACTGGTATTAGAGGTACATTTGTGGTTTATTCAGTACGCGTGCACGTACGCGAGATAGTGCAGAAGGCGAAGCCAAGCTAAGCCACTAACGATACAGAACTGGTATATCTTCTTCTTTTTGTCTCTCTCTGGAGAAGACTGTAAGCTAATTTCCCAAAATGTTGGTGTGTTCCTTTAAATAGTAGCTTTTTGTTGCCAGCATGGATTTTTTTCCAACTGCTGACTAAATGCTGGCATTTGTTGTTGTTGTTGTTGTTGTTGTTGTTGTTGTTGTTGTTGTTGTTGTACAACGTTCATCAATTTGCATGCATTTCAGTTGATCTGAATAGCACGAGGGCCTCCCTGGGGCTCTGCTGGGTTCATAGCTGACACACCCTGAGTGTTCAGGCAGTTTGTCTGGCTCTGGGTTCTTCCATATGAATAAATTATCTATACTGTAGATGGGTATACATCAAGTTGGGGGGAAAAGGCCAATCACTGTTGTTTTAAGTGCAAAGCCCTGAGCTGGAAAGATATAAGATACACATGTAGACAGCAAGCATTGTAATAACACAATTATGTAATAACACAATTATTTATTTTAATAAATTACTTTATTATAATAATTTTTTTCACCTGTAACTTCCATCATATTTTCCATTATTGTCTAGGACAGGGGTCGGCAACCTTTTTGATAGTTGGAGCCATTTTTCCAGATAAAAAAAGCCTATGTTGGGAGCCACAACTTGGGAAAACATTACTTTTTTTGAACCGCTAAACTAACATCCTCAACTGAGCAGGGAAATGCGGTGCCAACCTAAATACTGTGTCTCCTTCTCAGTTTGTTCAAATCAGCAGCCATTCCGCCAATAGACCTGTACCGACCAGCCAAAAAAGTTACTTGTGAGGACTTCCGGTTTGCGACGTTCTGGTGAGCAGCCACGTGAAAGAGCTCCCGGTCAATGAATATCAAAAAAAGGAAGTGAAACAATTCAAAACGAAATAAAAAGTGAAGATTCGAGGACAAAAGAAAGAAGGAAGAATGAACACGAGGTCAAATGAAAGAAAAGCAACCCCAGATGAAGTAAATACACTGATGGAAAATACTCAACACAAGGCAATGATGCAACAGGTAGAACAAGATAGCGGGACGCGGAATGTCAGTGCAGAGAAGCTACAGGCTAACATACAAACTAGCTTACAAGCTAACATAGAGGCTAACCAGGCCACCACGCAGATTGGATTAGGAGCAATGCGGAGCATACAATGTAACACTGAAAAATCCAACGGAGGTGGCAATGAAGCGTCGGAGCTATGTAGAAATAAAGAAAATTCAGAAAAAGAAAGGAACCACGCTGATGCAGAGGATGGAGAGGGTGCGCAGGTGAACCAGAACCGAGAGACGAGGACGAGGAGAGGAGGACGGGAGGAGGATAAGAGGGGACCTGAACCGATTCAAAGCAGATCAACTATGAAGAACGACATAGGGACACGAGAAAGGGGCATGAAGGGCCACGGTGATCCAAGGAAAGATACAAGACAAAATCAACGTGGAAGAGTACCCAATACAAACATACACACCGGGGACCTGGGGATGAGAATAGATGCAACAGAGGAAAGATAATTGAACAGTTACCCCAAGAAGTATAAGAAAACTATAACACCAGAATTTAGAATAATTAATACTATGATTTACAATACACACGTTATAGACAAACAATTAGATTTTTTTTAAAGGGACACGCTGATTATATATTGGGGAATAATACGCGATGGACTGGTATAAAGAAACTACAGGATTACACGTGACACACAATACAAATGAACATGAGCATAAGAAAGACAAATTCAGAACATTGACCGGGAGCTCTGAGGCCGTGCACAGAACGAATGTTGGACTTATATAGTGCGCACTTCACCACTAGGGGGAGCCCTTTCACTAGGAGAGCCATTACTCCTCACCCTTCCAACGGGGAACAGAGGGATACGATTAAGATCCTCTAACACCATGGGAGCACCAAATGTTGTCTTTTTTCTTTGAGTTATGTTAGAATAGCAGTTGCTTTGAATGTGCACATGATCATCTGTGAAGGACAACAATTTAAAAATGTTTGGACAATAATAGGGGCTTGGGAGAATCTCCATTGGGGATAACTCTGTCACTAGGGGGGGGGGGCTCTCCCTAGGAGAGCTGATTCCCCTCCAACCCGCCAAAACTGGGAAGTGCTAATTATATGGCCTATTTTGATTTCATTTTAATTTTGTCACCAAATGTTTTCTTTTCTTTTTTTTTTAGTAATGTTAGAATAGCAGCTGCAGCGGGGTCTTGTGTGTCGTGGGGTCATTGTGCGTGTGGTGGGGTGCTTGGTGACATGGGAGGTAGCGAGTTGGCTCGGTGGGGGGAGTCTCCTTCCCTCTCCTCTACTGGGCCTAGCCCAATTTAATTCAAGGGACCCGTGTCGCTGAGTGCTCGGCCCCGCGTGGGGCGGACCTGGGATGTGGGGGAGCCCTATAGCTTATTGTGTTTTCAGTAAAAAAATATTAATTCATGTTAGAATAGCGGTTGCTATAAATGTACATAGTGATATCGGTGACATGGGAGGTACAGAAGTGGTCAGGCTGAGTTCAGTGGGGGGGAATGTCGGGGGGGGGGGCATCGTTCCGGCGGTTCGACCTGGGAGAGGGGGGCCTTGCGTGTTGTGGGATCGGTATGGGTGGGGTGGGGTTTCCTCTGGCCCTCGGCCGCCGTGGCCTGGGCGGTCTGGTCACCGGGCCGGGGGGATACCGGGCTTGGGGTCGCGGGGGTCGGGGGGCCATTGAGGCATGGTGCTTTGGCCTTCTGCGGGCCTGGGCTTGGGGTTCTCGTGGGCCGGGGGCCTGGCGGTCGGGGCGGGGGCGGGTCGGGGGCTCTGGGTGCTCGGCTCCGCACATGGTGGACCAGGATATGGGGGTGTTCTGTTTCTCGGGGAGGAGGGCAGGAGGGAGGGGTTTCTCTCAGGGGGGTCAGAGCGTCTGAGCTTTGCCCAGTGGGGTCTTGTGTGTTGTGAGGTCAGTGTGCGTGGAGTGGGGCTCTCTGTGACATGGGAGGTAGCGGGCTTGGCTTAGTGGGGGGGAGTCTCCTTCCCTCTCCTCTACTGGGCCTGGCCCAATTAATTCAAGGGACCCGTGTCGCTGGGGGCCCGGCTCCACGCATATCGGCCTGGGATATGGGGGAGCTCTACGGGCTTAACTCAGGGGGGGGGGGGGATGTCGGGGGGGGGGGGCATCGTTTCCGCGGTTTGGCCCGGGAGAGTGGGGTCTTGTATGTTGTGGGGGCATTGTGCGTGGGGTGGGATGCTTGCTGACATGGGAGGTAGCGGGCTTGGCTCAATGGGGGGGAGTACCTCCCCTCGCTCCTCTACTGACTTGGCTCAATTAAATTCAAGGGACCCGTGTCGCTGAGTGCTCGGCCCCACGTGGGACGGACCTGGGATGTGGGGGAGCCCTATTTCTAGGGGTGGATGGCGGGAGGGAGGGGGGGGTCCCTCTTATGGGGGTCTGGGCGGCTGAACGCAGCCGTATTATAGAAATTCAAGGGGCCCATGTTTGTATATTGTTATGTTATTGATGTCATTGTAAGTAGTGTCTAAGTGTTGTATGTCTATAAATGTTAATAAAAATTTAAGTAAAAAAAAAAAAAAGTTACTCGCACACCCAGAGAGAGAGAGAGAGAGAGAGAGAGAGAGAGAGAGAGAGAGAGAGAGAGAGAGAGAGAGAGAGCGAGAGCGAGCGAGCGAGAGGGAGAGAAGAGAAACAGAGGAAGGGAGAGAGAGGAAGGAAGAGAGAGAAAGAGAGAAGAGAAATAAGGGAGAGAAGAGACAGAAAGGGAGAAGAGAGAGAGAAGGGAGAGAAGATAGAGAAGAGACAGAGAGAGAAAAGAGAGAAGGGAGCTCCTATAGGACAGACAGAATATGCTTAAAAAATTAGCAAGGCATGCATTTACTGTATAGTGGAAGAAAGTCACGATTGATAAAATGTCATCCTTTTATTCATAATGGTGGATTACACTCCCCTTGCACATTGTGTCCTGGTTTGGATAGTTTGTGGTCATGCAGCCAGTAACTGCCTGTTCTGAGGGGACACGGTGAACTCAGACTTTACAGAGGGCAAGCTGATTAGGCTCTGGAAATTACAACGGCACTCATTTCTGGTGAAAGAAAGTCACGATTGATCATTTAGTTTATGCCAAAATTGCCGCATTCTACTCCAAAAACATAGGTTGCCGACCACTGGTCTAGGATAATCTTAGACAGTAAGAAACCTGTATGTTAAATTATCTTACCGTTTGTCATGCAGAGTATCTTGGCCACGTATTTACCATCCTTCAGGAATTTGGACTCTCTGTCTGGTACCTTGTTGAGTTTAATATCAGCTGTTTCCTCATCAATGGTCAGCCAATTGTCTGGGTCATAGGCTTTGGCATAACTGAAGCATAACAATTATATTAATATAAAAATAAATAAGCAGTATGTGAATTTAGTACATGTTGTGTTCTTGCACTGCCTCGCCAGAGGAACTTGACTGACCTGACATTTTCTGCCTTTTTTCCTGTATCTGGATCTATAGCCGCAAAATTGGTGATCACTTCATCCCCTTGAAACACACTTGGATCCTCTGGGACTGCCACGTCCTTGGACTTTGGGTTGAACTCTGGGCCCTCTGGCATGTTGACCACGGCAATCTTGATTGGATAGCCCTTTCCCTTTGCCTTTCCCTTTGCCTTCCCCTTTGCCTTTGCCTTCCCTTTGCCTTTGCCACTCGGTATCACAGGCTTAAGACCAGGGCCAGGCACAACAGGATTGCCACCGCCACCAGCACCAACACCAACACCAACACCAGCTCCTGCCCCAGCATCAAGATCCAGATCAAGATCCAAATCCAAATCCAGATCCAGATCCAGGTCCAGATCCAGATCCAGATCCAGATCCAGATCCAGATCTAGATCCAAATCTGGCCCACCTAACTTTGGCCCACCTAACTTTGGCCCACCTAACTTTGGCTTACCCCCACCCCCAGCACCAGCCCCAGCCCCAGCCCCAGCCCCAGCCCCAGCCCCAGCCCCTCCTCCACCCCCACCTCCACCTCCACCCCCGCCTCCTTCACCTATTTGAACGTCTACATCCATTGCCACAGCTTCCCCTACAACAAAAGGAGCTACATTCTCAATAAGCAGCCCAAGCTCAAGAGTCTGCTGTGACTCATAATCAACAGCCTTTTGGGTTGATATGGAAGTGTTAGGGTTAGGGTTGATATGTAAGGGTTAGGGTTGATATGTAAGGGTTAGGGTTGATAATGAAGGGTTACGGTTGACAATAAAGGGTTAGGGTTGATATGTAAGGGTTAGGGTTGATATGGAAGTGTTAGGGTTAGGGTTGATAATGAAGGGTTATGTTTGATATGGAAGGGTTAAGGTTAGGGTTGGTATGGAAAGTTAGAAGGGACAGAGAAGCAGAGGTAACAATCAGAATCTTTTTCAACAAACAAACAAAAAAACAAACAAACAAACAGATAAAGATCTTAAAAACACCCACAAGTTAAACTCCATAATAGTATGTATTTATACCTTGATGATCTTCAGCACACCCGTGTTGGTCTCTTTGATTGTCTCTATGCTAAAGATACCATCTTCGTTTCCTGAGACGATGTGGAACTTGGCCAGCCAGTTGTCTGAGTGCTCCAGGTCACTGTCTAAGGCTTTGATCTTCAGCACAACAACGTCCACCTCATTTTCATTGACCTCGCCATCATACTGGGGGGGGGGGGGGGGTAAGATATTCTTTTATTGATCTGTATGTATGCCCTATCGGTTATACTATACGTTACAATAAATATAGGCACTACAAATGTTTAATCTGAAGAAACATGAGTATAAAATATACATATTCAAAGTGACTTCTTTTCCAAGACCTTATTAATAAAGAAAGATATATTGACAAAGAAAAGAGCATGTAGCATGTAATTTGTAATAGCAGATATCCTCAGCGCTACATGGTACAAATGGATGTGGGTGTCAGTGGGTTTGGTGGGGTTAGGGTTAGATCAGGTTAATAAAGAATTTTCACCTCGCTTTTTTCCAGGGTGGGAACATTGTCGTTGATGTCCAAGACTCTGATCTCCACCGTTCCTGTTGCATAAAGCCCTCCTGGTGCCCCACCCATGTCCGTCCCCCCGACCACGAGTTTGTAGAAGTCATGCCTCTGTCAGGAGAGAGCAAACAGCAACTAGACATGTGCTATCAGGAGAGAGCAAACAGCAACTAGACATGTGCTATCAGGAGAGAGCAAACAACAACTAGACATGTGCTATCTGTCAGGAGAGAGCAAACAACAACTAGACATGTGCTATCTGTCAGGAGAGAGCAAACAGCAACTAGACATGTGCTATCAGGAGAGAGCAAACAACAACTAGACATGTGCTATCAGGAGAGAGAAAACAGCAACTAGACATGTGCTATCAGGAGAGAGCAAACAACAACTAGACATGTGCTATCTGTCAGGAGAGAGCAAACAACAACTAGACATGTGCTATCGGAGCGGCCTGAATTCTCATCCACCTTTTGAACACGGCCCTAATCTGAGCTGTTGAGGAGTAATTCATGTTTTTTTTGTTTCATGAGAATAGCGCCACTATGAGGCAAGTTGACTCAGAACTTCACAGGCCTCCTTGCTATTGTAAGACAAAAATATCTGTTAAGTTTGGTGGAAATCGGACAGTGTTTTCACAAGTAACGAATCATTACCTTTTTACCATGCGTTTTTCCCAAAATGTGGATCTGGTGGTCATATGGGTTGGCCTATCAATGATGTAAATGACACATTTGAGGTTGTTCCACACAGCATGTTTGTTGTACATGTTGTACACATCTCTGGATACCAGTTTGATGACTGAATGACTAATGAATCAGGAGTTAAACTATTTAAAAATGCAAAGTTTGGCCTTATGGTGGCGCTAGATGAAAGGTTATGGGGTCACCAAAATCAATAAGCTTCATCCTATTGGGGTCATAAATCTGCACCGCGAATTTAAAAAGATTTGAATGAAAGCTGTTTAAGTTATCTCATTCACAAACACAAGCGCTATTGGAGTTATCGCGGTGAAAGTGTGTGGTGGCCAGGTCATTCGGGGATATAATTAGGCTGTATGAGAACATGAATCCTACTGATATTCTATCTATGGTTGATGACCGAAGTTATCATGTGAAGGTCTTACCTCTCTGTCCAGTAGGGGCGTTTTCACATAGAGTTTGCCCGTATTCTTGTTTATAGTGAACATCCCCTCAGAATCTGCCGGCTCTTGACTGACGATTTTGTACGCAATCTCTGAGTTTCTGGTTCCGTCTTGGTCATCGTCCTTACCCTGAATCTGCATGACAAAGGTACCTAGTGTGGATCACAACAGAACAGGTATTAATAATAGTAATAGTAATTAATTAAAGCTCCTCCAAAATCAGAATCCCTTTTATTCGCAATAGCAAATCTGTTTGCGATAGGCCACTCCCACAGCCTTTTTCCCCAATTGTCATGAACAAACACACACACACGCACACACACACGTACACACACACACACACACACACACACACACACACACACACACACACACACACACACACACACACACACACACACACACACACACACACACACACACACACACACACACACACACACACACACACACACACACACCTCTCTTGGAACCTCAACACCTCAGCACTGGTCAAGAAGGTTCACCAGCGCCTCTTCTTCCTGAGGAGACTAAGGCCCTGTCCACACGAGCGCTGGATTTAATGTGACCGAAGTTTGAAAAAAATAAACCTCTGTCCACACAGGTGAACAACCGCATATAATTGCGTACCCACGGCGGCTGGAAAAACCAGCAACCGATACATGTAGTACAATGCCAAAACAGTAGGCGGCGATGTTGTTCAGACATGAAGGCCATTTCAACCAATCAGAAAAGGTTGAACGCTCACTAAACTTCCTGTTTAGAAACACCATAGCCGCCATCTTTAAATATCATTTTGCCAACGGAACATATATTTTCAGCAAAGAAAGAAACTGCAATAAAAGTGCAATAAACAAACGGATACATTCACTGTGTGTTCTGCCTCTCATTTGTTGATGAAACAAAACCAACAGCAACACAATTTACCACCAAGAGCGGATAGTTTAGTCTCACAAAAGACCGCCGGTGTTGTTAGCTACATGCTAATGTGAATGGCTATATCTATGTATAGTATATAGCTTAAATGCTAACGTAATGTGGTAACGTTACCGCTATGAATGGATGCAAACGTTATTTAACACATTGCAGAATGGGTACAATACAATACGGCTCAATACAAACAATTGTTAAGGGGATGCAGTCTGGACTGGGTTCCTTATAACAATAACTTGACAACACATGAGTTTAGTTTAGCCGCAGCTACATGTTTACTCTGAGCATCAGGTCAGGAATGCGACAACAGACATCAGTCGATCACAACACTCTTCAACACAGACGATACGTTTCGAACAAAAGTTTGTTACAATCATTTTCATATAACGCTACTTGGGACAGCTCTGCTGTAAACACTGGTGTGGCTGGCTCTGCTCTAATCTCTCTACCCCGCGCTCGGTTGCTAACTTGCTATTGTTTGACAATCTGCCATGAACATGGGAAATAATTGCGTCAGCTCTGCTGTAAACACTGGGAATAACCTCGGTTGCTATGCCCACACGCAACCGCAAAACCGCAAAACTTCACCCTGGACTCCGGTTTTCAAAGACCGGGGTTGCAGTGTAGCAAATCCCCGGTTGTGTGTGGCCGAACAGTGCAACTGCGCACATACAATCATGGTTATATTAAATCCAGCGCTCGTGTGGACTGGGCCTGAGGAAAGCCCACCTGTCCCCTCAGGTTCTCGTGAACTTTTACCAGTGTGCCATAGAAAGCATACTCACCAACTGCATTACAGTCTACAGGTGAAAACCGCCCAACGCATCACCGGTACTACACCACTCCCTATTGAGAGTATCCACAACAAACGGTGTCTGAGGAAGGCCACCATAGTCAAGGACACCTCTCACCCCAATCATGGACTGTTTGCCCTCCTACCCCTAGGGAGACACTACAGGAACCTCCTCTCCAGGTCAAGCAGACTCAGGAACAGCTTCTTTCCCTCAGCTGTTATCTCTCTGAACTCTGTGCCACGTTGACAGCCCCCCCCACCATATAAACTCTGAACTCTGACTCCATTGCCTACACCCTAGGCTCTGTTACCAGGGACGCGGGAAGTACAGGTGCTGAGGGGGCTCCAGCACCCCCTGCTGGCGGGGAGTTGTAACTGCCTGCAAGCAGCGTCAAAAGATTTACTAAAAATGAATACAAAACTTAAATTTTTTTAGTTAGCATTTTAGTGTAAGCAGTCTAAAACATGGTTGTTTTTTAAAATGGTTGAAATCCACTATTTAATTATATTTTCTGTGTATCTGATCTGAGTCTGATGCACAATTGCAGCGCACAGACAGTCACACACACATCGGCGACGCCTACTACGTGAGGGAGAGGGGAGTTGGGAACCGCGGCGGCGCGCGAGGGGCCGGAGCCACCCCGCGCTCAGGTTTTATGGTTCTTGTTAAGTCTTCCCCGGCCCCGGCTCACCCATCCTTTCAGGGGGGATCCGGACACTGGTCGGGACAGAGCCCTGGGGACTACAGGTATTCACTCTTGGTCGACGGGAAGGGGAGAGAGGCGTGTGCCTCAGCTCCTCAACAGACCCGTCCACCGTCTACCTCGGAATGGGGGACGGCAGAGGTAGACACTACTAATATTGATCTTTCAAATTAATGGAAAATCACGAATGATGCGCTTCGCGCATGCATTTAATATGACGTTATTATGTTATTTATCTCCGACTCCGACCGCACCCCCAACTCTGACTGACTTCCCGCGGCCCTGTCTGTTACCCATACTGCACGACTCTGAACTCTGTTGCCTATACTCTATACTTTATAGATATAATTTTTTTGGGGGGCTTTCTGTATTTTTCACCTATCCCAATTTTGTCATTATGCCAATTCCCTTCCTGGTCGTTGCGTGCATTGCCACACTGTCGGCCTGGGGAAAGTGTAGAACTACCACATGCCTCCTCCGATACATGTGGAGTCGCCAGCCGCTTATTTTCACCTGAGGGGACGTAACGCGTGCAGAGGTTCAGCATATTTCCCCCAGATCCCCTCCCTGCTGAACAGGCGCCCCGACCAACCAGTAGGAGTCGCAGTTTACAACGACCAGGAAACCCCACTGGCTTCCCACCCGCTAACACTGCCAATTGTGTTAGTAGGGATGACTGACCAAGCCGGAGGTACCGCTGACAGCTGGATTCGATCCCAGAGTCTCTGCGGTGGTAGGCAAGTGCTTAGTCCACTGCGCTACCCAGCCGCCCTATATACTTTATTTATACCTACCAACTGCTTTCACTGTCTACCCATATACTCTGTATGATAGCATGGCGCATGCACAACAGTGCTGAATAAACCGCATATTTACACTTATATATTTATATCACCACATATATACCCATATTTGTCTGAATACCTGCATATAACCCATCATATACTTGCTTGTAATAACTTTATTTGTATAGCACCTTTCATATATAAAATTAGAAATGCTTAAAGTGCAGACATATAAAACAGACATAAAACGAGCATAAAAAAGATAGCAGCAAAGTGGACAAGGTAAGGCAAATAACAGTTTTTCACATTAGGATCTAACATCCCAATAGGCCTATAGTTAGTCAAATAGAATAGACAGTCAAATGACAGTACTGCAGTGCAATAAAATAGTTAAATAAAATAAAATAGCCCTCATTTACTATACAAAAATCAATGTTGATGTAATGAGTCTAGGCGGCATAACAGAGCAGCGCATCGCTCTTAACACTTTATAGAACAACAGAGCAGTGCATCGCTCTTAACACTTTGAGTTTCTTTACCAAGTTCGGTAACACTTTATAATAACACTCAGTTATAAGACCTTTATAAGGTATTTGTAGATAATGAACTAATCATGAACAAACCATTTATATACATTCGTAAATTATTATTAAATAATTTATAACTATATTTGTATAACATTTACAAATTAGTTATACATTATTTATAACTCATTATCAACATTGTTTGTACTTGATTTGGTCATCATTAAATAATGTTGTTTAATGTGTAGTAACACATTTGTAGATGCTTTGAAAAATGGATATGAAAAAACGACTATACTGTACCTCCATTTATTTGTTCATGTTCAACAAATGATTTGTAAAACATTCTTAAAAGATCTATAAATCATTTGCAGATATTATTGTGTGCCCTAATCTAAAGTGAAGACTATTCATCATTAATAAATGTCTAATCGTTTGTTTATTTGTGGACTTTTATGAATACACACAAAGCAATTACCAGACTTGTCTTTTCATGTTTAACTAATTATTTGTTAAGACATTCATAAAACATCTATAAATCATTTGCAGATGCTATTATGTGCCCTAATCTAAAGTGAAGACTATTCATCATTAACAAATGTCTAATACAGTTAATTTGTTGACTTTTTCATCACCTGTTACAAATGTTGTAGACGGATACACCCTTCTTTGTGACATCAAACAGTGACAGACTATAAATGCAATTTTATTAACATATGTGCACACATAACATATAGTGTAACTTGGGGGACACTAGGATCCAGGAGTACCCTGGCCAGGTATTGCCAGAGTATGTAGAGGAAGTCTCATGCGAGTGAGACTTGACTTCACGTTTGTTTTGCCGTCTGTTTGAATGGAAGCTTGTTATACATTAGCAGAGCCAAGTTATTTGTGCTGCCCCACGCTTTTAAGGTATGAGCAGGCTAAACACCTTTTTTGTTGGTAAATCTATTCCATAATTTCCGACCTACAACTCTTATATTTTGTGTAGAGGTATTTGAATGTGTTTGTTCCTAATGTGTGCTCAGTAGGGGTGTAACGGTACAGAGAAGCCACAGTTCGGTATAATTATTATTATATATTTATGATAATTATTATAATTATTATTATTAAATAGAATAATTTTCTATATGCTTGCCGTGGTAGTCAGTGATACTGGTGGCATTCTGTGTTCAGGCATCCACTAAGTAAATTAATTGCCTACTGCCCCTTTAACAACTTATCCTTGTTAAGTTTCAGTTTCACTTGTAGAGAGGATTTAAAGGGGACATGCATTGCTATTCCTAGCACTATTTGGGCAACTTTACACAATTCCTGTGAGTCTATTGAACACATCTGTAAGCTTTTATTCAAAAAAATTAATTGTTTTATATTTCTAATCAAG
This sequence comes from Notolepis coatsorum, assembly GCF_963971535.1. Classification (NCBI taxonomy): domain Eukaryota; kingdom Metazoa; phylum Chordata; class Actinopteri; order Aulopiformes; family Paralepididae; genus Notolepis; species Notolepis coatsorum. The sequence goes on from NC_140166.1 coordinate 198,546,831, forward strand.
TACTCAAAAGCCACATTTTTCTCACTTTGGATTTCAGGCTGTGTTGGCCTGGCTCCGCCCATAAGCACTGTGTAAATGAGTATGTGCTACTGCTGCTTCCCCGCGAGGTCCAGGTTGTGTGTAAATGAGTATGTGCTACTGCTGCTTCCCCGCGCGAGGTCCAGCCCAGGTTGTGTGTAAATGAGTATGTGCTACTGCTGCTTCCCTGCGTGAGGTCCAGCCCAGGTTGTGTGTAAATGAGTATGTGCTACTGTTGCTTCCTCGCGCGCGGTTTGTTTCCCCGACAGAAGCTCCTCTCTCTCTCTCCCTCTCTCTCTCTCTCCCTCTCTCTCTCCCTCTCTATCTCTCTCTCTCCCTCTCTCTCTGCCTCGCTCTGTTTGAGGAAGTGTCGGGTTACACTATCTGCCTCGCTCTGTTTGAGGAAGTGAAGACTGCTGTCGCTGTAAACCATAGAGGGGGCGTTAGTTATGCAAATCAGTGCTATATTAACGTCAGCAAAACCGTCAAATCAGAACAGCTTAGTGAGGGAGGATCTCGTGAACTCGAGACTAGACTGATGAGTCAATATGGTAATTAGAGACACAGACCCATTGATACTAACCCGTATTACTATAAAACCATGCTAAACACAGAAAAAAGCCATTTATAATGCATGTCCCCTTTAACTTCACGAGACTGAATACCAGAGAACAGATGACATGTTACAACAATGGCAGAGGATTATTTGGATTTAAACACAGTAGCTGTAACTGAGGGGTACAATTCCCTGACTGTATTGTTAGATATGATACTTACTACCACTACCTCTTGTACTTTAGACTCTGGCCACCCAGTACTAGGCATAAATAATTATGGTAAACACTCCCACGTAGATGAAACGATCCAACACAAATGTACCAAGTCGAAAGTCTGCGTTTAATAATAATTAATACATAGCAAAAGGTATGTAGAGCAATCACTTAATTACATTTATGATTTGAAATAGGATGCACTTTTATGGCAAATGAGTATTCGTTGGTATATCAATAGAGAACGTCCAATCTCTGGTGGCGCAGGCGGTAAATATACAACCTGGAATATCTAAGGAATAATAGCAATGATACTTCAATGATTATAGAACTGGATACACTAGGGGGGAATTCCGGTTGCTTGTAAGACAACTGGAGAAGGGGGGGGGGGGGGTAGAGTCTGGCTGTATCCGTCTGGCCGAGGGTATCCTGGGAGAACCCACGGTTGTGCGGCTCAGTGCCTCAGCGATCCTCGATCCACAGATGAAAGCAGTTGGACTCTCTGTGGGCCGGCTTCCTCCGGTCCACGATGGAGAGACGTGAAGCGACCTCGTCGTGTAGAGCGTCTCCTCACCTGTCGTCCTCTCCGGGGGGGGGGGTTTCCAACACACGGCAGTGTTGGTCTTTATCCATAGAATAATCACTGTATACAAAGCATAATCCGTGCCTGGGAAGGCGGGCTGTCGTCGGTAGAATAATCCGGTATGCAGGTCCACTCGCTCGTCGGCTCTGGGGCTCCTCGGGTGCAGCCTCACATGGGGTCGGCCACCCTGGATAAGCAGCCAGTTCTACCCGAAACGATGGGGGTACTGACTACGATAGTATTCTCACCGCACGAAGCACTACATATGAATAGACTATTATTAGCTTAATAGACTACGTCCAACTCGACGATATAGTGCCAAATATGACTATTCAAATATTAATATACACGATGTCTCAATACCGATGGTAGGCCGAACTTGGCCTTACTCCCACACGTGGCGTCGCGGGGAGGCTTTACGTCTGTCACTCTATTGGAGGGTAAGAAACTGGACTAAAAGGAAGTCCTACTTTAGTAGCGCAGTATATATACGCACTATGAACAAATAGTACCATTAGTGGTGCGGTAGCCAGATTCCTACGCGGAACTAGGACTTGTTCGTACATGTTGAGCGGTACGTTTGAACTGGGTCTGGGGGGTATGGCAGCCTGGCACCAAGGTCTCGACCAATAGTAGAATGGAGACTATTATGGGATGTTCAGTAGGCTAGAATGGATATTCAATGCATATTGTACAAGGAATATACAAGGGATATCAGGGAATATTAGAGAATATACAAATACAATTAAATATATATATATAAATAAATATATATATTCGGTTTAATCTGGCCCTTCACAACAGCCACCCCCTGATTGGTCCCAGACCTAATCAGTTAAGCAGAGACAGATTAATCGCGTTGTCTATTTACACATAAGGGTTTGCTGTAGGGGTCAGTCAACTTCACAAAGTCATAGGGTTATAGGGTCATGGTCATCATCGATTGTGTCTGGGAGTCGGAGCAGTTCTATGAGCCTCGCCACGGGACGGGTGTAAGTGCGACCCTGGACAAGCACTTCAGCTGCTCGGACCTTGCCGTCGGCACCGGTGATCACTTTGCTTACGCGGCCGGCCGGCCACATAGCTCTGGGCAGTGATTGATCAATAATCATGACGACCGTTCCTTCTGTCAAATTGTCTCTCTCCTTTACCCACTTCTGGCGGGTCTGTAGAGACGGTAGGTAGTGCAGTAGGAAACTGCTCCAAAACTTGTCGGCTAATACTTGGCTGTACCTCCACATTCGTCGGCCGTTCGCTTCTTCAGGCCGGTACATTGTCTGGGGTAACGCGGGATCTAGCCGCCCCATCAGGAGTGTGTTGGGGGTAACTGGGTCGATATCCGCCACATCGCTGGAGACGTAACCGAGGGGCTTAGAGTTCAATACTCCCTCAATCTCCGTGAGGACTGTCATTAGGACTTCTTCCGCCACAGTCTGGGCCCCAAGTACTGCGTACAGGGCTGTCTTTATGGAACGCACTTCCCGTTCCCAAGTACCACCGAAGTGGGGTGCGTTTGGGGGGTTGAATTGGAAGTCAATCTGTGCTGGAGCGAGGTGGGTCTTAAGTTCTGGGCCCATAGCTTGGAAGCTCTCTCTCAGCTCTCTTTCGCCGCCTTTGAAGTTTGTCCCATGATCGGACAATAGTGTAGACGGTCTTCCTTTCCGTGATGTGAATCTACGGAAGGCCATAAGGAATGAGTCTGTGCTCATGGTCGGGAGAAGCTCGATGTGTATCGCTCTGGTGGTCATGCATTTGAATACAATACCCCACCGCTTCTCGGTTCCTCTTCCTTTCTTTATGTGCAGCGGGCCAAAGCAGTCCATACCCGTTGAGTGGAATGGCTTGTCACCGATTCGGAGGCGACATGGAGGAAGGTCAGCCATCCTTGGTATGCTGGGCTGCGCGCGCCACTTGCGGCAGTCTAGACATGTTCGCTGGAAGCGTCGTACCGCCTCTCTTCCTTGTAGGATCCAGTAACGACGTCTGATCTCCGCGAAGACTCTTTCTGCTCCTGCGTGATGTACATCCTCATCGTATTTCTTTATAATCAGCTCTGTGACCTTGTGTCGGCTGTTCAATACGATCGGGTATTTAATGTCATCCGGTAGATTGGGGGCTCTGCGTAGGCGACCACCCACTCTGATGAGGGTATGAGCGTCGCTCTCGGGGGCCAGATGAATTAATCTGCTGTCGGATGGGACGGGCTTTCCTCCCTGTAGACAGGCCAATTAATCGGGGAACGAGTCTCTCTGGGCTCGCTGCAGTAGAAGCAATTCTGCTTCCTCGTAGTTAGCTGCTGACATTTCAGCGGGGGACTTACACTCCGGGTGGTGCCGCAGGAATGTCCTTTGTTGTGCACTCTCTATGGTAGTGCAATCATCTATGTTGGGGTCTGCGGAGATAACAGTGCTCAATCCACAGAACATAGGTTTCTTATTCTCAGCCTCCTCTTGACTGGCTTCCCTCGGGATAGGCGTGGGCCACTCTCCTTCCGGGAGCTTTAGGAATGCTGGGCCGTCACTGTAGACATTGCGACGGGTGAGGTCATCTAGGGGCATTCCCCGGGTGATGACGTCAGCTGGGTTCTGTTTTGTATCAACGTAGCGCCACTCTGTTTCTCCGGTTAACTCTTCGGTTAAGTCTTGAATCTCGGTGACTCTGACTCCCACGAAGACTTTGTACTTGCATGAGTCCGATTTGATCCAGGCGAGTACTGTCGTGGAATCTGACCACAGGATTGTTCTAGACACCGGTATGGTGAGCTCACGTTGGATGAGCGTGGCTAGGTGCGCTCCGGCTAGGGCTGCGCAGAGCTCTAGACGTGGGATAGATTGTTGCTTGCGTGGGGCTATTCTCGAGCGGGCAAGGACAAATGCTGTGTAGATCTCTCCCCCCTCTTCTTGGGCCCGCAAGTAGGCTACTGATCCGTATGCGACCTCTGAGGCGTCACTGAAGACGTGTAAGTCCATTTTACATGTCTCTGGCCTCACCGTGGGTGGGAAGTAGCTTCGGCGCATATTAACGCCTGGGAGTGAGTGGAGCTCCATCTCCCACTCTCTCCAGGTGGATGCAAGGTGTGCGGGAATGGGGTCGTCCCAGCCCTGGTCCTTGTCCCACAATGCTCGTACAATCATTTTTGCCCTGGTGGTGTACGGTAGAATACATCCTAGCGGGTCATATTGTCGGGCGAGTGTTGTGTACACACTCCGTCTGGTGGTCGGCGCCGCCGCCGGCCTTCCCTGCTCCGTAGTCAGGGGCTTGTGTCTGTAGTGAAGCGAATCTGTTTTGAATCGCCACACCAATCCCAGGGTCATCTCCTGGGCTTCTCCCGGGATTGTAGCCATCCAGGTCTCGCTACTGGCTGCCTTGTCCTCGGAGGAGAGGCTGCGCAGTACTTGCGGATCGCTGCTGGCCCACTGCCTGAGATCAAAGCCGCCTTTGATCAATGAGGCGCGGAGTTTAATCAGGAGAGCCTCGGCTTCTTCCTGGGTTGAAAGGCTTTGTAGACAGTTGTCTACGTAGAAGCTGTTCTTTACGCTGTGTCGGACCTCTTCGTCCGCTGCTGGGTCCTCTGCTACATGTTTCTGTAGTGCAAATGTAGCACAGCAGGGGCTGCACGTCGTTCCGAAGGGGAGGACTTCCCATTGGTAGATGGCTGGGTGCTCATCTCCTGGCTTCTCTCTCCATAGGAACCGTAACAGGGGCTTGTCCTCCTCTACTAATCTCACCTGCAGGAACATTCCTTTAATGTCCCCGCTGATGGCCACCTTTTCCTGGCGGAAGCGGAGTAGAACGCCGAGTAGGGAGGGGCCGAGTGTGGGACCGGGCAGTAACTCTTTATTCAGATTTTGGGATCCGATCTGGTAGCTGCAGTTAAATACTATGCGGTCTTTACCGTTGTGATGGACCTTGTGGTGAGGCACGTACCACGATTCAGTGGTCTGGTCAGCCTCTTTAATGTCCATCTTTGTGACGTGTCCCGCTGTGATGAGCTTCTCAATCTCGGCGCGGTATACACTCTCTTGGGCGGGGTTCTTGGCTAAGCGCCGCTCCGTGTTCAGCAGGTACCGTTCTGTGGCGTCTGTCTTGGCGTGGAAAGTAGGCATTCCTTCTCGCCGCAGGAGTGGCGTGGCGTATCTCAACACGCCGTTGACCGGGACTCTCTTGGTCCCTGTCTCGAGGAGGTGAATGGCGTAAATGTCATCTTTAGAGCGAATGTCTTTCTTTCCGTTCTTAAAGGGCATTTGTTCCAAGGTCCATAGCCGCTCTACGTGTTGCAGGAGTGCGGTTTCTCCCTCTGTGACTCGGGAGTGGAGACATCTAGTGGCTGTACTTCGGTTGAGAGATTTGGCGAGCGGGCCTTGGAGAGTCCATCCCAAACGGGTCTCGACTGCTGCAGGACAGCCTCGGGGTCCGGTATGAACCCGGTCTATCGGGACAATGAGGTCTGCATGGTCGGAGCCTATCAACAGGGTCGGCATAGCATTGTCTATGAGCGGGATCGGTAACTTGCGCAGATGTGCATATTTCTCCATCAGCTTGGCGACGGGGTATGTGTACCGCGACAGTCCTATTTCTTGGCTGGTGAAAGCGTCTGTAATCTGGTACCGTCGCTCAGGCTGGCCGCTTGCTGCGATAGAGAATGAGACATTCTCGCCCTTTATCGTCTTCAAATCTCGTCTTATTGTCCGAATTGTCATTTGGGTTTCGCTTCCCCGCAGCCCTAGCTGGGCCGCAGCGGAGGCGAGCAGAAGGGTCTTCTCTGACCCGTCATCGAGGACGGCGTAAGTGTCCAAGACTTTATTCTGGTAGCTTAGTGTCACACGCACTACTTTTAGGAGTACTCGGGCTCCACTGCTGCTGGCGGGATCGATGTACATGACGCTCGCTTTGCTGCTGGATGGTGCGGGTGAAGGGCGCCGTCTGTTACTGTCGTGAAGTATGTCCAGATGGGCTCCATCGCACTTGGTGCACCTTTTCTTTAAGCGGCATTCGGCTGCCATGTGTGAGCGCGCACAGCGAAAACAGCGCTTGTTGGACTTTATCCATTGACTTGCTTCCTCCGCGTTCAGCTTGGGGAAGGAGTCACATTGCGCTAGCCAGTGTTCTTTCTCACAGTAGGGGCACACTATCTTCCACTTCTCCGTTCTGGAGGGGGTACTGTGGCTCCTGCTGCTCGGTACTGACTCCGATTGGTGCATCACAGTCACCGATCTTCTTCCATCATTTAGTCGTCTGGTTCCTTCTCTGGAGCCAGGGGTGCTCCGTCCGAATGTATCTAGCCGTAGGCTGCTGACTTCTCTCGCCAGGAAGTCTGCTAGATCGAGGAGGTTCGGTTCGGGGCCATTCGGGTCTCGGTGGTCTCTCTGCCGCCTAAAACGCTCCTGTCGAGCGGGCGGCAGCTTCTCCAAGATCCTTTCCACATTTGAGTTGGCGTAAAGTTCATGCCTCCCCTTCTCTCTCTGCGCTCCCAACATCCCTACCAGGGACTGCACTCTGATGGACAGGTCGTCCAGTGCTCGATTGTCTATTGCTGGGGGTAAGCGGTCGATGTGTCGGATCTCCTGGATCACGTAATCCCATATGCGCCCATACCTCTGGTCCAATGCTACCAGCGCTGCTGTGTATGGGGTGGTGGAAGTCGCGTAGGCGAGCGCTATATTATGTGCGCGGGGTACCTTTAAGTGCTTCAGTAGGATGGCGTATTTATGGCGTTCATCCAATACATCCACCAACATGGTCTCCAGACACATGCGGAGTTCTGTATACTGGGCCCGGTTCTCTTGGGTGAAGTCGGATACCATAGGCGTGCCAATGTATGACGCTGACGGCGGATACATCGGCGAGCGTTGGGGGAGAGGCCTCCCAGGCGAGTCTCCTCCCGCTCCTTGGTATGGGCTGGTACCGGCAGTGTACCATGGCCCGCTTGTCCAGGTGCTGTTCCTCGGTGCGGGTCGTGCGTCGTGCTCACCCGTGTATAGAGTCGGGGGTCTGTAGCGCAGCTCCGCGGGAGTATAGCCTGGGCTGTACCGGACCTCCTGGTCCGGTAGAGTACTGTGCTGTCGTCGGGCGCGGTTCTCCTCCTCTTCCTCTTCGTCTTCAGTTAGGTCATCCAGTGCTTGTAGTCTCTGGTTTAGCCTCTCCACAGGATATGCTGCTCCTTCCCGGTTGCTAGGTCTCGCTTGGACCGGTGGGGGGAGGTGGTCTGTGGGGGGTATAGACCTCGTCTGTTGGTCAAGTTCAGGGTTGTTTACTCGGCTAGGGGATGCCGCCCTGGAGGTGTGTCTAGACGAGTTCCTGGAGCCTCTGGCGGAGGGAGAGGGTGTTGTCCGTCTGATCAGCTGTTCTATTAGTTGCGCTTGCTGTCTGTCGCGCTCTGCGTCCCGTAGAGCACCAGCAGCTGCTCGCTGGCTGTCTGCTCGGTCTCGGGCCACATTCTCTTCCATCTGAATGCGTCTTATTTCTAGACGTATATGCTCTTCTTTGCTCCGCTGCTGGATCTGCAGTCGGTCGCGTTCAGCAGCGGCGTTCAGGCTGATGAGGAAGGCCTGCTGTAGGGTCCTCTCTGCCTCGCTGGGAGAAGGCGGTTGTATAGGGGAGCCTTCCCTCGGGGTACTCCTTGCGGAGCCTTGGAGCTCTATCTCCACGGTGCTCTCCCCGTCTTCTTCCGTGCCGAGTTCTCTCTCGGTAGCGTTGTATTCCTCCCGGGACTCATCGGGGACTACTTCTTCAGTACTGGCGGGGTGTGAAGTCATGTCTGGTTCCCACTGGTCCCCACCGTGAGCTTGGTCAGTTACATTAGAACCCGTAGGGGCCTCTATGGTCGGGGTAGTCTGGGCGTTGGGGTTAGACATACTTTTACTTTCTAGTTTTACCGCGTTTACTGTTAGTAGAAGACTAGGTTGTTGACTGACAGCGTAAGCCTCTAAGTACTGAGGGAGCCGTCGTTCGCGCTGCGGGCGTTGGTTAGGAGGATCGTTTCGTGGAGTGTTCATCATAGGCCATTTCAATATTAATAACACTATATTAATATTACACTAATTACCATCCGGCTCGAAGGACCAATTGTAACTGAGGGGTACAATTCCCTGACTGTATTGTTAGATATGATACTTACTACCACTACCTCTTGTACTTTAGACTCTGGCCACCCAGTACTAGGCATAAATAATTATGGTAAACACTCCCACGTAGATGAAACGATCCAACACAAATGTACCAAGTCGAAAGTCTGCGTTTAATAATAATTAATACATAGCAAAAGGTATGTAGAGCAATCACTTAATTACATTTATGATTTGAAATAGGATGCACTTTTATGGCAAATGAGTATTCGTTGGTAATACAATAGAGAACGTCCAATCTCTGGTGGCGCAGGCGGTAAATATACAACCTGGAATATCTAAGGAATAATAGCAATGATACTTCAATGATTATAGAACTGGATACACTAGGGGGGAATTCCGGTCGCTTGTAAGACAACTGGAGAAGGGGGGGGGGGGGGTAGAGTCTGGCTGTATCCGTCTGGCCGAGGGTATCCTGGGAGAACCCACGGTTGTGCGGCTCAGTGCCTCAGCGATCCTCGATCCACAGATGAAAGCAGTTGGACTCTCTGTGGGCCGGCTTCCTCCGGTCCACGATGGAGAGACGTGAAGCGACCTCGTCGTGTAGAGCGTCTCCTCACCTGTCGTCCTCTCCGGGGGGGGGGTTTCCAACACACGGCAGTGTTGGTCTTTATCCATAGAATAATCACTGTATACAAAGCATAATCCGTGCCTGGGAAGGCGGGCTGTCGTCGGTAGAATAATCTGGTATGCAGGTCCACTCGCTCGTCGGCTCTGGGGCTCCTTGGGTGCAGCCTCACATGGGGTCGGCCACCCTGGATAAGCAGCCAGTTCTACCCGAAACGATGGGGGTACTGACTACGATAGTATTCTCACCGCACGAAGCACTACATATGAATAGACTATTATTAGCTTAATAGACTACGTCCAACTCGACGATATAGTGCCAAATATGACTATTCAAATATTAATATACACGATGTCTCAATACCGATGGTAGGCCGAACTTGGCCTTACTCCCACACGTGGCGTCGCGGGGAGGCTTTACGTCTGTCACTCTATTGGAGGGTAAGAAACTGGACTAAAAGGAAGTCCTACTTTAGTAGCGCAGTATATATACGCACTATGAACAAATAGTACCATTAGTGGTGCGGTAGCCAGATTCCTACGCGGAACTAGGACTTGTTCGTACATGTTGAGCGGTACGTTTGAACTGGGTCTGGGGGGTATGGCAGCCTGGCACCAAGGTCTCGACCAATAGTAGAATGGAGACTATTATGGGATGTTCAGTAGGCTAGAATGGATATTCAATGCATATTGTACAAGGAATATACAAGGGATATCAGGGAATATTAGAGAATATACAAATACAATTAAATATATATATATAAATAAATATATATATTCGGTTTAATCTGGCCCTTCACAACAGTAGCAGTTCAACTGGAGAGGAGCTCAGATGATCAGTCCGGAAAAGTATGTTTCTTTTTTTTCTTTTTGTTTTTGTGAGAGTCCGGCGGGGGAGAATGTTGGTGTGTGTGTTGGCAACGCGTGTGCGTGTGTCTTTCCATTGGTTTAATTTGGTTAACATTATTGGGCGAACAAGAAAACTAAAGAAAACTAAAATTGTAATGACCCTGCAGCTGTTCGAATGTAAATGTGCCTTCCTCTGTGCACTTTCGCCCGCTCTGAAGTCGGACTCTGTGTGCAAGGCCACTCGCGCTGTTCTCGCACGGAACCCGCGAGTGCATGCATGCGCAACTGGTGTGTTTGCGCTGTGAGGCGTATTCTTCGTATGGCTGCACGTACCGCACCGTTACGGCCGTATATATTGCGGTATGTGATGATGACATGAGGGTAATAATTATTTGTATTTTCAGGCTGTATCGGCGCCTATACAGCCTGAAAATACAAATAATTATTACCCTCATGTAGCATACATATACTGAGCACACATTAGCCAGCCAGCAACTGCGTTCACAGGAATGAGGAAAGGTCCAACCACATCAAGTATACGTCTACACAAAATATAGGACTATTAAGTTGTAGGTCGGAAATTATGGAATTGATTTACCAACAAAAAAGGTGTTTAGCCTGCTCATACCTTAAAAGCGTGGGTCAGCACGAATAACTTGGCTCTGCTAATGTATAACGTGCTTCCATTCAAACAGACAGCAACAAATGTGAAGTCAAGTCTCACTCGCATTAGACTTCCTCTACATACTCTGGCAATACCTGGCCAGGGTATTCCTGGGTCCTAGTGTCCCCCAGGTTACACTATATGTTATGTGTGCACATGTATTTTATATGTTAATAAAATTGCATTTATCTATAGTCCTAATTCTGTCACTGTTTGAAGGGTGTATCCGAAATCTGTCTACAACATTTGTATACATTATAAAAAGTCAACAAATTAACTGTATTAGACATTTGTTAATTAAGCATTACATCACGCGCAGGAGTGGTTTGTGAACAATAAACCATGCCTAGGGGTGGTCGTTAGACCCCCCCTTGGCATGGTTTATTGTTCACAAATCACGACTGCAAGTGGTGTAAAGCTTTTATACAACTGCCACATTCATCCAACCTTATTTCTATACAATAAACACACATTAATCGAAGATTTATTGAAAAAACCATCCGCCAGAAAAAGTAGTTCCCACAACTACAAAAAAGACAATTTGCCTCCATGTGGAAGCAGATCGGAAGTGCATCCAACCAACTAACACATCCAACTGTGTATTATTGGAATGATTGAGAGAAGTTGCCTCATGTGGAAGCAGCTTGAAGTGCATCCAACCAACTAACACATCCAACTGTGTATTATTGGAATGATTGATTGAACATTTTATTACCAGATGCAGAATGGGTACAATACAGTACGGCTCAATACACACAATTGTTAAGGGAATGCAGACCTACTTTCCATAGAACTTCATTCTTAGATGCTTCTATAGAAAGTAGGTAAAACAAATTAAAAAGTTTTCTTTGCCCTATAGGAAAAAAACTTTTTCTTCGCCAGGGCTATTCTTTTATTTATTTTTTTAAACCTACTGTAGAGGGCCTAAACTTAACCAGTTGGAAACCAAGCGTACAGTAATACAATTAGCAATCAATCAATCAATCAATCAATCAACTCAATAGGCCATGCTCACTTAGAACAGCGCAGCACCCAGCTCTCTCTCAGTCTGACTATCCCCCGAGTGTGTGTGTGTGTGTGTGTGTGTGTGTGTGTGTGTGTGTGTGTGTGCGTGTGTGTGCGTGTGTGTGTGTGTGTGTGTGTGTGCGTGTGTGTGTGTGTGTGTGTGTGTGTGGGGGGGTGTGTGGGGGTGTGTGTGGCGGTGGGTGGAGACTAGAGCGAGCGCTGACAGTCGAAAGGAAAAAGAAATTGAAAAAGAAATTGAAAATTAATCAATCAATCAATCCGTGATTTTTCTTTTGTTACAGAATGATTCAAGACCCATCAATTACATCATCCAACATTGTTTAAACGACTAAGACATTCGCTGTGACAGAATCGCTTGATATTTAGTCGTTTAGTCGCTATCAACATATCCATTTGTAAAGATTATTGTCCACCTTCTTGTGATCCGGCGGATTGATGTGATGTGATTCGGTTGTGGGCGGGTCCTGGGCCAGCAAGCGTGGACTGATCGCAATACATACGTGTAAATGGACTGTTTCAGCCAATCAGAATCAAGAAATTTGCATGCCGTTGTATAATTATGAATAGTCTTCACTTAGGGCACATAATAGCATCTGCAAATGATTTATAGAAGTTTTATGAATGTCTTAACAAATAATTAGTTAAACATGAAAAGACAAGTCTGGTAATTGCTTTGTGTGTATTCATAAAAGTCCCCAAATAAACAAACTATTAGACATTTATTAATGATGAATATTCTTCACTTTAGATTAGGGCACACAATAACATCATGAACATAACATTGAACATGAACAAATAAATGCAGGTACAGTATAGTAGTTTTTTCATATCCATTTTTCAAAGCATCTACAAATGTGTTACTACACATTAAACAACATTATTTAATTATGAACAAATCGAGTACAAACAATATTGATACTGAGTTATAAATAATGTAGAACTAATTTGTAAATGTTATACAAAAATATTGTTATAAATCAAATCAAATCAAATTTATTTGTAAGACCGACAACACATGTTAATGTCCCCATGGGCCGGACACGTCTTCTTTAAACAAGTCAAGAAGAAACATCACAATAAATCAAGAACAAAACAAAAACACCATAAAGTCCAAAAAATAAATGCAACAATTGCAATGATTTAATAATAATAATTTACGAATGTATATAAATGGTTTGTTCATGATTAGTCCATTATCTACAAATACCTTATAAAGGTCTTATAACTGAGTGTTATTATAAAGTGTTACCCAAAGTTCAGTTCTAAATAACTATAGAACAACAGAGCAGTGCATTGCTCTTAATTTAACAATAGAGCAGTGCATTGCTATATTAACGCAGCGGAACTGGTGTTCAGTTCTAAATTACAGTGCATAAGAGTAGTAAGATCAAATGAGCAGAACTGACACATGAATTTGACAGGAAGTGCATAAAATTAGGCAGAATAAAAATAGTGCAGCCAAAATACAATTAGTTTGTACACCTGCACATAACCCTTAGCTCTGTACGATGCATGTACTATAAAACTGTATATACCATATAGGTAACGGTTGTGATATCGTCACCTTAAACTTCGATGCCCCAAGGGAGTTTCGAACATGTGGTCTGCCGCACCACGGGTCGACAGAACAGACCACTATACCAAGAGGTGAATTCACTGCTTTGCGTGTCTATGTGTCTTTTAAGGGTGAGAGTGAGTTTAACCCATAGCACCGCTACTCGCCACAGTCACTTCACAACATCTGAAGTCCATCGTGACTGTGCTTCGCGGTACCATCCGTTACATATATATATATTATATATTAGTGCTGTCAGGCGATTAAAAAGATTTATCGAATTAATTACAGGATTTGTAATTAATTTATCTAATTAATTGCATTTTAATCGCATAACCATTTTAGGCCTGATATTCTATATTCTATAATCATATTTCAAATGGCATGTGTCCGGATGGCAGAATTCAGTACTGTATCTACAAAACCTTCTGTTTAATCATCTTCCATTTATTCATTTGCTTAGATTTTTCAGGTCTGGTCAATTTTAGCATGGTGTTATTCACAGTCAAAGATAAAAAAAAAATGATTGGGCGGCCGGGTAGCGCAGCGGACTAAGCGTCTCTCTACCACCACAGAGACAGTGGGATCGAATCCAGCTGTGGTGCTGCCTTCCGGGTTGGCTGACCGTCCATACTAACACAATTGGCAGTGTTAGCGGGTGGGAAACCCGGCGAGGGTGGGTCCTGGTCGTTGTAAACAGCGACTCCTACAGTTCGGTTGGGGCGCCTGCACAGCAAGGGAAGGATCTAGGAGAGGTAGTGTGACCTTCCACACGTTACACTCTCCCAGTAAGAGTCTGCGCTGCCAGGTGAAAAAAAGCGGTGGGCTGGGTACACATGTGTCGGAGGAAGCATGTGATAGTCTCCGCCCTCCCAGACCGACGGTAGGGGATAGAGTGCACAACGACCAGGAAGGGGATTGGGAATTGCCATAACGACTAACATTGGGAGGGGAGAAAAACGGAAAAAGAAGGGGGGGGAAAAGATAATAAAAAAAAGAAAAGATTTATTTTTTTATTGATATTCTCATTTGGTTCATTACAATTTACTCAAGCCTAGTAACAGACACAGTATTTCTGACACTGGGAATACATTCCCTGAGATCCATAAATGTCCCTAGAATCAGATACCAAGAACATGCAAATGGACCATATTAAAAACATTTCTGTAAATGTGTATTCTACGTACTTATGGAATTAATGAGATAAATTTTTTTTAAATAAAATAAAAGAAATTATCTATTTTTTTTTTAAATGTATTCTGAGTTAATTTTCATAACGCGATAATTTGCTGTGTAATTAATTAATCTAATTAACGTGATACACGGACAGCCCTAATATATATATATATATATTGTGGCAGACCGGCTGGCGTGGTAATAGACGGCCGCTATGTGTCGGCCAAGGTACTGGGACATATGCCCATATAGGAGTTACGGAGAGACTCCAGGCAGACCTGTGCCAGACGCGCCCGAGACAATCAAGCAGCATAGAAAATGGAGACAGAGTGACAGAATCATGGGAGGAGCTGGAGGTAGTTCTCAGGTGTCAGTTCGGGGAGCGAGTAGGTGGAGGAGAAGCAGGAATCTTGGAGTTCGGGAGTAGAGGAGAAACATGCGTAGGAGAGAAGGACGCCAGTCACCGTATCTGTGCCCTACCTCCCCCCGGGGTTCGACGACGGGAGCCTTGGCGGACAGTACGAGCGAGAGCGACACCGACGGGGATGGGAAAGGTGATGCCAAAGGAAATGAGACGGATAGTGACAGTATGGAGTGTAGTGAGGGAGAGGAGAGCGGGAGAGAAGGGTGGAAAAAGGTGGAGAAAAAGAGCAGGGAAAGTGAGGGGAAGGGGCATAAGAGAAAGAAAGAGAGGGGAGGTAGATCAAGTGGGTCAGAGGATGAGGGTAGAGGAAAGGATTTGACAAAATTGCTGAATATAGTGGTGAGATTTGAGGGAGATGGAGGAGTAAAAAAATCGAGCCGTTGAATTTAACAAAATTCATAAAGGCGCAATTAGGAGAGGTGAAGTACGCAAACGTGTTGGGAGATGGAAACTTGCTGGTAGGATGTGTAAGTATAGAGCAGGGGGAGAAGGCAAATTAAATGAGTAGTATTGGTAAAGTCAATATCTCTAAAGTAATAAGAGTTGGGGAGAAGAACGATGGTGGGTGTAAGGGGGTAATTTCTGGAATACCAGTCGAAGTTAGTATGGAGAAGTTGGTGGAAAATTTAAAGAGAGACAAACGTAATGGGAGTGTAAAAAATGCTGAAAGAATGAAAAGGAGAGCAGAGAAGAAAGAGACGGAAACCATTTTGTTTCAATTTGAAAATGAGGGTATTCCAAGTGAGGTGTTTTTAGGATATATGATGTATAGGGTTAGGGAGTTTGTACCGAAACCTTTGAGATGCTTCAACTGCCAAGAATTTGGGCATATAGCCAAGACGTGTAAAAAGAGGAAGAGATGTGCTAGATCATGTAGTGGGGACTGGGGAGCATGAGTATGGGAAATGTGGAGAGGGAGTGGAGCCAAGTCAAGTCAAGTCAAGAGTTTTATTTGTCACGGTATACAAGCATACAGTGAAATGCGGGAGGTCATGCCCGCAGCGATTGTGCAATAATACAAGTAATAAGATAAGACATTTGTGCAATAATACAAGTAATAAGATAAGACATTTGTGCAATAATACAAGTAATAAGAATAAGACATAACAGGTATAATGTACATAAAGTTTACAAAAAGCATGGTAAAAGACATGCTAAGGTCCTGCGATAGTGCAATACAATGTTAGCTACGGATGAGGCACTGAGTCTTATGTACACTACTATACAATACTATACTATACAATCTACAGTTATACTATATATCCTTATGCTATCTTGCTATATCCATCTATTTACTATACAAGAACCACTCCCGTTCTTTATTTTTTCCTTTTAAAGTGACCTTTTCATTTTGTAAAGTGACCGTTGAGTGTGAGTGTGTGCAGCATGTGTGTGTATGTGTGTGTGTTCGTGCTAAAGTGACTGTTAGTGTGTGAGCGTAGTGTGTGTGTTGTGTGTGTTCTCATGTGTGCTTGTGTGTGGAGAGTTCAGTGTTCAAGACTCTGATGGCCTGGGGGAAGAAGCTGAGCCGAAGTCTCTCTGTCCTAGTTGCTGGTGTGCGCAGGCGTTTGCCTGACCTAAGCAGCTTGAAGAGGCTGTTGTTGGGGTGGTGAGGGTCTGTCATTATTCTGCAGGCTCTGGATTTGCACCTCTTGTTATATCATTCCTGCAGGGGTGGTAGTGCAATACCCGTAGTACCACTCTCTGTAGGGCCTTCTTGTCCTGTGCCTTGCTGTTTCCATACCAGGCAGTGATGTTTCCAGTCAAGATGCTCTCTACAGCTCCGGAGTAGAAGGACTGTAGTATCTTCCCAGATACTCTGAACTTCTTTAACTGTCTCAGGTGGTAGAGGCGCTGCTTCGCCTTTTTTATGACTGAGTCTATGTGTGTTGTCCATGTCAGGTCCTCTGAGATGTGGACCCCCAGGTACTTAAAGCTGCTCACCCTGTCCACGGTAGCCCCGTTTATCCACAGTGGTGTGTGTGTCCCCTGCTGTGTTCTCCTAAAATCCACGATCAGCTCCTTGGTTTTACCAATGTTCAGGAGCAGGCTGTTGTCCTGACACCAGAGTGCCAGTGCATCAACCTCCTCCCGTTAGGCCTTCTCATCATTGTCAGAGATCAGCGCCACCACCACTGTGTCATCCACAAACTTCACTATGGAGTTGGAGCTGAACTTGGCCACACAGTCATGTGTGTAGAGTGAATACAGCAGGGGGCTCAGAACACAGCCCTGGGGGGACCCGATACTCAGGGTGATGGTGTTGGAGGTCTGACCCCCCACCCTGACCGCCTGAGGCCTCTCACTCAGAAAGTCCAGTATCCAGGCACTCAGAGCGGAGCTCAGACCCAGCTCGATCAGCTTGTCCACCAGTCTGGTGGGGACTATGGTGTTGAACGCTGAGCTATAGTCAATGAACAACAGTCTCACATAGCCCCCCTTCTGGCTGTCTAGGTGAGAGAGGGTGCTATGTAGTACCTGAGAGACTGCATCGTCAGTGGACCTGTTTGGCCTGTATGCAAATTGCAAAGGGTCCATATGTAACGGTTGTGACAACGTCACCTCAAACTTCGATGCCCCGAGTGGGAGTCGAACCCTGGTCTCCCACACCGCAGGCAGCAACACAGACCACTATACCAAGAGGTGAATCCACTTTTTTTTTTTTTTTTTTTGTCTTTTTCCCCCTCCATTTTCCTCCGATTTTCTCCCATCCCAATGTTAGTCGTATGCCAATTCCCAGTCCCTTCCTGGTCGCTGCGCTTTACCCCCCACAGTCAGATCATTTGGGAGAGTGGAGGCTACCACGTGCTTCCTCCGACACACGTCCAGCCAATCACCGCTTCTTTTCACCTGGCAGCGCGGATTCTCATTGAGAGGGCGTAGCGTGTGGGAGGACCACACTATCCCCCTCACGTCCAATCCGCGCTTAGCAGGCGCCCCGACCGAACTGTAGGAGTCGCTGTTTACAACGACCCGGACCCACCCCGCCAGCTTCTCCCACCCTCTGATACAGCCAATTGTATCAGTGCAGACGGCCAGCCAAGCTGGTGACAACCCCGGAGCTGTGAGCTGGATTCGAACAGGCGAACCAAGCTCACAGCTCCGGGGCTGGTGACGAACGCAATCTCCGCTCGACCACCTAACCGCCCCGAGGTGAATCCACTTCTAAGTAATGGGTTTATGCGTCTTTTGAGGATGTGAGAGTGAGTTTAACCCATAGCACAGCTACTCACCCCAGCCCTTCTTGACTGCGCTTCACAATACCATCCATTACACTCACCCTCTCAAACTCACTCCACTCCACCCAAGGCATCCGGGTCACGGCACCATTGTAACGGTTGTGACAACGTCACCTCAAACTTCGATGCCCCGAGTGGGAGTCGAACCCCGGTCTCCCACACCGCAGACAGTAACACAGACCGCTATACCAAGAGGTGAATCCACTTCTAAGTAATGGGTTTATGCGTCTTTTGAGGATGTGAGAGTGAGATTAACCCATAGCACCGCTACTCACCCGAGCCCTTCTTGACTGCGCTTCACGATACCATCCGTTACACATATCACTGGGTAGGGAGGCACAAATGTAATCCTTAACCAGCCTCTCAAAACAGTTCATGACCACAAAGGTGAGTGCCACCGGTCTGTAGTCATTAAGACCTGCTGGGGAGGATTTTTTTGGTACCGGGATTATAGTGGACACCTTGAAGCAGGCAGGGACCAAAGTGCTGTAGTTGTGGAAAGGAGCATAGTGTTGCATATTGGGGATGTGAAAGGCAAAATTTCCCATGCAGAGGCAGCTAGGATGACAGGACAGGAAAAGCAAGATAAGGAACAGGGGTTTAAAAAAGGGCAATTGTCAGTAAATATAGTACAGGAGGATAAAGAGAGGGTGTGGGAGGAGAAGATGAATTTGGTGGCCTTTGTGGCAGGAGTGATAAATGCAACAGCTATGATTAAGAGTAAAACTGAGTGGATCAAATGAATTGTTAAAGTAGCAGTACAACATCTGGGTACGAAGGGTCTGACATGGGAGGAAGTAGTAAGCGAGTTGAATAAGGGGATTGTGAGTAATCAAGAAGTCCAGAGTCAGCCCACAGGAGGCAAAGCGTGTCTCACAGAGGGAGGCTCAGTCAGGAAGAAGCAGCATTAGCTGCACTTCATGATGGTGAACGCAAAATGGACATTGTAGGAGGTAAAGGATACCAGAAGATGGCGGTAATGCAACATTAAGGATGCAAGCTGCCGTTAAACCCAATAGAAGAAGAAGAATCGTGGGAGTAACTGAGGTGAAAACCTGTACTGATCGAGAGAGGAAGTGAGTAAGAGAGAGAGAGAAGAAGAGGAGGCAGATTGTTGTCTGTGTGACCCCATGCATGTGTTTATCTGCTTTTGGAAGGAGGACCCTGCTGTGTGCTATAACCCCTGATCGTATGAGAACCTGCATGTGTACCAAACCCCTCTAACGGACTTGATTGATTGAACATATTTTATTAACAGATTGCAGAATGGGTACAATACAGTACAGCTCAATACACACACAATTGTTAAGGGGATGCAGACCAGAGAAAGACTTTCGTCTTGTTTACATCAGGGTCCCCCATTTTCAATTCATCATAACATAATTATATGACATACATGACATACAGATAGACAGTACTGTTCTATCTAGACATGTATGACATACCAGATTTACAAATACAGTACTGTTTATGAGTACAAAAAGAGTCTAAAAAGAGAGTATATACATTTGAGGGGGAAGAAACTGTACATTGGAGGAGGTTGGGTAGGTGGGGTGGGGGGGGGGAACTACATTGGAGGTGGTTGGCGGGGTGGGGTGGTTGGGTAGGCGGGGTGGGGGGGGGGGGACTGTACATTGGAGGGGGTTGGATTTGGACATTTACAGCGGCCAGTTTCTAATTGCAGTCTCCCGTAGGTGCTCTTTCAGAGTGGTTTTGAAGGTGGGTAGTGATTCACATTCCTTTACAGCTGTGGGTAGGGCGTTCCACATTGATGTGACATAATTGCTAAACGTGTTTAGTCCCTTGTTTGAGCCGAATCTGGGTTTAACATGATTTGTGGAGCTCCCTCTGGCGTTGTGGTTGTGGTATTCACTGACCTTTGGGAAGTATTTTGACATGTACATGGGTGGGTACCTTAGTGGTGTAGTGTATCTTGTAGACCAGACTGATTGCAAGTTGCTGTACTCTGTCGTCTACTCTAAGCCCTCCTAGGTTGTCAAAATGGGCAGGGGTGAGGTTGGTTCTAGGAGTAAGGTCAAGCAGTAGTCTGACCAGTTTGTTTTGTGATGTTTGTAATTTAGTTTTTAGCGCCTTTGAGGTGCTTTGGTACCATGAGGTGCAAGCATAGTCGTAGTACCCTTGAATGAGTGCTCCTGCCAGAGTCTTCAGGGTATTCTTGTTTACCAGAGAGGAGATCCGGTACAAGAAACTAGTTCGTTGGTTGACTTTTTTTATTACATTGGATGCCATTTTGTCACAGGAAAGATATTAATATTCAGTCAATATTGTCACCCACTGTAACTGAGAAGCCGTCGGTCTTGCTGAGTTTGTTCTTTATCTTAAGCTGCAACATCCCTCATATAGGATGTTTTTCTGACTTTTTGCAACCGGCACTTTGGCGTCCCCTAGTGGCTCGGGTGTGAATATTTTGTAATACAGTATATATATTGAATTGAAGGCTTATTTGTTGCCTGTCGATAGCGACAGAATCCGACAAAATCCGTTCAGCGGTTCTCGAGTTACATGCCGGTATTTGAGGCTTGTGCAAAGTACACGGTATTGCGCAAAATACCACTCCCGACTCAGGCTGCAGAAGTTCTGTCAATCTACATCCGATCTCGAAAATGATTGTGGATTGTTGTAGCCAATGAGTGTGGCTTTCCAATGATACCCTACATGGGGATCTAAATAAAAAAAACTAAAAACACGAATAAACTCGAAAACAGGAAGAGCAAAACAGCCGAATGAATTGAAGTCTATGAGAAAACTGAGTTTTTCTTTGTACACAGTTTACCAAAATCACTCCTAATCACTCATTTCTGAATGGATCTTTTGTAAGCCATACCACCTTCTGGGGAAATACTACCTCTGGACTACTAACTACTACAGAAAAACTTGAGTAACAAGTCTTTTTACAACTCAAGTTCAGACCCATGTTACTCTATTACGTTAGCACAAAACGTGAATTTTTCTGGAATCAGAAACTTCAGAATGTCATCTTTCAAAAGAGACCAGGCTCATGCATGTGCTATAAGGATAAAGTATGTTGTTTTGGTTTGCAAAAATAGTATGCAGTCCTCAAAAACGAAAACGAAAATGGCCAGGAGACTCATTGCAGGTTAACAGGTTCCACCTGTAAATTGTATGTTGCAGTTGCACTTGTGATGTGAGGATGATGTGAGGAGAATTGGATATACATTTGTAAACTGAGTGGTATTTTAAAAGTGCATGTGCAAGTGGTATTTTATGTCGTTCTGGGAGAGTTAGATAAATGAAAATATTTGAATTTCACAACTGAATAAACAAATGGTCCTGTTTCAAACGGTTTCAAGCTAGAAAGCTACTTGAAAAGTTAACTTATCACCGCTGTTGTTGTTGTGTTGGTGTGCTGGGCCCTATTCCTCGTACCTGGCTAACTGAGTTAGCTGGATAATTTTCAGGATAGCTTGACTTAAGCCAGACCTTTCCGTTCCCCAACGTCGGATTGTCTAAATCGCTATGGCAACATATCAAAAAGTTTGAACCTGCTCCAGCACAGGGTTAAGTTCAGTTAGCTGGATAAACTGCATGGCCACGCCCTCGCAAAGAAATGCCAGCTCCCTTCCTGAAATATTTCTCACAGTCTAGATCCCATTATACCATTCTGAATTATGTTTTTGTGCTTCGTTTTTCTAGAGGGGGCTTTTGAAATGTAAAATAATATACCTAAAATGCTGATAATAAATCATATTCAGCCTATAGATTTACTTTGTCCTAAATAATGCACGTCATAGTTATACGTATACGGCGCTCGCGCATCGCGACACACTATGTGGTTATTTTAATAACGGAACATTGCAAATGTGAATCCCGCTGGGATATTTTTAATGAATGAAACATATCGGGTGTTTGGCTCTGATTAGTTTCATATTCTCCGCTGTGGATGTATTTGCTTAACGGAGCGCCCGGATTGTGTTTCATTCAAGCATAAATTGAAGCGTCATTATGCGTGGACTATGGATATTAATTATGAGGAATCTGAATCTGTGGATTGTTGAATTGTATCACTGTCACTCACACGTTATTGTGATATTGTAACTGGGATTAAAATGTCTGATGAGATGCGCTGTTTGACGGATTTGAGAAATTGAATGAGCCTTTGACGTTTTGATGAATTCATTTGAGAAAATGCATTTATCTGTTCAATCACTGTTATCTGATGATGAACATGAGGTGTCACTGGTATAAACCAAATGTAGCAGCCTGAAGATATTACTTATTATTCAGAGCTGCTGACTTGCCTTTTTGTCTCCCCTTTCTACACCAAGACATTCTAACTAGTTTCATTGATATTCGCACGAACAATGACACAAGCGTCCCCTTCTGAAGAGCACTGGAATATGGATTATAAGCGGCAGTACTGGATTATATTCTACCATCCTCTCCCCTGTGTGACTAGTAGGCGGGACCAGCAGGGGGCAGTAGCAGGCAGAGAGTGTCGGAGAGAGATGGAAGGATATATATGCCGGAGGAAGGGAGAGGACAGACCTCTTCGAGTCGGGACCTTTGTTGTGAACAGACGTGTCTCGGGGAGCCCCGTATTGAACTTGAGTATATCACGGGTTATCCTCTATCAGCAAACGTAGTAGCGTGTTGCATGTTTCTCCCTGAATTCCCTAGTGATATACCACGGGTTATCCTAGAATAAGAACGTTATAGCCGAGTTGGGCTTAAAGTTAAAGTTATTTCCTCTAGTGAGGCGCCCCGCCAGTGTGGCGCGAAGAGGAACGGTGCTTAGGAGCACCCTGCGTTAGGATATATCTCGTCCAGCAGAAGGGCTGTTTGGGACCCAGAGTTTAGCTGCAGTGTGAGTGAGGGAACGCTAGATCCGCGTGTCGACCCAGCACCAGCGCTACAACCAGTCTGCTCCGGCTGCCTGCAAGTTGCAACCAGTCTGCTACGCCAGCCTATGACCAGACCTGCACCTGGCTGCCAGCAGAGGTCGTCCTCGGCCAACACTGCCTCTCTGCTCCAGCCCCGCTTGTTAGCACCTGCGATGAGAGTGTTCGACGCCATCTTGCCACCCGGACGGTGGTGGAGCGGCGCGGCCACCATCTTGGTAGAGTACATTAGGGCTTCGGTGCCCAGGATCTATTGCATGTTACACAGTGTGGTGCGGCCTGCGGGCGAAGTTAACGTTGCTAACTACAGACCCCAAACATTACATGCCGGCATTAGCATAGGGCTTTTGTTTTGGTAATTGTGGGCCCACACTTTTGTTTTCTTTCCTTTCCTTTGAGCGTGATAACATGTGTGTTTAATAATATTTTCCCATCCAATTTACCTTTTCCCTGTGGGGAAGTTACAGACCTGGTGCATTATAATTAAAGCCTTTTGAGGTATTATTCTTGCCGTATAATTAAAGCCTTTTGAGGTATTATACAGGGTGAAGGCCCAGACGTGGGTAATGACTCAAACACAGTGAAGTATATTATCCCTGATATTAACCCAGAGGTGGGTGTATAATATACGTGGTTATGAGGTATTGAGTTACACACAGGAGCTATAGTAGGACTTCAGCCCAATTGGCCACTAGTATTAAATAATTGTAACTGAACAGTACAATTAATATAAAGACTTAAATGGGGTTCGGTGTGCGTGTCCATTCCTGTGCCCAGCATTAACTCTTTTGGTGTGGGTAACATATATATGATTAACCCCTTCCTACCCAACTCTCCCCTTTCCATTGTAAGGTTTCTAGGGTCATTGAGGGAGGGTACTGCTTGCGGGGGGAACTCAGAGTATTTAATTACAATTCAGTCCCGAGGTGTGGGAGGGCTTAAGGAGCAACTGGGGGGAGTGGGAGCGTGTTGGGGAGTACTGTTGACCACTCTGCTGAAGGGAAGGAAGATCAGAGTACCAGACCAGGTTGGTAAATCCCGGGCCCCATCCACTCAGACTACCAGCCTCCAGTCGACGCCCCAGGCCCAAAGACGAGGGTGCAGTCAGACAGAGTTCTACTGTGTCCAGCTACCTCGTGACTGCCAGCAACCGTTCCCACGAAGCAGGGATAATCCACCCTGCTACACAAAGGTTAATCAATTCAATGCATGTATGGATGATGTCCGAAACAGATTAAAACCTGATTAATAGTGAAACTGTATAGCCTCCCTCCAAGCCTCTCTGACACGTTATTTCGGGGGTCGCGCCTTAAAATGTTTGGGAACCATGTATTTATATATAAAGTACATGATACCTAAGCCGAGCGCATACAGTACAGATATCCTCATAAGTATCTATTATTTCGTATCAATTAGATACTCTTTGGGCTTGTTTGTATCTACTTATTCTGAAAGAGTTGAACTAATGATTTTCGCTAGCAAGATCTCATTCGATAATTTATTCCATTAAGCCTACTGCCAGCAGGCACATTTAAATAAATATAATCTGATTGATTGGGGTAATGAGGGACTTAAAGTTAGCCTATAGATATGCATTTAACTTGTCGGCGAGGCTATTGAGCCGTACTGTACCCATTCTGCAATCTGTTAATAAAGTTTTAAATCAATCAATCAATCAATCAATGCCGTTAGAAAATCAGGATTTCTGCGATCGACACCTGCTGTCTTTTCAGGTGAGGCGGCCTCGCGCAATTATCCTGAGTATCAAGTCTGGTTTGAATTAACGAGACTGAATCAGCGTTCGAGGAACAGGGAAAGCCTGGATTCAAACATCGGGTTAATTGAATCTGGATAATGGGACTTTTGATCGACTTAGTTGAACCAGGTACGGGGAATAGGGCCCTGTTGTTGTGTTGTTTTTGTGCTGTTGTTGTTATTGTGCTGTTGTTGTTATTGTGCTGTTGTATTGTTGTTGTGTTGTTATTGCACGCAAAACACTGGCAGGGGGTATTGCAATCACTCCTGTCTGTGAGTCTGTCCATATTCGCCAAAACTCCTACAGTTAGCACATAGCCCAAGGATCAGAATTCTCAAATATTTTTTTCAGAATGGTCAACGACAAGTAACGACAAGCATGGGTGTAGGCATCTCTCTGAGTGCCCTTCTAGCTGTTATTGTTGTTGTTGTTGCCTACATATTGTAGGCTTATGTTTGGTTCACAGTGCCTCAAAATTATTTAATTTTGATTTATGACATAAAAAGTGTGTCTAAGGTTTGTCTGTGTACCTGCATAGAGAAGCTTTACGTGTAAAGTGTGTCTAAGGTTTGTCTGTGTACCTGCATAGAGAAGCTTTACGTGTAAAGTGTGTCTAAGGTTTGTCTGTGTACCTGCATAGAGAAGCTTTACGTGTAAAGTGTGTCTAAGGTTTGTCTGTGTACCTGCATAGAGCAGCTTTAAAGGTCCAATGTCTTATAAATAGCCTTTTCCAGTGTTTAACATTGTTTTCTAGCAATGTGGGGTTGTCCCTCTCTCTCTCCACCTGCATTTTACACACAATCGCGAGGAGCCGCTCACACAGCGCACACGCACACACGCGCGCATGGAGCAATCTATCCTCTCTCTGAAATTACATACCTAGGTTCCATCCTAGAGGCAAATCTTTCCTGTGACAAAATGGCATCCAAGGTAATAAAAAAAGTCAACCAACGAACTAGATTCTTGTACCGGATCTCCTCTCTGGTAAACAAGAATACCCTGAAGACTCTGGCAGGAGCACTCATTCAAGGGTACTACGACTATGCTTGCACCTCATGGTACCAAAGCACCTCAAAGGCGCTAAAAACAAGATTACAAACATCACAAAACAAATTGGTCAGACTTCTACTTGACCTTACCCCTAGAACCCACCTCACCCCTGCCCACTTTGACAACCTAGGATGGCTTAGAGTAGACGACAGAGTACAGCAACTTGCAATGGGCCTGGTCTACAAGATACACTACACAACCAAGGTACCCATGTACATGTCAAAATACTTCCCAAAGGTCAGTGAATACCACGACCACAACACCAGAGGAAGCTCAACAAATCATGTTAAACCCAGATTTGGCTCAAACAAGGGACTAAACACGTTTAGCAATTATGCCACATCAATGTGGAACACCCTACCCAAAGCTGTAAAGGAATGTGAATCCCTACCCACATTCAAAACTGCTCTTAAAGAGCACCTACGGGAGGCTGCAATTCGAAACTGGCCACCGTAAATGTCCAAACCCCCCCACCCCTCCTAATAGACAGTCTCCTCCCCACCGCATGTATATATTCTCTCCCCACCGTATGTATATTTCTCTCCCACCCACCCACCCCCTCCGAGTCTCCTCCCCACCGTATGTATATATTCTCTCCCCACCATATGTATATTTCTCTCCCACCCACCCACCCCCTCCTAATGTACAGTCCCCTCCCCATCATATACTCTGTCAGGATCTATGGATAACAGTACTGTATATTTGCATATCGTATTATGTCACAAATGTAACAGTACTAAATACCTGTATGTCATGTATGTCCCTATGCCATAAATGTCATGTATGTTGTGTATGTCATAAATGTCACTATGAATTGAAAATGGGGGACCCTGATGTAAACAAGACAAACGTCTTTCTCTGGTCTGCATCCCCTTAAAAATTGTGTGTATTGAGCCGTACTGTATTGTACCCATTCTGCAATCTGTTAAATAAAGTTTTCATTCATTCTCTCTCTCCACCTGCATTTTACACACAATCGCGAGGAGCCGCTCACACAGCGCACACGCACGCACGGAGCGATCTATCCTCTCTCTCTCTCGCTCGCTTGTTCTCTCTCTCGCTCTCTCTCGTATGTATCACGCTGTGTGGGTGACTGTCACTCAAAGCGCTTATGGGCGGAGCCCAGCCCAAAACAGCTTGAAATCTTGAAGTGGAAAAATGCTGCTTTAGAGTACTTGATTAGAAATACAAAACAATGCATTTAAAAAAAAAAGAAAAACATACAGATGTGTTCCATAGACTCACAGGAATTGTGTAAAATTGCCCAAATAGTGAAAGGAATAGCAAAACATGGGACCTTTAGGTGTAAAGTGTGTCTACGGTTTGTCTAGGTACCTGGTTTGCTGGACTCTGTGATGTTTCCAGAGTGTAACTCAAAGTAGGGAGGGTTGTCGTTTTTATCCACCACAATAATCCTGAGTGGAATGTGGTCCTCTGCCGTGGTCCCATTCCTGTACCTAGCAATTCCTATTAACTACATGAAGGGAAGGAACACAATATGTTATGTTAACCCTTGAAAGGAACACGCCAATATTGTGGGAACACACAGACTCTCCAGAGACTGTGTTCAGTAGAAAGCGTTCCAATTGCAAGCTAGCCTATAGCATAGCACAAATAAATGGAGGCCTTTAGCCTAAAAGGCAGAAGGGACACAGGGCACATGAGAAAGAGAGAGTCCATAGGACCATACCAGTCTAATTATGACTTCTCGCCATTACCAGAGATTGTCTCTGTCTGTAATGTATAAAATATATGATTTGGTAGATCTCAGCTTACCTTTAACACATTGAATATATACTCCAAGAAACGTGAATGTCACCAGACATAGGTCATTTGTGAAAACAACTGCACATTTGACATGCAGGGCTTGTAGTAGAGTGTTAGTTTGATGAGCAGGGCTTGTAGTAGAGTGTTAGTTTGACATGCAGGGCTTGTAGTAGAGTGTTAGTTTGACATGCAGGGCTTGTAGTAGAGTGTTAGTTTGACATGCAGGGCCTGTAGTAGTGTTAGTTTGATGTGCAGGGCTTGTAGTAAAGTGTTAGTTTGTCATGCAGGGCTTGTAGTAGAGTGTTAGTTTGACATGCAGGGCTTGTAGTAGAGTGTTAGTTTGATGTGCAGGGCTTGTAGTAGAGTGTTAGTTTGATGTACAGGGCTTGTAGTAGAGTGTTAGTTTGACATGCAGGGCTTGTAGTAGAGTGTTAGTTTGTCATGCAGGGCTTGTAGTAGTGTTAGTTTGACATGCAGGGCTTGTAGTAAAGTGTTAGTTTGATGTGCAGGGCTTGTAGTAAAGTGTTAGTTTGATGTGCAGGGCTTGTAGTAGAGTGTTAGTTTGACATGCAGGGCTTGTAGTAGAGTGTTAGTTTGACATGCAGGGCTTGTAGTAGAGTGTTAGTTTAGCATGCAGGGCTTGTAGTAGAGTGTTAGTTTGTCATGCAGGGCTTGTAGTAGAGTGTTAGTTTGTCATGCAGGGCTTGTAGTAGAGTGTTAGTTTGTCATGCAGGGCTTGTAGTAGAGTGTTAGTTTGATGTGCAGGGCTTGTAGTAGTGTTAGTTTGACATGCAGGGCTTGTAGTAAAGTGTTAGTTTGATGTGCAGGGCTTGTAGTAGAGTGTTAGTTTGATGTGCAGGGCTTGTAGTAGTGTTAGTTTGACATGCAGGGCTTGTAGTAAAGTGTTAGTTTGATGTGCAGGGCTTGTAGTAGAGTGTTAGTTTGATGTGCAGGGCTTGTAGTAGTGTTAGTTTGTCATGCAGGGCTTGTAGTAGAGTGTTAGTTTGATGTGCAGGGCTTGTAGTAGAGTGTTAGTTTGATGTGCAGGGCTTGTAGTAAAGTGTTAGTTTGATGTGCAGGGCTTGTAGTAGAGTGTTAGTTTGATGTGCAGGGCTTGTAGTAGAGTGTTAGTTTGATGTGCAGGGCTTGTAGTAGTGTTAGTTTGTCATGCAGGGCTTGTAGTAGAGTGTTAGTTTGATGTGCAGGGCTTGTAGTAGAGTGTTAGTTTGATGTGCAGGGCTTGTAGTAAAGTGTTAGTTTGATGTGCAGGGCTTGTAGTAGAGTGTTAGTTTGATGTGCAGGGCTTGTAGTAGAGTGTTAGTTTGATGTGCAGGGCTTGTAGTAAAGTGTTAGTTTGATGTGCAGGGCTTGTAGTAGAGTGTTAGTTTGATGTGCAGGGCTTGTAGTAGTGTTAGTTTGTCATGCAGGGCTTGTAGTAGAGTGTTAGTTTGATGTGCAGGGCTTGTAGTAGAGTGTTAGTTTGATGTGCAGGGCTTGTAGTAAAGTGTTAGTTTGATGTGCAGGGCTTGTAGTAGAGTGTTAGTTTGATGTGCAGGGCTTGTAGTAGAGTGTTAGTTTGATGTGCAGGGCTTGTAGTAGTGTTAGTTTGTCATGCAGGGCTTGTAGTAAAGTGTTAGTTTGACATGCAGGGCTTGTAGTAAAGTGTTAGTTTGATGTGCAGGGCTTGTAGTAAAGTGTTAGTTTGATGTGCAGGGCTTGTAGTAGAGTGTTAGTTTGACATGCAGGGCTTGTAGTAGAGTGTTAGTTTGATGTGCAGGGCTTGTAGTAGAGTGTTAGTTTGACATGCAGGGCTTGTAGTAGAGTGTTAGTTTGACATGCAGGGCTTGTAGTAGGGTGTTAGTTTGACATGCAGGGCTTGTAGTAGAGTGTTAGTTTGACATGCAGGGCTTGTAGTAGAGTGTTAGTTTGACATGCAGGGCTTGTAGTAGAGTGTTAGTTTGTCATGCAGGGCTTGTAGTAGAGTGTTAGTTTGATGTGCAGGGCTTGTAGCAGAGTGTTAGTTTGATGTGCAGGGCTTGTAGTAGAGTGTTAGTTTGATGTGCAGGGCTTGTAGTAGAGTGTTAGTTTGTCATGCAGGGCTTGTAGTATAGAGACAGAGAGTTATAGAGCTGCTGGCCGCAACTAAAAGCTTTGTAGCAATGCAAGTGCAACTCAATGTAATTACTTGAAACATAAAACCCATACTGTAGTACTCTCCCATTTATCTCCACTAGCATTGCTAATACAAAGTAATGGACTGGAAAAAGGTTTGTTTGTGGCAAATCGGACACATTTTCCCCTGTAACCTATTATTTAATTTTGACTGTGATACTACGTTCAATGCCTTTTTATGTGGCTGTATTTTGCCGCATGTCAAAATGTACTTTCCAAAGAAGACTCACGTCGTAGGATGCTTTGGTCTCGCGGTCTAGTATTCCAGTGATGCGTACGTAACCTTTCTCGTCGACAATAAAGAGGTTGAAGGGATCCTTGTCGGCCCCTTCGCCAGTTAGAGAGTAGTCCACCTTTTCATACTTGTCCTTATCTGAACGAATCTGTTAACAGAGGACAAAGAGATTGAAAGAAAAGGCTACATTGGAGTAATTTTATTGTTGTGATTTAATTTTGTTAGATAATAATTGTTAGACTAGACTAGAAGTCTTTATTTGTCATGCAGTTTAACACACACACAGGATGTGCGACCCACAGGAACACACACACACATGCACTGAGTCGCCGATGACCCCGGGGACCAATCCAAGTGCTCCTGTCCGTCTTCGTCAAGGACGCCACAGCGTTAGCGATCTGTTGTGCATGTTTTTCCATTGGGTTTATCTTATCGGGGGGGAAACCCTTGCGAGCACGGGGAGAACATGCAAACTCCACACAGAAAGGCCTGGGAGATACCCCACCTGAGTACCTGGCATCATGGAAACCTGGTCCCCAAGCGGGAATCGAACCCTGGACCTTCTTGCTGTGAGGCGACAGTGTTAACCACTACACCACCGTGCCGCAACATGGTACATTTAGAACACATTGACTTCAGTGATTGTATATTTCTGCATGAAACAGGGTACTTGGGCAGGACTTAAAAGGACCCACATGGATTCATACCCGGGTTCCCTGCATGGGGAACCAAACATCTACTGGTCAACCAATGGTGATATTGGGCTTGAGGCAGGGCTACTGTTGTGATGACTCATCATACATACAGTACAGAAAATGAACAGCAGTCCCAGTATTGAGCCCTGAGGTACGCCTATGTTAAATGGAGCCTGTGGGGATTTTAATTGTTCTATACAGACCAGTGGGGGTCTGAATACAAACTCTGAACAAACACTCACCTTTAACATTCACTTTAGACACTTTAAACACTTTTAACACTACACCATATTGTATGAATGAATGAATGAAAACTGTATTTAACAGATTGCAGAACGGGTACAATACAGTACGGCTCAATACACACAATTGTTAAGGGGATGCAGACCAGAAAAAGACGTTTGTCTTGTTTACATCAGGGTCCCCCATTTTCAATTCATAGTGACATTTATGACATACACAACATATATGACATCATGACATTTATGGTATAGGGACATACGTGACATACAGGTATATAGTACTGTTACATTTGTGACATATACGATATGCAAATATACAGTACTGTTACCCATAGATCCTGACAGAGAGTATATATATACATATGATGATGAGGAGACTGTACATTAGGAGGGGGTGGGTGGGTGGGAGAGAAATATACATACAGTGGGGGGAGAATATATACATACGTGGGGAGGAGACTGTACATTAGGAGGGGGTGGGTGGGAGAGAAATATACATACGGTGGGGAGTTAATATCTACATAAGGTGGGGAGGAGACTGTCTATTAGGAGAGGGTGGGGGGGTTTGGACATTTACGGTGGCCAGTTTCGAATTGCAGCCTCCCGTTTAACACTTTCCGTGCCAGCTGTGCCAGTCCTAGATACCCTGTTGAGTGCCAACGCTCTATTCATTGACAGAGCGCTCACATTTGT
The DNA here is from genome assembly GCF_963971535.1 of Notolepis coatsorum. NCBI lineage: Eukaryota > Metazoa > Chordata > Actinopteri > Aulopiformes > Paralepididae > Notolepis > Notolepis coatsorum. Next base: position 198,578,316 of record NC_140166.1, read on the forward strand.
GAACGCATAAACTATGTCTAATACGACCATCGCTTATCAATGACTTGTTTGCAGTCAACATTGTCGAAACGGATTGTTTTTTAATCGGTTCATTTCCGTTTTTATACAATTTTGAAAAACGCAAATTTTTTGAAAGTTTCAGAAAAAAATAAAGATTCCACATGAATCGCCCTTTACTGGAATACACAAAACACGTTGTAATTTTTCGGCCTATTTATGAATCGTTTTCAAATAAACGCTAGATTATCGATAGTATATGTGTACTTATGCACGCTATAGAAGCGGGCTGAAAAATCTATTATCTTATTTCCTGATCGCACACACACACACACACACACACACACACACACACACACACACACACACACACACACACACACACACACACACACACACACACACACACACACACACACACACACACACACACACACACACACACACACACACACACACACACACATACGGGACACGTTGATATATCTGTGAAAATAGCTCTGATTATCCCAAGACTGGTAAAATAGATTCCTTACCTCAGATCAGATGTTTTCCAAAAAGATTATTCCAATTCCTGATCGCCATTCCAAATATCGATCGCGTTTATTGATCCAACGCTGGGTGGTCGAAACACATATTCTCCGCTGTTCTGATGGTGGGCGATGACTGCAGTAGGCTCGGATTACATGCCTGACAAGTAAAATGTGGAATCCGGACTTTATTTTCCCCATGCGTTTTCATTCAGTCCAATCCAAAGGATGCATTACCATCCGGGAGACGATAGGGGGCGGTATTTTCCCAATTCGAGCTCAGAGAGAGTTCCAGTGGTAACGTGAGGCTAGATTGATGAAATATGAATGGAAATCGCTAATAAAAAAAATAACGATTAAACGACGAGATTTCTCGTCGCTGGCACTCAACGGTTGGCATGAACTAATGAGATTTCTCGTCGCTGGCACTGAAAGTGTTAAGAGCGGTTTTGAATGTGGGTAGGGATTCCCATTCCTTTACAGCTTTGGGTAGGGCATTCCACATTGATGTGGCATAATTCCTAAACGTGTTTAGTCCCTTGTTTGAGCCGAATTTGTACATATTTATTACAAAAAGATTTGCACAACATCCATACCTAATTTTAGCATTTCTCTTTTTTAAGCTTGCATTTTTGTACCTCATTGTTTGCATTTGTACTTCACTTTGTACTTTAGGTTGTACTTTAGTTTGTATATTTTTGTACAGTGTTTGGACTTAATTATTTTTACTTCTTTACTGTATGAAGCACATTCTCAGGGGGCTCATACAGAACCAAGCATTTCACTGTAATGTACATGTTGTGGTGGACACTAGATGGAGGTGTCTCACCTCAGAATGGACACTGATTGGGTGGTAAGGAGGAATTGACTTAAGGGTGTGGCTGTACCTTGGTGCTGTTGAATTTGTTTGGAAGTAAAGCTCAGAGACTCGATACTCCGTCTGCTCGTCTCATTTATCAACTTCCACAATGTACAAATAAAAGAAAACTTGAAACTTTACATACTGAAACATTATGATTATGATTGATACATGACCATTCAACACCAGTTTTTGCAATGTATGTATATGTGTGTCTGTGTCTTAAAAAAACATTGATTATACAGTGGGCAGATAGGATGTGGCTGTGTTTTGCCTGTATGTATTAAACATATTTATTTTGGTGAAGGAATTGATGGTTGATCTTATAAGTCAGTCCTACAGTGGGTGCAGGAAGGGAAACATTGCCATCCATGCGTAATAAGATGCTGACGTGCCATGTAGTAATCTGTTAATGAGGCTCTAGTGAACACTGGATGACTAATATCCTAATTAGATTCAATGATTTATCAAATCTAAATGCTCAACTTTAAAAAATATGCAGTGAGTCATGTTATTTTATTGAGTCATTGACAATGAGTTGATCTGTCACATTATTACGGTAATAACTACAATCATCTTGCATAATCTTGGCCCTTTACCCTAAAATATTTATTGAGCATAATTTCTGATTGTTGTCTGAATAACACGGAGCAGAATAGAAGCTTGGTCAATCATGACTTGATCTTACTTCTTACCGGAGTCTCTGTGTTCAATAGAAAGCTACAGTATCCGGGTGCAAAATAGCCTAGCTTAGCACAAATGAATGGAAGCGCATACGGACCAGCTAGCATAGCTTTTGGCCAAAAACACCTCTCCCGGAATTTTAAGGTAGGCCAGTGGTCCATATCCGCTTTCATTCATTTGTGCAAAGCTAAGCTAGCTCGCAGCCAGAAAGCTTTCTACTGAACTCACAGATTCTGGAGAAGACGGTAAGCACATTTCCCATAATGTTGGTGTTCCTTTGATATGGTGATAGTCAACTTTCAGGGTCACATGGTGCTGGTGAGCGAAGGGTTTATTTAAATTTAAATATATGAATCATTATTGTTTTTGTGCTCTCATTAATCCCCAACCATGCACTGTGACTAATGCACCGCAAGTACTGTATGTTACATAGCCTAGTCTCACCAGTGCAAGCGCATACATAGCACCTTTTGTCGGCGCCACTTTGAACACCTCTGCAAAATTGAATGTGCAGTGCAGTGCAACAACTTTATGTTCACTAATAGTATATAATTATAATAAGCAATTAAGACACAACAATATTGTGTTTTTTAATACAGTAAATGCTTATATTTTGATCAAAATGATTAATACATTATGTAAACATGATTCTTGCATACGTATGCAGTACTGTCCCGCAATTTGTTCAACAAATGTTCCGCAAAATCGACATGCATACGGATTTGGTCACCCTAGATACAGAGCGCTAAGTGTCCTCCGGTAGCTCGTAACAAAGGTTATCCTATAACCCTAGTTATATGAGTATAGCGAGCGCTCTGCTCTATTGGAACTGTCCCTTTAATCATATGCTATCATGAAAACTTTCAACCACATGCACACACCCCCACACCTGCCTGGCCATGCCCACATCCGCTCACACATAAGCGGGGCCATGGCCATACTACCAGCTCCTTCCCCAATCTTTCACAGCCGAAACGGAAGACACATGGGGTCCTCAGTGAGTCAGAGCAGAGCGCTCGCTATACTTATATAACGTTAGGTTATGACTATAACCAAGTTCTGTTAACACTAGTGGACGCTCTGCGTCTCATTGCATATATCTCGCTTCAGCATATATACACTGAATAAATTTCAAAATGTACCTTTAAATGCCAGCATTCATCTGGCCACACCCCCATCCGCTTACCTATATAAGCAGGGGTGGTGCCACACACTCATCTCCTTCCCAACAAATTTCACCACAATGAAAAATCAAGGGCCGCAGCGGCGTCTAGACGCAGAGCGTCCACTAGTGTTAACAGAACTTGGTTATAGTCATAACCTAACGTTCTGTATCACACTAGCTCCCGCTCTGCGTCTCATTGCATAATAGGAGCTGAGCGGGAGCTAGAAGCTCGACAAATACACCCCGCTGAGGCCCCCCACAGCCATCAGATCAGGGAGGGCCGAGCCCCCCCGACCCACCCTAATGGAGGGCACCCCCCCTATTGGTGGCTTCACGGGAGGGCGACGGACCCGACCGTGCGAAGAGGCACTCAAGCAACTCAACGCACAGGGTGAGCAGAGCGTGGCTTGACCCCACGACTACACACACGCACAACCCGCATGCCACCCGGGAACGAACGGAGGAAACAACCCCAAACATCGCGGGGTCGGGGTCAAAAAGCCCCGACCCCGTGGCAAGGCCATAGCAGCGGGGCGTGGAGGAGGCCCCAGCCCCAGGCCACATCCCAGGGGCCAGGGCCCCCCGAAAAAGGGGCCTGGCGAGGTCAACAAGGCTGCGGCATCGAGACCCCACCAGACGGTCACTGGTGACACCACCCCCCACATCGCCAGCGTATCGGACAGGGCCTACAATAGGTGAAGGCCCTTCTCCACCTGGCATGCCGCTCCGAAGCGCTCCAAGGAGGCTTCCCCCCCACAATGTCGTGGGGCCAGCTGGTGCACCGGGGAGACAACCCTCCAAGGAGGTTGATCCCTCAATCCAGGCCGACAGGTCTTAACAAGAGCAGAACTCGACCTGCGCCCGGAGCACTGCGGACTAGACAGGCGCCTAAGGGGCTAACTGTAAGAACAGTATCCCAGCGGAAAGGGTGTTCGGTATGCCGTGCACCATGTCACAATCTCATGGGGTTACGAACCTCGCGGAGTCGGAGTCAGCCAACTCCGCCAGCGAACAGATTCCACCACGATCCCGCGGGGTCGAGGTTTAGAGAAAGAGTTTGACACAATTGGCAGACAACATGAAACATGCAGGGGCATACTCTCGGGAAGCCGGGCTCAGACCCGGGCTCAACCGGAGAGTCGACTCTGCTACCAACACACCGGGGAGACAACCACCCCCCTATGTTTATTAACAGAAAATGGTTGCTCCCTTAACACTTTCCCGGCCACTTGGATGCGTCTAATCTCATGCTAAACGGCCAGCATTTCTAAACAGACTTGCACAGTCCGTGGGGCTGTTTGTAGAGCTAAATCTATACTTTATAGTATTGCTATCTGTCCATTCTCATTGTCAATTGAGACCATAAACCGTCCCTTCAAAATGGCTTAAAGAAATAATTTTTTCATCAATACGTTCTCATTTTATAGCGTCTTGAATATAAGCGTTATAAGGGATTTCGGCTAGGATATTTCCTGGAAGGCGAGATACAGGCCGCTAAGCTACTAACGTTAAATCCAATGGCATTTCGGATATACAGAAGCTACAGTTAAAACTCAAACTGCATATGATCGGTATTGATGGTCCACCATGAATGCATGAAGGAGGGGGGGCGGGGGACGTCGTTTCTGATTATTGATTACCAATAACCGTGTTAGCCTCAGTAGCCACATTCGTTGACCGGGTGGATGGCTATCAAAACAAGCCCTGATCAGCGTGTAATTTACGTGAAAAATATCTTACCGTGGGCCGGTTGGATCCCCCAGAGCATTTCCCAGTTATCAATCGCCATCTGGTAGATCGATATGTCCATTGGCTGATGATATATTCCTTTACTGCATAGTGAAATCCGCGTCCCAAAACGTAATCCATGTAACAGGCTATAGGCATCGCTTCAGGTTAGTAGAAAACTACATTGGAAATCCAGAAAAAACAAGACAACTTCTGCCACAGGGAACACTGCATTATCGAGATAGCGCCCCTAAGAGGATCTGGCCGGTAATGCAACTTTTTCGAATTCAAAGAGTAGGGTACTTCTGCAGTGCCGCTCGGTGACCTTGAGTAGGTTATTAAAATGGAATAAAAGCCAAAACAACCTTGCGGTCCTCAACCGGTGGATTCGAACCACGGATTTATCCGTGGCCCGTCCCGAATGTGTTAACCCATTAAGAAACCCCGGAAACATAACTGCGCATATACACAGGCTATACAATGCAGTTCAAGGCATTTCAGGTTTAAAAAGGGTTAACCCAGGCCAACAGGTCAACGAGGGCAAGGCCCGACCTGGGCCTGGAGGACCGGGACCTACACAGGGATGCATAGAGGAGTTGACAGAAGCAGCCTCCCCTACAGCCCCCTCCCATCCCCGGTTTAGCAGGGAGGGAGGGGTGAAAACGAATGGAGAAGGACCAACCCACCTAACATTGTGCAAAAAGGTACAACATAGTATGGACCAATGCACACCACTGTTAAGGGCAACTCGTGGATGGCATCTATATGAACCAGAACTTGTCTGCGCCCCGGCAGACAACGGGTTAAACTGATCCGGTCCGGCGTGACCAGGACAAGTCCCGTGCCCTTATCACGCCGCCGCCCCCAGTCCTAAGAGGGGGGTAGGTATATGCGTGTCGATCCAAAACATCACAGAGGGCGCCACCAAGACGGTCAGTATGTGATGCACCGCTCCCTTGTGGCGCACCTAACGGGCGTGAAACCCCCCTGCCAATGTTCGATCTACTCCGTTGTCTCCCCCCGGAGATGTATGTGAGTCCTCGAGTCTAACCTAGTGCACTGGCGCTCGGTAGATCATACCGAACAGGTGCATCACGGACAGCGCCGTAACCAAGCCCAAGTACTCCACCTGTTGACTGGGAAGAGGAGTACTCTTCTCCCAGTTCACAGCAAAACCCAGACTGGTGAGGAATTCCACCACCAGCCTGGTATGAGACCTGGCGATCTCCTCTGACCGGCTGAGGACCAGAATGTCGTCGAGGTAGAATAAAATTCGTATCCCCTGACGACGCAGAGGTCCCAGCGCGGTCTCCACGCACTTGGTGAATGTGCGAGGAGCCAGAGAGTAGCCGAATGGCAGCCTCTGGTACTTGTACGCTATGCCCTGAAACAGGAAGTGTAGGAATTTCCTGTGAGGAGGGAAGATCGGGATGTGAAAATATGCATCCTTCAGGTCTATGGAGGTGAACCAGTCTCCCACTCTGACAGCGCTTAACAGGTGTTTGACGGTCAACATTCTGAACCTTCTCGCCACAATTAGCCGATTGAACGCAGACAGGTCCAGTATAGGTCTGACACCTCTCGATTTCTTGGGCACCAGAAAATACCGGGAGTAAACGCCACACATCGCGTCCTCCCTTGGGACCACGACGATGGCCTGCTTCGCCAACAGAGATTGGATCTCGTCGGCCAGGACTGTCACTGCTGCGGACCCTGACAAAAGGGTCTGTACCAAACCCAAAAACGGAGGGTGGGGTTGTGCAAACTGTAACACAAGCCCCATCCTCAGCGTTCTCTCCATCCACCTCGACATATGGCACTCCTGTAACCATACGTGATGATAATCCCAAAGCGCACCCGCAGTTAACTGCCGCTGGTCCGCCAGGAACCGTAGATAGGTGGCCCGGTCCCTCCCGCTGTGCGTTGCCAACCCTGGACTCGCCAACCGCGTGAGCAGGGTGTCTCACGGAGCCGGGATATTGCACCCTGACTCTACCAACGAGGCAATCGCACCCAAGGGGGGACCCCGACAGAAAGGGCCGGCCTGATACGGGGAGAGTGGCCATCACCCTTGGTGACATAGGCTCCCCCGCTGAGCATCTTCCCGGCATAAACTGCTGAGGACAGCCTGCTCTGCAGCTGGACATGCAAGGTGTGTGGTCCCCACGCTGCCCGATAGGGTGAGTCCCTACACACCGTAGCCCTGTAGTGATATTACTACCACCCAAATCACACGTGCCTGACTGACCACCGCCGGTCTTCCGGTCGGGGGAGGCACTAACGTAATACCCGGCCTGGCGAGGGTGGGGCTGGGGGAACCCACGCTGCGACCTCCTGGGCCTAGAGTTCCCCCTCTGACAAAATCTTTTAGAGACAGGGAACCCTGCTCCGTCGACAGACACAACACCAGGCTCACCAAACACAGAACCAGGACGTGTGGTGTGGGAGCCGCTTGACAGCACAGCATTCTCATAGACAGACTCAGGCCTAGCTAGCAACTGGGTGTCAGCCCCTGTCTCCATGAGAAGCGAAATGTGGGGCAGCTTGCGCTTCACTGGAAGAATGCGGCCCGCAGCCAAAGGGGACAAATCAGAGCCCTGTGTCCCGTAGTGTAGCGGGGGGGAGTAACCGGAGAGCGTGCTAGACACAGCTAGATGGCAAAGTCTTTTTAGGGCGTGCCCATCTAATGTAGCCGATCCCTCGGCCGCCAAGGCTGTTGGCCTTGTGATCACCTGTCTTCTTTGTAAATGGCTGCTTTTTTTTTTATATATCGCTTTTATCCAAAGCGCTTTACAATTAGTTACTTACATATTACCCACTCACACACCGACGGCGGAGGCGACCATGCAAGGTGCCAACCTGCTCATCGGGAGCAATTAGGGGTTAAGTGTCTTGCTCAAGGACACATCGACACGCTGCCCGCAGGGGAAGCGGGAATCGAACCGGGAACCTCCGGATTGCCAGACGACTGCTCTACCTCCTGAGCCACTGTCGCCCCATGTGCCCCATGTGCCCAAGGTATCTCAGGCAGGGGAAACATGGCCGCTGGTGCTCTCACCTCTGGCTGCGCGGTGTGGGGCGGTGTGGGCGCCCCTGCGGACAGACCAAAGAGTCCATCTGCGGAGAGGGGAGCCCTGAGGAGGGGAAGTCTCCTCTCCTCCACAAGGGGAGATTGCTCCAACCAAAGATGCCTGTGAACAAGCGTTGACAGCATCCTAGCCCTCCCTGCGGTTATAGCTTGCGGCTGGGTCAAAAGCTAAATAACCTCAAAAACCTGTGCAATGTTTTTGACGTCGGCTGGCCCTAAGGCCCCACCATCCGACACTATTTTGGACAGAAAAGCAGCCAATTGAGCAATGTTATTGGTTGCTGCTAAATTCTGTCCCGCTGCGGTATAGGCTTCATCAGCCCACTCAGCCACCTGCCGGGCCGACTCGCCCTCTGGCGTCGGCTTCCGGGTGGGACACCGTTCAACCATGCCAGGGCAAAGGACCGATGCTACCTGCTCCTCTAAGCACGGCACACCTGTCCTGGGCCCCGTCGTCAGCCCATCCACCCATGTAAAGGGTAAATAAGCCTCAGCTAAGCCCCCAACATCAGACACAGATTGACCTTCAGCAATGAAACGGTTAAGAGGAGGGAAGAGTGGTGACAACCCCGGCGGGGCACATGGGAACGGCGCCCCAAACATCTTAGCATTAGCATCAGCTGCGCGCTAGGATACTTGGATAAACATCCAACAGTGAGTCATGATGACCACGCTTATCCAAATATCCCGCCCCTCGCGCCAATACATTGCTCGGTCGTCTCACAAGACAACGAGCAGTATTAAACATGCCACTACCAATGCCTGCCAGTGCAGATCCTACCTGGGCGCGGCGCGGCTCGACTGCCAAGCACCGCGCGAAGTCCATCGGTCCGCTGTCAAACGACGAGGAAAAACCCAGGATAGGACCGCCGTGCTGTCTGGACGTGCCGAGAAGGTGCCGGGGGCTGGCGTACTTCTGGCGAAAGCCCAACATTGCGTAATTTCTCCCTACGCTTCATAACAAAATTTCACCTGTTCGCAAGTGCACATACGCAGCTTCCGCATTTGGAAAAGAATGAGGAAGGGTGAGGGCGTGACCACTTCCTGCCTGTTATAGGGGCACGCAGGGGAGTGGCGTGGTCACGTACAAGTGGGTGCATGTGTTTTCGTTTCCGTGGCACAGTAGGTGCTGGAGATAATGATATCTCAGAAGGCAGAGCGAGACGCGATGCCAGTAATGAAATATAACTCCCCGCCCCCTCCATGCAATCCCAATTGTCCATCGGACGTTTACAGGCTAACGGCTAGCCACAAGCTAATGGCTAGCTACAGGCTAACGGCTAGCTACAGGCTAACGGCTAGTCATAGGCCAGCGGTTAGCTACCGGCTAATGGTTAGCTATAGGATAACGGCCAGTTACTGTATCTGTATCGGACGCGATGGAGAGGTAACAGAGGAATCCTCGCCTGGAGCCGACTGTTCTGCGGGGCCGTATGCCTGAGCAGCCGACCCTGTACAACTGACACATCTGTTTAGACCGTCCGCCCCCGCCGCTCACCGCCAATTGACGTGAGCGAGCAGAGGAGGAGAGCCACCCACCAGAGAGACCGTCGGACCAGCCGACTGCCTCTCGCGGCAATAGTATCCAGCTGCACAGCCGGAGAGCAACGCTGGCGGGGGAACTGCCCAGCGACGCGCACTCTCCTCCGGGTGCCGCTGAGGCTCACCTGCCTGCCACAAACGTGGAGCAGGAAATCCCCACTACGCCCCGAGGAAGCCCGAATGTGAATCGCCGGTGGAGGTCAGAATAATCCTCTAGACTCTCCGGTGGTGACGACACTATTGTTTCTTTCTCCCGTAAATTAGTGAGAGAGGGAAAAACAAAAGACAATGCCAACACAGCTCCTATAACTAACTAACTACTTCAGCACTTGATCTGAAGGGGTGCCCTGCACGTACTTCCAGGTGGTGAAAGTAGGGAAGGAGCTGGTAGTATGGCCATGGCCCCGCTTATGTGTGAGCGGATGTGGGCGTGGCCAGGCAGGTGTGGGGGTGCGTGCATGTGGTTGAAAGTTTTCATGATAGCATATGATTAAAGGGACAGTTCCAATAGAGCAGAGCGCAAAGCTATACGAAATATAACCACCTGTTATATTTGGGCTAGAATTTAAAAGTTTCAGTCTGTTCCCCTAATCTAAATGTCTAATAACAGATGTCACATGGCGCCCTCTAGTTGTCATAGTGTTCTATTGGCACCAATGTTTTTACTGTGACCCTAGGGAGCTAAGGAGAGTTGTCATTGCTGTCTAGTCTTCTTTGCTGCTCTCAATGCGTGAAGTGTCTTCAGCAGTGATGCCACAGATTACTTGTAAAAATAATCTGATTACTGATTACTCCTTTAAAAAGTAATCTAGTTACTTTCCTGATTACTTGATTATACTTTGAAAGTAACTAGGTTATGAAGTCGTCGTCGTCCCCCCTGCTGCTGTCACAACATAAGAATGACAACATTTTTTTTTTTTAAATAATGCGTTATTGAAAGTGCATAATGTCATAAATCATGATTGGCTGCTCAGACAGGTCATCATGAGACGTCATCAGCCATCAGGCCATATAAGGTCACATCTGTCCACTGCTCAGGCACTCTAGGACAGTGGTTCCCAAACGAAATAAAATAGAAAATGTATATAATATAATTTTAATTAAAAATAAAATTGTAAAACCGTTGTGTAATATAAAACATGGTATTATAGTTTGTTATTCTCATGTGTGTGTGGTTGTGTGCATGCGCGAGCGCACGTCCCATCTCCGGTCTAGCTGACTGTACCCCTGGCTCTCTTATCATCAGCATTATGAGATAGTAACTAAATAGTAACGCGCAGCCACTTGGAAAAGTAACTGTAATCAGATTACTGGCTTGTAAAAAGTAACAGATTAGAGTAACTAGTTACTTAGTAACTAGTTATTGGCATCACTGGTCTTCAGTTCGCCACAATACTATAAGTCCAAATTGTGAATGCTGGAGCGCATTGGCAAGATACCAAGATATCATTCACTTTCTGTTGTCATTATCAAGCCAGTGATTTCTGGGATATTACATGTGACAATGGATGTTTCTTTGATCAGAATCCTAGAACTCTGTGTGAACTCTGGTGACATGTGCTTTCCTCGGTGTGAGTCATCACTAATTAATTCATCAGATGATCAGATGATTGTTTGACACCTTCCACATAAAATTAAATCAGAACCTGACTTGCAACTCCAGTCAGATCGGTCTTTTGTCTTTGAACCTGCCACACAAAGCCGACAGATTTATTCGACCATGAATGCGTTGTACCCATGCTACCAGCCAATGTACCACCGCAAACCAGTTCCTGGTTTCATTGCCGCAAGAGTTCCTCATGCCAATTTACTGAGAGGGCAAAATGGATGGCTGACTCCACAAGACGTCCCAAGATGTCATAAATATGTGACTGTGAGAATGATTGGACATTAAGAAAAGAAGAAGTTATAATGAGAGTTATAAATTTGTTTAAATACCTTGGCAATGAATTCCTTATGGGTGTAATCCTTGTTTTCTTCCAGGCTGGCAGGTGGAAGGATCCATTCTCTCTTCAGTCTCCGGAGCTTCTTCTTCCTCTCTATTTTTGCCTCAGCACTGAGCATCTGGAAGCAAAGACATAATTCCACTTAATTTGAAGTAGAACTCGCAGCAACACCGGTTGGTGTCACTGGGCCAAGCTGCAACACTATGATTGTGAACACAATTTTCACCTAAAAAGTTGTATTTACACCCGACCTGTTACACTTTACACCGCTCTATCTATCTGATCTTATCCCGCTTGTGCTCTGCGCTCACAAAATGCGGGGCTTCTATCGATTCCTAGGGTTAAAAAGAAATCCGCTGGCTACGGAACCTTTGTCTACCGCGCTCCCTACCTGTGGATAAATTACCTTCGTCGTCAGGGGCGCCTGCTCTGTCGAAGCTTTTAAATCCTCGCTTAAGACCCATCTTTTCTCTCTCTCCTTCAACCTACCCTGATCTCACCTGGTCGGGGACTGACCCTTAGTTTAATCTGTCTAGTTTAGTTAGGATGTCTGTTATCTGTTATCCCTCCAAACTCATAGCCAAGCTCAGGGACCTGGGCTTGAACTATGACCTCTGCCAGTGGGTCTTGGACTTGCTGACGGGCAGACCCCAGGTGGTGAGAGCAGGCAACTGCACCTCCTCATCCATCACTCTCAACATAGGGGAACCCCAGGGCTGTGTCCTGAGTCCCCTCCTCTACTCCCTGTACACACATGACTGTGTGGCACAGCGGAACAACAACACAATCATCAAATTAGCTGACGACACAGTAGTGGTGGGCCTGATCTCTGCAAACGATAAGAGGGCCTACCTGGAGGAGTTAAGGTTCTGGCGGGATGGTGTCAAGAGAACAGCCTCTCCCTGAACATCAGCAAAACAAAGGAGATGATTGTGGACTTTAGGAGGTCGGGGGTCAGGGACTACAGCCCCCTCAGCATCGACGGGGCACTGGTTGAGAGAGTGAACAGTTTTAAGTACCTCGGAGTCCACATATCCGAGGACTTGACATGGACCACACACATTGACAGTGTTATCAAGAAGGCACAACAACGCCTCTACTTCCTTAGGCGCTTAAGGAAGTTCAACGTGAGTCAGAAGATCCTCAAGAACTTCTACTCATGCACAATAGAGAGCATCCTGACTGGCAATATCACCTCCTGGTTTGGGAATAACACTGCACAAGACCACAGCAGACTACAAAGAGTGGCCCGTTCAGCCGAACGCACAATTGGAGGGGGGCTTCCCACTCTCCAAGGCATTTATAACAAGCGGTGCATGGGCAAGGCTAAGATAATAATCAAAGACTCCAGCCACCCAAACAACTGCCTCTTTGAACTGCTGCGGTCAGGCAAGCGATACCAGAGTCTCATGGCAAGCACAGAGAGACTCAGAAGGAGCTTCCATCCCCAGGCCATCAGGATGCTCAATGAACAATGATTGCTCAATGAACAATGATTGAACAATGAACAATAACAAGCCATCAACACACCCACAGCACACACACTCACTTTAAACAACACACTGTAGCACCCACTTTACCACACTTACACTTTTACACTTTACACTTTATATTTATGTTATTGGTAAGAGAATTGCACATCTCTTCCTTATTCCTTATTGCACCTCACCACCACAAGGTGGCACCACAAGCTAAGCTATATGCATACATACATATATATTCATATATATACATATATTCAGGGTGAATGAAATTGGGATAAAAAATAAAATTATAATAATATTAAAAAAATCAATATATTTGTTTTGGATCGGATCGGGAAAGATCAGTATCGGTAGATACTCAAAATCACATGATCGGGATCGGATCGGGAGCAAAAAAATGTGATCGGGACATCCCTAGTATCGTGGCAGACTTTGTGATATCAGCAAATATCGTATCGTTGTCCAAAGAATCGATATCGTATCATGATGAAACTGGTGATTCCCACCCCTAGTTGTTACTGCTGCTCAGTAAAAGCCCTTCATTGTACTTCACTTCGTCGACTCTGCCTCGTCTCTCACTCATCATTGTCCAGCATTTGGGTCCTACCACCCACACATTCCGCTCTACACCTCACCAGAAGGTAACAATAGCACCAGCATAACTGCTTATTTAATACAACAAGTCTCAAATTCCATAGAATTCTGGTCCCAGTGCCGTTCCCATTTTCTCCACGTTGTTAAAGCTACATTTCCCATAATGTTGCCATGTTGCTTTAAGGAAACTATCTAGATTTTCCAATGGCAGTTTAGGAACTGTTTTTCCACTCTGCATTCTCAACATTTGCATGTAATCTAACTGTGCATGTAATTTGAACATTTGCATGTAACCTATGAGGCACATGATGAGTTCATACATAACTACAGTTCAATTGACACTCAGCCATCACAGCATTCTGTCTGAACGCACACACTTATACCGTCTTGCTAGGTGGACAACCCGAATTTGGCAGATTGGGGGGAAAAAATAATCCATATCGTGGTATAATGCCACCAAGTCTGTGTGAAAAGGGCTACTGAAACACTGTGGGCTGAACTAAATTAACCCATTCTCTACAAGATACACTACACGACCAAGGTACCCATGTACATGGCAAAATACTTCCCAAAGGTCAGTGAATACCACGATCACAACACCAGAGGGAGCTCCACAAATCATGTTAAACCCAGATTCGGCTCAAATAAGGGACTAAACACGTTTCGCAATTATGCCACATCAATGTGGAACGCCCTACCCAAAGCTGTAAAGGAATGTGGATCACTACCCACTTTCAAAACCTCTCTCAAGAGACACCTACGGGAGACTGCAATTCAACACTGGCCCCTGTAAATATCCTAACCCAACCCCCTCCAATGTACAGTCATTAAACTAGTATGGTTTTGTCAATAGTCCAATGTACAATTTTGTTTGTTTGTACAGAGTCTCCCCCCCCCTCAATGTACAGTTTTGCTTGTTTATACAGTGTGCCCCCCCCCCCCCCCAACCACCTCCAATGTAAATTACCCAGTATGGTTGTCAATATCCCAGTGTACCCAACCCCCCCCACCCAACCTCCTCCAATGTACAGTTTCTACGTCAAATGTATATACTCCCTTTTCTTGACTCCTTCTGTATCACAAACAGTACTGTATTTGCAAATCTGGTATGTCATAAATGTATAGATGTAGCAGTACTGACTATCTGTATGTCATGTATGTCATATATGTCCTGATGAATTGAAAATGGGGGACCCTGGTGGAAACAAGACGAAAGTCTTTCTCTGGTCTGCATCCCCTTAACAATTGTGTGTATTGAGCTGTACTGTATTGTACCCATTCTGCAATCTGTTAATAAAGTTTTCAATCAATCAATCAATCAATCAATTCATTGAGAGCGGGGGGACCTGAAAGCGTGAGAAACACGCCGACATCAAAACAAAAGTTCAGCACTGTTATGTATTGGGTTAAGTTTGTCCCAGTGCTATTGCCATACTCACCTTGAGTATGCACGTTGCGATTGCGCACCTGTTGTTGTATTGATTTGACTATGAATGAGTAAACTCATGTTACTAAATACCCTCTGTGTGGAATTCAGTTTTTTTTTATCCACTTTTTCTCCCCATTTTAAATTTTTTTCTCCCATCCCAATTTCGTATTATCCAATTCTTCCCTCCCCTGTCTTGAACGTTGCTAGACTATGCCTCCCACTGGTCGGCTGTAGTGAGGACAGAGGCCTTGCATCACGTGTCCCCTCCGGTACACGAGGAGGCAGCCTGTCGCATATTTTCACCGCAGAAGCTCAAACTCTCAGTGGCGAGGAGTAACGGGTGGGAGGCTCACGCTGCCCCCGCTACTTCCTGTTTCCACCGCACCGGCGTCACCAAACCGACCTGTAGGAGTTGCTGTCCACAACGTCCAATCCCCACCCACCGGCTTTCCCACCCTCTAACACTTAATTGGCGACGAGGATGACGCTACTTGCGCGGCATCCTTGGTCGGAAGAAAGTCGGACTTTGGAGTTTGTGGAAATTTTTTTTTGCCGGCTACAGTCGTGGCTGAAGTGTGTGGCGGCTAGCTAACGGAGCTAGTGCGTGTAACCTGAGCCTGAGTGACGGGGCGGCGGAGCACTGGTAAAGTTGATGTGGGTGAATGTCTGATCAAGACGCAGACAGTGAGAACAGTACGGACGAGCAAGAAGTGCAGGTGGTGACAAGGAAAATGGCTGGAATATTAGGGAGTATCGGCCCCTTTGATGAAAGCGTGGAACAATGGAGTTCATACACGGAGAGATTTGATTTCTTTGTGCTCGCAAATGACATTATAGACGATAAGATTGTGCCCACATTCATGAGTGTGATTTGAGCAAGGACTTTCAACACTCTACGGAGTTTGGTACAACCGGTGAAACCGGGTGAAATGACGTATGTACAGATTGTTACTGCATTAACGGGAAATATTTCTCCTAAACCACTCCTGATAGCTGAATGATTTCGTTTCCATAGGAGGAATCAAGAGGATTGTAGCAGCACTGAGAAAATGATCAGAACACTGTGAATTTAATGAGGTGTTAGGGATAGACTAGTGTGTGGGCTGCAAAGTGAGGCAGCACAAAAGAGACTGTTAACATAAAATGGGCTCACCCTACAAAAGGCCATTGACATCAGTGTGTCAATGGAATTGGCAGCCAGAGAGGCACAACAATTGAGTGCGTATGCCAAAGTGCACCAGGTTTCAAATGCAAGCCAAAAACAAATGTCGGGACAGGGCCCGTGTTTTCGTTGTGGCAAGCCAGGGCATCAAGCGACGGAATGCTGGTGCAAGGAGCTGTGGCAAAAAGGGCCACATTGAACGGGCATGCCGTAATAAGAGGAGCAAAGCACAGTCGCAGCACAGACAACCTAGGTTCCAAAAAGAGACATACAAACCTAGGACCAAGAAAGGCATATACTTGGTGGAACACAAGACTGTTAGTGACACATGTGTTCACTACACATACTAACTGTTGCGGGTGGGTCTAGTGGCTACTAGGTGTTGCCTTCATTAGAGGGGAAACCAGTGTGCATGGAGATAGACACCGGAGCGGCGGTGTCTTACTTTTATTGCTGGATTGTATCACATGGAGTGTTTCTCTTTTTATTTTCCGTGCTGTCGTTGAGATGTTTTGTTGTTTGTTTGTCTTTGTTGCTTGTGGTGAAGCTGCAAATATGAATTGCCCCACGGGGATCAATAAAGTTGTCTGAATCTGAATCTGAATCAATGGTGTCAGACAAAGTGTATCGACAAACACTGAAACACCTACCACCTAGCCAGCCAGAGTGTTGCTGAAGACATATACAGGCGAACCAGTGGCCATAAAAGGGGTCACCGAGGTCAAAGTGGAGTTGAACGGACAGCAAGCTAAACTACCACTCTATGTGGTGCAGGGCGACTACCCCTCCTTACTGGGATGTTCATGGATGGAGAAAATCAAACTGGACTGGCCACCTGTGTGAATGTTGACACAGGGGGACACAGGGTTACCCGCAGTTCTTAAGAAACATGCTGATGATTTTAAAAAGGATCTCGGAAGCATGAAGGACATTACGGTGAGGCTGAGTGTTAAACCAGAGAGCACACCTAAGTTCTTGAAAGCGTGGCCAGTGCCCTACGCCATCACGCCCAATGTGGAGGCAGAAGTGGATGCTCTGGTGAAGAGTGGGGTGCTGGAGCCAGTTAGCGTCAGCAATTGGAGTACCCCCATCGTGCAAATTGTAAAAAAGGATGGGGAAATAAGGATATGTGGTGATTTCAAGATGATGTTGAACCCGGTGCTGGCAGTTGAGAAATACCCCTTGCCGCTTATCGAGGACTTGTTCGCTGGCTTGTCTGATGGCCAGAAATTCAGCAAAATTTACCTCCGGCATGCGTACCTACAGATGCACGTAGATCAAGACTCCAGAGAGTTTCTGACAGTTAACACCCACAAAGGGTTGTTCAGGTACTGTCGGTTGGCGTTTGGGATAACCTCAGCTCCTTCTCTGTTCCAAAGGGCGATGGACCAGATCTTGTGCGGGTTGCCAGGGGTACAATGCTACCTGGATGACATCCTGGTGACTGGGAAGGATGACAAAGACCATCTTCGGAACCTGGATGAGACCCTGCAGAGGCTGCGGGATTATGGACTGATAGTCCACAAAGAGAAATGTGAGTTTTTTCAGTCTTCCATTGAATACCTCAGCCATGTGATTGACGCTGCAGGGCTACACAAGGCTCCTTCAAAGACTAAGGCCATTGTGGAGGCTCCCGCCCCCCAAAATGTGGGCCAACTCTGTTCATACTTGGGACTACTGAACTATTATGGACGGTTCATGAAGGGTCTCTCAACAGCGCTGAAGCCGCTGCACCAACTACTCTGTCGTGAGAAGCCATGGGCATGGACTGCGGAGTGCCAGAAGGCTTTCATAGCATCAAAGAGGCACTGCTGACGTCAGAGGCCTTAACACACTTTGACCCAGCGTTGCCGATACAGCTGGCCTGTGACGCGTCCCCATATGGGGTAGGGGCGGTTATCTCCCATATCAAGCAAGATGGGATAGAGAAACCCATAGCTTTTGCATCCAGAACGCTGAACAAGGCTGATTTATTTTATTTTTAATTATGCTCAAATAGAGCGTGAAGCTCTAAGCATCGTGTTCGGCATATGGAAATTTCACCAGTACCTGTTTGGGAGACGATTCACGCTCCTGACCGACCGCAAGCCACTCACGACCATACTAGGCTCACAGCGAGCAGGATGCAGAGATGGGCATTGCTCCTGTCTGTTCATGACTATGACATTAAATATCGGAAGTCAGAATTGCATGGTAACGCAGACAGTCGACATCTTTTATTTCAGTCAAATGTAAAGTGGAAAATGTACCAGTCACCGCACAACAGGTGAGGAGGGCCACTAGGAATGACCCAGTGTTCACAAGTAATGGACTCCATCGTAAAGGGGGGGAGAATGAAGGACACACCCAAGCTCAAGCCTTTCATCTCTAGACAACACGAACTGTCGACTCAAGCTGGGTGCCTGCTGTAAGGAAGAAGAGTGGTCATCCCTCCCTGCGTAAGTCCATGCTACAACAACTTCATACGAAACACTGCGGCATGGTCCGTATGAAAGAGGTCGTCCGTAGCTATTTTTGGTGGCCCGGTTTGGACAGCAACATTGATGAAAAGGCTAAGAAGTGCCCCACCTGTCAGCGGGACCGAAATGCACCACCAACCGGTGCCACTACACCACTGGGAGTGGCCAAGTGAGCCATGGAAACGGCTACATGTTGACTTTGCTGGGCCGTACGAAGACAAAATGTTCCTTGTGGCGGTGGACGCCCACAGCAAATGGCCCGAAGTGGCAATAATGAAATCCACAATGGCTGAGAGGACCATTGAAAAACTGGGGGAAATGTTTAGCTGTTTCGGGTGTCCAGAACAACTGGTGAGTGACAATGGGCCCCAATTTGTCTCTGAGGAGATGGACACTTTCTTAAAGGTCAACGGAGTTAAACACATTAGATCTGCACCCTACCATCCAGCAACCAATGGGTTAGCTTAGAGATTTTTGTCGACTCTGAAACACAGCCTAAAGGCATCACAGGGTCAAGGCAGTCTCCCCCATGCCTTCATGGTTTCCTCTTAACCTACAGAAACACAGCACACGCAACCACCAAGGCCTCCCAAGCGGAACTGCTCCTCAAGAGACCGCTGCGCACCAACCTGGATCTTCTCAGACCACCAGAGGAAAAAGAAATTGTGAGGCATGAACAAGAAAAGCAAGTAAGAAGAAGAGCATTGAGAGCCAAGACCAGGGCCTTCAGTGCTGGTGACCACGTACTGGCACGGAACTACCATCACGGACCGAAGTGGGTGCCCGCCATGGTAGTCCGACAGACAGGACCGCTGTCCTATACAGTACAGACAGGCAACGACCTGGTGTGGAAGTGGCACACAAAGCAGTTATTGGGGAGTGCAGAGACTCCTAGGGAACCCCAATCCACTGCTGGAATTCCAGAGCTGTCGTTGAATGATAATCCAACTATGCAGCCGATGTCAATAGACTTACCTTTCCAGGAAGAGCCTACAGTGGCCCCACACACCCAGGAGGGTGATGACACCCCGGCATTGAAGTCCATGATATCCATGCCACCGACGCCACAAATCCTTATATATATCCTTAAGTGGGTTAATAAGACCATATAACAATAAGAACTGAATTCCACACAGAGGGTATTTAGTAACGCGAGTTTACTTGTTTGTAGTCAAATCAATACAACAGGTGCGCAATTGCAACGTGCATACTCGAGGTGAGTATATGGCAATAGCACTGGGACAAACCTAACCCAATACATAACAAGCACGTTAGCATAAACAGACCTTCCACCCAGGTCGCTCTGTCATACCTCTGCAAGGGCGCGCCCCACACTCTGAGAAACACTGTTATAAGGTATAATTTAGTAATATATATATATATTTTTTTTTACATGATATGATGTTGTGACGGTGTGGGTGTGTGTCATATATTATAGCAAGGGGAGATTTCATTCAAGTGACTTTACTTCAACAACACAATGCAGAATCCTATCCTGTAGGAAGACAGGATAAGTAACATTAATTAAAAGTCAACTAATCATTTCCCAAATTTCCCACGGGATAATAAAAGTATTTCTATTCTATCAAATCAAATCAAATTTATTTGTAAGGCCCGACAACACACGTTAATGTCCCCATGGGCCGGACACGTCTTCTTTAAACAAGTCAAGAAGAAACATAACAATAAGTCAAGAACAAAACAAGAACACCATAAGTGTTATGGTTTATAACCGACCCCAATCGCACAACACAAGACAGGTATGAGAGTAAGCCAAAACAGGGCAAATATTTATTATAGAACAAAAAGCGGCACAGTCCCTTTAAGGGAAAACACAAAAACACTAGAGTCAAGGAAATATGGAAAATGCGGCACTGTGCCTTTAAGAGGCGAACAGGCTAAGGGACTAAGGCTAAGGGCCAGGGCTAAGGACCAGGGCTAAGTGTCAGGGCCAGGACCAGGGGCACTGGAGAGGGGGACAGGGACAGAGGCCCGGAGAGGCGGGCTGGAGACAGGGACAGAGAACAGGGTTAAGGCCTTGGACAGGGCGAGTGCCAGAGCTGCTTACAGGGATGAGGACAGGGTTCCGACGGCGGAGGCCTGGCACGGGGACAGGGGCCCGACGGCGGAGGCCTGGCACGGGAACAGGGGCCCGACGGCGGAGGCCTGGCACGGGGACAGGGGCCCGACGGCGGGGCCTGGCACGGGGACAGGGGCCCGACGGCGGAGGCCTGGCACGGGGACAGGGGCCCGACAGCGGGGGCCGGGCACGGAGATCCTCCTACTCGGATGCTGCAGACGGGCAGCGCAGAACAAAGGGGGTCCCAGGGGAACGGGATGGGAACAAGCCATCCTCCCGTGGAATACTAGGGAGCGACGACGAGCCTGGGTCCAAGGGGAACGGGATGGGCACACGCCGTCCTCCCGTGGAATACTAGGGAGCGACGACGAGCCTCACCCCAGGAACGAGGATCACGAAGAGACGCCTTCCTCCCGTGGAATCGGGAGCGATGGCGAGCCGGCTTGACGTCTGGAGTGGGAACACTGGAAAACCTCCCATAGAGAATTAGAGAGCGAAGACGGTGTCCCACTCCAGGCAAACGGCGACAGGTGGTGATGGCTGGCACGTCGTCTCACGCCGGAGACGCGGCAGGTGATGGTAACGTACAGGATGGTAACGTACAGAACTCCATGAACACAGAGTCCAGAACACAGAACGACCCGACCAGGACTGGAAGGGAGGTCCAGGTATATAAAGCCCTCTGGGGCGCTAATCACAAACTATGACAGCTGCGTGAAGGTAGTCCAAGGGTGGGGGCTGGTGAAGGAGAGTAGACAGGGAAAATTCTTGCAAGGGTGGGGGCTGGTGAAGGAGAGTAGACAGGGAATGTCCAAAGGTGGGGGCTGGTGAGGAGAGGACAGGGAAAAAAGGTCCAGGGAAACAGGCGAATCCTCACAATAAGGTCCAACAAATTTAAAATAAATGCAAATAAATGAATGAATCTAAATCTACTAAATCTAGTAGACTAAATCTAACAGTGTCTTTCCCCTTGTTTGACTGTGTTGACTTGCAGGTCCCTGGTAGGCAGAGTTAATCAGTCGAGCTGGGATCACCTGGCCAGCCTCCCAGGATTATCAATATCTGTACCAGTCCGTGCTCTCTCTTCATTCTTCCGCCACCATGTTCTTGTTTGGTTGGTTTTGGCCCTGTTTATTATTAGTCTAGGTCAGGGGTGGCCAACCAGTCAGAGACTAAGAGCCACAAAAATTACTGTGGTACCACAAAGAGCCACACCATATACCAGCGTTTCTCAACTTTTTTTTCAGTCACGGCACCCTTCATGTCAAGTCAAGTCAAGTCAAGTCAAGTCAAGTCAAGTCAAGTCAAGTCAAGTCAAGTCAAGTCAAGAGTTTTATTTGTCACGGCATACAAGTAAGTATACAATGAAATGCGGGTGGTCTTGCCCGCAACGATGTGCAATACAGTAGTACAACATATAATAGAATCCAATAAAACAACATTGTGCAATAAACAAGTAACATAGTAGGGCATATCATGTGTTTATAGGTCTCACCCTCTGGCCTTAATGTCTTTTTTATTTGGGCCTCACAGGGTTAAAAGTACCCTGTGAGACCCACGGTTGCAAAATTACAAAATCACTTTTAGCCATTTAAAAAAGAATGTTTATTTAAAAAATGTTAAGCACATGTATAGTCAATTGGTCCTGTTGTTCAGCCTCACAATGCTATTTGATAGTAAATGTGTTTATATATCCCACCCTCTGGCCTCTGAAGTTGCTAATGTCTTTTTAATTTGGGCCTCACAGGGTTAACCTCTTAAGCCCGAGATATACAGTAAAAGTGTATATTTTCAGCATTACGTTTGTTTACCAATTATTTTAACTGTTATTAGTGAAATATAAGATTATAGAAATCTCAGGACATTGAGTCGGAAACCGGCGCATATTGACAGGAGGAAGTGGCACAGCCAAAAGTGAGTGTAGTCTTTTGAAGGAAGATACTCAGGGCTTTCAAATTTCGAAAAACTATCCTACCCAGCTCACACTAGCCCCTGTCAATCATCTGACTTCTGGATTCACTTTTTTATTTCTCTTATTTTTTGGGATGATCTCCCACAAACCTGAACGTTATTGCCATAAAACAGAACGCAGTTAGTTTCTCTACCTTTCTGTGAACGTCTTGCAAAAAACGGTGTTGCAATACGATGAAAAATGGTGGAGTAATTTACATTATAAAAAAAAATGGCAGAATTCAGTACTGTATCTACAAAACCTTCTGTTTAATCATCTTCCCTTTATTCATTTGCTTAGATTTTGCAGGTCTGGTCAATTTTTGCATGGTGTTATTCACAGTCAAGTCATTACAATTTACTCAAGCCTAGTAACAGACACACTATTTCTGACACTGATCCATATATGTTCCTAAATTCAGATACCAGGAACATGCAAATGGACCATTAAATATATATATTTTTTTAAATGTTTATTCTACGTCCTTATGGATTGAGTGACATGGATGGAAGAGCCGCACATTGACGGGCAAAGAGCTGCATGCAGCTCGCAAGCCGCGGGTTGGCCACCCCTGGTCTAGGTTTTACATAGACTAATAACATCCTCCACTCATCACTAGGTTTTACATAGACTAATAATATCCTCCACTCATCACTAGGTTTTATATTGTACAAATCCTCCACTCATCACTAACCACAAATCACTAGGTTTTACATTATACAACACTCTCCACTCATCACAAACCACTCATCACTAGGATATATTATACAACACTCTCCACTCATCAGTCTCCACTCATCACTAGGATTTAAGCATTACATCACGCGCAGGAGTGGTTTGTGACCAATAAACCATGCCTAGGGGTGGTCGTTAGACCCCCCTAGGCATGGTTTATTGGTCACAAATCACGACTACAAGTGGTGTAAAGCTTTTATACAACTGCCAGATTCATCCAACCTTATTTCTATACAATAAACACACATTAATCGAAGATTTATTGAAAAAACCATCCGCCAGAAAAAGTAGTTCCCACAACTACAAAAAAGACAAGTTGCCTCCATGTGGAAGCAGCTTGAAGTGCATCCAACCAAACTAACACATCCAACTGTGTATTATTGGAATGATTGAGAGAAGTTGCCTCATGTGGAAGCAGCTTGAAGTGCATCCAACCAACTAACACATCCAACTGTGTATTATTGGAATGATTGATTGAAAATTTTATTACCAGATGCAGAATGGGTACAATACAGTACGGCTCAATACACACAATTGTTAAGGGAATGCAGACCTACTTTCCATAGAACTTCATTCTTAGATGCTTCTATATAAAGTAGGTAAAACAAATTAAAACGTTTTCTTTGCCCTATAGGAAAAAAACTTTTTCTTCGCCCTATTTTTTTATTTATTTCTTTTAGCCTAAACTTAACCAGTTGGAAACCAGGGGTACAGTAATAAAATTAGCAATCAACCAATCAATCAATTCAATAGACCATGCTCACTTAAAACAGCGCTGCTTCTCTCTCAGTCTGACTCCCCCGCTGTTGCAGACAGGAGTGTGTGTGTGTGCGTGTGCGTGTGTGTGTGTGTGTGTGTGTGTCACAGTGTGTGTGTGTGTGTGTGTGTGTGTGTGTGTGTGTGTGTGTGTGTGTGTGTGTGTGTATGTGTGTGTGTGTGTGTGTGTGTGTGTGTGTGTATGTGTGTGTGTGTGTTTGTGGGTACGCCAGCGTCGGACAGTGTGAGAGTGAACGCTGCAGTCAGTGGGAACTAGGAAGTAGACATTTAAATCAATCAATTAATCAATCAATCAATCCGCGATTTTTCTTTTGTTCTAGATTGACTCAAGACCCATCAATTACATCATCCAACATTGTTTAAAGGACTAACACATTCCCCTTGACAGAATCGCTTCATATTTAGTCGTTATGGTGCGATCAACATATCCATTTGTTGTCCGCGATCTTGTTTTCTCCCGGAGTGAGCCGGGGAGTGATATGTGATTCGGTTGTGGGCGGGTCCTGAGCCCAGGACCGTGGATTGTTGCCAATAAAGACGTGTAAATGGCCAATCAGAATCGAGAAATTTGCATGCCGTTGTATAAATACATTATACAACACTCTCCACTCATGGCTATAGGGGTTTGTACTCCCTCAGCAGAGAGCCATGCTGTCACTCAGTTGACGCCAATCACAGGGCAGTGCAAGCAAGAAGAGCAATTTGGCACATCTCTAGTGTGTCCAGAGCAGCTCAACTGAGGCCAAGGATATGGCAGAGACTGATGCCCAGGATATTAACCTGGTGCGGGAGGCAGCATTGTAGAGGACATTGCCACCTTCTTTGTGAAAAAGGTAGAGAACATCTGCAGCTGTCTTGTCATTGTTTGTGGTTGTATATAAAAAAGAATTGAATAAAAAACAGAACAATCCCTCCCAACCTCTGATGGGCCTCCGCTCCGCTTTGGAATCCAGCCATACGCTATCCTGCCTTGAAAACGTCTCACTTAGTGTCCTCTCAAAATTGGTTGGTGCTGCTAAACCCTCAACCTGTTCGATTGACCCTCTTCCAGCAACTCTCATCAAATAACTCCTCCCAACTTTAGGCCTTGACCTACTTAACATCTTCAACACTTGGCCCTTGGCCTTTAAATCAGCCGTCATTAAACAACTACTTAAAAAACGGAACCTCGACCCTCTAATCTTACAGATCTCCAATCTTCCTTTCTTATCCAAAATATTAGAACGGATTGTTGCAACGCAATTTACTGACCATCTACTGTATCAAGTAACAACCTTCATGAATCTTTTCAATCTGGCTTTAGAACCTTCCACTCCACCGAAAGGGCGCTTACCAAAGTCACAAACGACTTACTGCTTTCTCTTGATTCTAACCTAACTTCTGTGCTCTTATTGCTTGACCTCAGTGCAGCCTGTTGATCATTCCATTCTTCTGAGTCGGCTTGAGAATCATGTTGGCATTCAGGATCATGCACTTGCTTGGTTTAAATCTTATTTAACTGATAGAACACACTGTATGGTCTATAATGATTTAACATCTGAGACCTTCACAGTGCAATGCGGTGTCCCACAAGGCTCTGTTCTGGGCCCTTTGCTATTTTCCATTTATATGCTACCCCTCTGCAATATCATACGCAAATTTGGCATTAACTAAAATGTTTACGCAGATGACACCCAATTACAATTAAACCAAACGATTCCTCCCAATTACAAAATCTCAAGGCTTGCCTGCTTGCCACTAAAATGTGGATGTCGCAAAACGTTCTGCTCCTTAACGCAGATAAAACTGCAGAGGCCTGTTTGAGGACATCTCCCTCAAATTTGATACTTGTCATGTATCTCAGAGCTCCACCATAAAAATTTGTAATTTTTTATTCCTCCCTCTCATTTACTACTATATAGATATTATAATAACAATAATATTTATTATTGTTATATTGTAGAAATGTGTGCATTGACATGTCTGTAAAGTCTCGACTACATTGAAAATGAGGGTGACCTCAATTGTAATTTCGAGAATAAATAAAGGTTTCACCAAAATTGCCTTCTTCCATCTTCGTAATATCGCCAAAATGCACCCTATTTTAACTCTGGCTGATGCTGAAACCCTAATTCATGCATTTCTCATCACGTCTACTGTAATGCGCTTTTTTCAGGCCTACCTAATTCAAGCATCAAAAATCTTCAACTCGTGCAAAATGCGGCTGCACGGATACTAACTAAAACTAGAAAATTGCACACCAGTCTTGTCCTCCTTACACTGGCTTCCTATTCAGGCCAGATCTGACTTTAAAGTGCTACTCTTCACTTACAAAATGTTTAATGGGCTCGCATCGCTCTATCTATCCAATCTCATCTCACGATACTTGCACACTCGCGCTCTGCGTTCACAAAATGCGGGGCTTCTACCGATTCCTAGGGTTAAAAAGAAATCCGCTGGCCACAGAGCCTTTGCCTACCTCGCTCCCTACCTGTGGAATAAATCACCCGCCGTCATCATGGGCACCTGTTCTGTCTTTTCTCTCTCTCCTTCAACCTACCCTGATCTCACCTGGTCGGGACTTTTTCTTTTGTTGTTGTTATTCTTAGCTCTATTCTATTGAAATCTTTCAAACTTTTTCTTATGTACCCCAGTTGCTATGTACATATTTGTTACACACTATTTGCCTGTTTTATTCTCCATCCATTGATTATCCATATCAACACTATTATCACCGACATCCAAGAAGGGGGACCCCCCCTTGAACTAAGGTTTCTCTCCTCCACATCGCCTATGGTGCTTTTTTCCTATTGCTAGGTTTTTTTGTGAGTTTTTCCTTACCTTCGCTGGGGTATGTCTGGGAGTGTTGCATTTATTTATTTTACATTTATTTTGGATTTCATGGTGGGTTTTTTGTTCTTGATTTGATGTTTCTTCTTGACTTGTTTAAAGAAGACTTGTCCGACCCATGGGGACATTAACTTGTGATTCCGGGCTTTACAAATACATTTGATTTGATTTGATTTGATTTGATTTGTTAAATGGTGTTGCTAATTCTGACTCTGCCAGGGTTCCTCCATCTTCCCACAAGACATAAACTGAAACAAAGAGCAGATTAATTAACGCCACTACAGGTACAGAAACACACCGACCACACGTTCTTATGGACGGACGAGCCTGTCTGCCTCATCATACGCTAAGTCTGAGTTGATAAATGGTAAAGTACCTTGGCACTCTCTCACCTTAGCTTAGGGATTCACACGCCAGCACCCACACAGTATATCCGCAAAGACAAATCCCACAGCTAATTGGTTTCAGATGGCTTGTCCAAACCAATCACAGAGAGTGACAAGACACATCTGCTGGTGCCTCTGGGAGTCTGGAAAACCTTTGTTGCACGTGCATGGGCTTGAAAGGTTATGCAGAGCTTGCTCTATTTCTGCTGGGCAGGTAAACTCACTCAATTTCAAAGTTAACCAAATGCAATACACTCTCTAGAACCCTTTGGAGGGCCAAAAAGCAATATTATGGAGGGCCACATTCTGCCCAAAGGCCCTACATTGGGCAGTTCTGGTATATTCTCATAAAATCTTGAATACAGATTAAATTTTTTTTTTATTGGGACTCAAAACAGATGTATTTTTTACTAGACCTCTTTTTAAGAACTTTTGTTTATGTTTGGATTAAACCTGAAGCCTTGGAATGGGAACAGACACGATTATACATTGCACTGCCATCCTAGCACACCTAGTAACATATGCCCATGAACTCCTACCTGACATGTTCATGTGAAATATTTTGTGACACATTACACAAACGTGCTACATGCTACATGCTACAGTAGCTCACACCACAGTGAGATGATATTGAAGAACATTCAAGAATGGTAAAATGGTGTAATGTAAAAAGCCATCCACCTTTGAATAATGTAAGAGCAAAGTAAATATTTATCTTATTGTCCTCTTAATTTCTAATTTGATCAGTCTGACTTATTGGGTCTTATCCGATGGGTTTAGATGAAAGAACGCTCCTGTCTCAGGATATACAGTATCACATTTTATTAAAACACTTCTTTGGTATTGAAAGGATCGTTCAAAGTTGACATACCGTAAATATGAAACATGGATTTATGGTTTGGTGTTGACTTTGTGATTTGAGGCACTGAGGCAATTATAATGTGATATGTGATATGCCAAAGAATTGTGCCAGACAACTAATTAAACTGTTCAGAAATATAAAGTGAGCCAGTAATGATGTAACAAGGAGGAGGAGAGCTGTGTTCTTGCTAGGACATGCTAGAATCCCATTTTCCCATTCACAAAAAGTTATTTGACAGGTGTAAACAATCTTGAGTTAATGTGGTTGAGTGATGCAGAAAGACAAAAATGGATTTTTTTATAACAGGGTATTTGCACTTGCAGAATATTTAGATTAAGCTTGGTATAAACGTATGAAAAGAACATACATGTGATGTATTTATTTTGGCCTCTGATGGTGTGCATGGTGTAGCTTACAAACCTTGGGAAGTGAATGTTATATTCAATTGTTGTTTTTGGTGTGTCGTCGGACATGACACGAAAATAAAATGTAATTCATTCATTCATTCACAAGGTCCCAATTCCTTTTCCAATTTAATTTGATTAGATTCAATATTGATTCAGTATATATATATATATATATATATATATATATATATATATATAAATAATAATAATTTTCAATGTATATATTGATCACCTCAATATATAATTACTAGTAGTTAGTCATATTTTAACTATGGTGGGCGGTCCTTTCATTAGGGGTGGCAAATAACTAACTACACTCAAGTACTGCACTCAGTACAGTTTCAATGTATATGTACTATACACAAGTATTTAGTACGCTACCTTACTTTTTACTCCACTAAATTTCAAAGCAAGTACACTACCCTACTTTTTACTCCACTACATTGCAAAGCAAGTACGCTACCTTACTTTTTACTCCACTACATTTCAAAGCAAGCACGCTTACTTTTTACTCCACTACATTTCAAAGCAGGTATGCTACCTTACTTTTTACCCCACTACATTTAAAAGCAAGTACGCTACCTTACTTTTTACTCCACTACATTTCAAAGCAAGTACAGTATGCTATCTTACTTTTTACTCCAATACATTTCAAGTACGCTACCTTACATTTTACTCCACTACATTTCAAGTACACTACCTTACTTTTTACTCCACTACATTTCAAGTACACTACCTTACCTTTTACTCCACTACATTTATCGGACACCCGCAGTAGTTACTTTAAAGAAAAATAATTTGGAAAACAAAACTGTAATACATTTATGGAAATGATCCACTTTCAATCAAGCATCTTCTAAGAGGAAGTAATGCAAGCCAGCATAACTGGACCACCCTTCACATAACCTTTGCAGGGTTGAATTATTATCATCATATATAATTTATGATGTATTATGTATTATTTATTATGTGTATTATGTATTATTTATTATTATTATTATTATTATTATTATTATTATTATTATTATTATTATTATTATTATTATTATTATTATTATTATTATTATTATTATTATTATTATTATTATTATTATTATGAGCTGACTGAAGCTCACTGAAATCTACTCCACAGTGCACACAAAGGAGATTTCAGTGAGCCTCAGTCAGCCTGTACAGACAGGAGCTTGACCCCATTCACTTTGCATTGGTTTGTGGCAAATTATCTAGAGCTAGTATGAGGAACAGCATGGATTGTGCTGAGAAAGGACTCTACCAATCAACATCGTCATTGGTAAGTAAGAAATAGGGCTATGGCTCCAAATATCTGAACTATCCCTTTAACTTAAGTACATTCAGTTAATACTTTCACTTAAGTAGACTTCATGAATGGAAGACTTGTACTATTAATCAGAGTACTATTCGTACAGGGTTTTCGTACTTTGAAGTAAAGCACCTGTCCATGTACTTCTCAACAGGTGCTCTGGTGTTTCTTAAGTCATGGCTCGGGAGCTAACATGGGTCACACGAGCCTTCTGGTCAGGCCCTCACATGCTTCGAGCTCCATTACATTTCCATTATAGGTCCCGCGGTGTGAGGCTGCATGTGTCAAGGTTTAAGAGTCACTTCCCTAGATTAATATTTGTTCGGTGTATGTGAAATATTGCAAGCTTGTACAAGTGCACTGCACGCTACCTATAGCTATAGACCTATAGCTGCTGGCACTCCCATACCAAACACACACACACACACACACACACAGGGACATTTTGTCCTAGACTCTCTATGCTGGATCCATCTACCCTATAGTTTGTATACAAACCAAACGTGTCTGACTGCATGTGGGTGAGTCTGACTCTTAACCACCAAAACCTGCACAGACTACAACGTATGACGTATATCATGCCAGTTAGGTACCTTGTGTGTATACTGCACCTTATGTGTATACTGTTTACTTTTACTCCTACTCATAGTATTCAGATTAAAATTTGTATTGCCTATATTTATTGTAACATATAATATAACCGATAGGGCATACAAACCCGCATCTGCACCTTGTTTACACCTTTGTTTATTTTTCTCATATTTTTATATTCAGAATTAATTATATTGTTTACACTGTTTATTCTCTAATATTTCTATATTCAGATGTCATTTTATTGCCTATATTTATGTATTTCTACTATTACCGTGCCCATACATGTACCTCCCTTCCCCCCTCCCCCATGCTGCTATGATGCCCGAAATTCCCCAAGGGGATCAATTATCTTATCTTATACTGTGCTTCTTTTCAAAGAAAATGTAGAATTATTTAAAAGAAGACATATTGTGGAAAAAGGGTGTTGCCTAGTTCTAGTATGGACTTGTCAGTCTTACATGTTATTTAGGCACTGGAAGGAAAATTACATTATATGTCCTACTTGTCATTTGATCAGGGTTTGAAGGGTCTTCAGATTAATAAACTGTTTAGAATTTCTTATCCCTCGATGATGTCACAATGGGATAAATTATTACTCAATTAGCTGTGCTTTTTGGAGCCAGGAACACTGCCTACCTAATGTAGTGCAGTTTTTCTCTTGGGTGTGGGGTAGCCAGACAAGGAAGGAAATAATTATAAACTCTGGTGTTTGCTACATTATTAAACAGTGTGTTCAATACACTCCTGTGAGAGATGCTCAAAAATAACTAATTCAAATTAGATTTAGACTATTTAACAAACATGGTCCACAGAGTTGTATAAAATTGCTGAAAAGATACAATTATGTCCCAATGTTAACGTTGAGTGTACTATCCATGCTGCACAGCTTACAGCTTCCTGCAACAACTCACACCTTGCAGGATTTCAGAGCGAGATTTCAAAGAGAGTTTTCTGTTTCATTGACACAAACAAGCACTTTTGGTGGATTACTCACACCCATCCCTACTACATTACAGTACATCTGTCTGTCACCTGTCTCCCTGAAGTATAAATCATTGTTCATGCACTTTGAACAACGTGGAACTGGCATGATGTGATCGTACAATTTTAATGCGTTTTAAATGTTTGGGGTTTAAATGAATTGTCTGGTCTTTTCATGGGAGTATCCTGTTTTAGCAGATTGAAAGCCGCTGCCTTAAAGGTACACTGTGTAGTTTTGTGTATAGAGATGTACAGTATAAAATGCATGAAATGCTATTGTATTATTTTCACAACTGAATAAACAAACTGTCCTGGGATTCATGGAACATCTACCTGAAAAGTTGTTGTTTACAATGGCAAGGCCTTCTAGGCTTACATTCATAATGCCTCAAAATTATGATCTCCACTAGGCCAAGTGGTTGGGTGAGTGTCTTTCTTTCTGTCTGCAGCTAATCTCACAAACTACAGAGCCGATCTGGATGAGACGTTGCTCATAGACAGCAGCCAGCAGGCCAAGGACCTGAATTCTGGAATATCTTTCAGTGTACTGTATAGTACATAGTAGTTTTACGCCATTACATTTGAAAACATTTATTTTTACTACACTGCATGTTTCTAACTCACCCAGTTGCTACTGTAACTGCGTCTAGACATGTTAGGAGTTGAAGTTGAAAATCATGTAGAATGTGCAGAATGCAGCAACGTGCAGTTCTGTGAGGCAGTCAGCAACATTCAACGTTTACTTTAGGGTCATCTACCCTGTAATTTAATGCTTTGTATTGTGGCAACTTGACAATGATGATAATGATGATGGTTGTAATAGCTTGTGCATATTTGTGTGAGTCACACCACATCTGGTAGCAATATTTACTGCAACATGTGGTACAAACAACATGCAATGTGGTTTAGGATACTACTGTATACTACATAGCAAGCTACAATAAGCAATTATCTTTTACCTACAGTACTCATCACTTGTAAAATGGTCTGGTGTAAAGGTATGGTCATGACTTTGTTAGGGTGTTATGAATACTTAAATATGAATACTTCCATGTAGCATCAAACACGAAGCACAAGATCTTGATCTTGAGACAACAAGGTCCGGAATACAGGCACAGCAACACAAAGTGCAGAGATAATAACTATCAACAACACAAAGTGCAGAGATAATAACTATCAGCAACACAAAGTGCAGAGATAATAACTATCAACAACACAAAGTGCAGAGATAATAACTATGAACAACACAATTATGCAGAGATAATAACTATCAGCACAAAGTGAGAGTTAATAACTATGAACAACACAATATGCAGAGATAATAACTATCAACAACACAATATGCAGAGATAATAACTATGAACAACACAATATGCAGAGATAATAACTATCAACAACAATTATGCAGAGATAATAACTATCAACAACACAATATGCAGAGATAATAACTATCATCAACAAGGTTTACGCACCAGTAGAAGGAGCAGCAGGACTCCTGCAAGGGTCACCCTAGCCATGGCTGGACGCAGGAGACCTAACACCATCCACAGCTTGTTTGTCTGTGTTGTATAGTTATATACTGTGTATATATATAGTTATATGCTGTATGGTGACGGCCCTCTTCTGTTCTTCTCCTCTACCTCTAGAACAGACGAGAGGAGCTGTTGTGAGTGGGGGCGTCAAGACAAGTGAGGAATGGGTGGCGCCTTAAATAATTTCTCCCAGACACACCTACCTGTCAGTTAAACCTGCCCCATCCCTCACCTGAACCACACCTTAAACGGACCCTTCACACAAAAAAACAATGCTGATTTATTTTGCCCATAATCTCACACACGTCCAAAAACTGTAAACAGTTTTGCACACATTCATTGCACACATTCATTATTGAGCTGTACTGTATTGTACCCATTCTGCAATCTGTTAATAAAGTTTTCAATCAATCAATCAATCAATCAATCAATCAATGACAGTTATTGAGAGTAAATTTGTTTGAATATGGCCACCAGTGATGTCATTGGGGGTTAGTCACAGCAAAAGGAAATGATAAGGTAGCAGTATGATAAGACATGGTATTGCTATTTTTTCTACATAATTTAATGGTGCTGTAATTAACACAACGGATTCAATGTCCCAGAATATAGAGTTTTTGGATGTGTGTGAGATTATGTGCAATATAAATCAGCATTGTAAACGCCCCTTTAAAGGATCATACCAGTGTCACTACATGTCATTGTCCATTGTCATCTGCAAAATAGTTTACATAACCTTAGATTTCTCCCCAAATTGTTTTATTTTTGAGATGCTCTGTTTTAATTTTTTTTTCATATTCAATAAACGTTACAGAATGTACCTGAAAACGTGTGTCAACATTAGTTAAAACTCACTGTATCAGTAAGAGCCTCTTCAAGATAAAGTTTGAAATGCAGCACTTCTTGTAAGAAACTATTTTTCTAAGCGTAACATTTTGCTCAACGGCTCCCTTGGCTCTGTTGTGATTGACAGCTCAGATGGGCAGTGTAATGACTAATGAGTATAATGAAGGTCAACAATTGGTTCAAAGTTACACCTGCTCAGACAGACTACATTTGTAAACAGGAAGGGCTCTCTGCTGAAAAGAAGCTGTGCTCGTTTTATACACAAATATGAAGAGAGCAAATACATTTTCACAAGCTTCCCAGTTCATGCAGACTCTGTCCAGAACTCTGACCACGGGATTCGGTAAATAGAGGTGATTTGATATGAATGCGCAAATTTGAATGGCTTGTATTAAGAGTAATACAGTGGTTTTAGATAAAACAAATGACATAGACATAGTGACTCTCAAGTGTCGTGTTTTTTTACACAGCGTTTCAACATGAACGGCAGTGAATGATGATCTCTGCTAATGGTCCCCCCCCACCCCACCCTCTTCCCCTCCCACAGTTCCCCCTCACTCTCACACTCTCTCACACATGTGTCTCATGGAGACGAGAGTCAACTCTCTTTACCTTTCGCCTGCCCAGCAGTAGTGCGTGTTTTTCAAAGGTGTGTCTGTTTCTGATTGGGAGGAGCAATCCCCCCAGGCCTTAACGCCCAGCGCTTCAATTTCACTCAACTGAACAATTCAAAAAACAGGTTGGCAGGAACCAGCTGACTATGCAAGACAGAAAAACACAACTCAACTCCCATGTGATGATTTTGACATGACTCATGAGCGTCACAGATTGGAGGGAAAGTTATTACATTGTGTACCAAAACAGAGATTTGTTACAGTTTCATAACAAATCCTCCATGGCAAGGTTGGCTGTCGGTTCACTCTCGAATCCATAGATTCAGGAAGTGGTTTTAAAAACCTTTGGCATGTCAACCCTATACTAACTAATAATAGAAAATAAGTGTACTATTTAACAAATTTATAAAAATGTCTGTTTACATTTTTATTAATTAATCATTAGATGAAAAGGGAATTGACCTCAAGCCAATGATGACAATGGCCAGTGACATGTAGTAACACTGGTATGATCCTTTAAAGGGGCACTTCACCAAAAAAACAATGTTGCTTTATTTTGTCCATAATCTCACACATCTAAACATATTTGCATACATAAATTTAGTTTGACAGTTATTGAGAGTAAATAAGTTTGAATATGGCCACCAGTGATGTCATCGAGGACATTGAATCCTTGCTTTGTGTTGAATTAATGAATTAATGAAAACTTTATTTAACAGATTGCAGAATGGGTACAATACAGTACGGCTCAATACACACAATTGTTAAGGGGATGCAGACCAGAGAAAGACGTTTGTCTTGTTTACATCAGGGTCCCCCATTTTCAATTCATAGTGAAGGTCAGGCCACAAGCATCACTGACCCACTTGCAAGCCTACATTGGGTTGCTAATTTTAGTGTACAAATCAAAAGGAGAAACAAGAGCAAGCCTTTGTAATGCTGACACTGGAAGGGCAATATTTCCAGCCACCATGTCTCTAAAGACATTCCATATTATATCTTGTGCCATACGCTTTGATAATAGAGAAACGAGACAGAACCGACGAGAGAGTGACAAACACTCACACATCACACATTTTGCACTTTAAAGAACACTGACACTCATCCTATACAATCAAACATTACATGTTGTGTTTTTTCCAGTATCAGATAACATAATAATATTAGGTTAGAAAAGTTTAGCCATAGGTCAATCTGAACTGTTTTGCCTTTAAGTTGGAGACAGACAGAGACAAGAGGAGTAGATATAGCATGGTGCGTCATTCTCGTGTACATGCTATTTTCCAGAAAACAACCGTCATAACCTGGTTTGTTTAGGCTCACACCCATTCCACCGACTATATCGTTACACCCCTACAACACAACACATCAATCAAGACCTTTGCCAAGAGACTCAAGACTTTTGGCTTCTGTGCTGGACTAAATAAAATGTAAGGGCTAGAAAACAGTTAAGCTGCCACCATGAAATAGAACTGTGCATTTAAACATCTTGTTTAAATTCTAAAAGTACATTCCAGCAGATGAGATATTGGTTACCACGCCCGTCCTAGGTTCTGATTGGCTCTCTAGGTTAGCACTTTAGCTTCTGATGCTGTGGTGGGCACTAGTCCTAACATTGCTAACTAAACTTTTAGTCAGAGAAAAAACTTCACGAGTCACGACTATTTACGTCCACGTGCTGTAAGGAATCAGGAATACGGAAAAAACATTGTCTTGTAATAGAATGACTGAAATCACTGCAAGAGCTAGTATAGGCTAGCTAGCCCTCATGAACCGGCAGACACCAACAGTAGAATATGCACTAGGCTACTGCACGCACCTGTCATGCAGTGGCGAATCCTTATGGAAGCCAACGGAAGCCAGGCCTCCCTATTAAAATATGAATTAATATCAAATATGAAATATGAAATAAAAAAAAAATATATATATATATATATATAATTCTTTTTTAATATAGTTTACATTCTTTTTCATCTGTGCATCTGTGTTATATCTTTTTTTTTTTTTTTTTTTTAATGTCTCCCTCTTCTCCTTCTCACTCCCTCTAACACACTGTCAGACTCACTGTGCTCACTGCAGCTATAGAGGAGAGGAGGCAGGGGGTAGGTCTCTTTCTCCAGCCTCAACCATGTGATTCATGTATCTAGAGTCCAAAACCGATCCTAGCCAATCAGATTCGAGCTGACTGCCACACCCTAAAAGTTTAAAACGGGGCTGTGAGAAGAATCATGAGTGTGGAATCCCCTCTGCACACCTCCCCTCTGCACTCTGAACATTGTATTAACCCGTGACTGCTCCCACGGGCCGAATATTGCCCCGATCCTCGCGAGATTAAATCCACGGGTACCTGTCGGCGTGCCGAAGCTTTTCCTAAATCACTTCCATCATCGAAAACGAGGGGAAAAGGTCGGCTCGCGACCCTGAAAATGTCGCGTGATTTTAAAAACGCTGTATTAAGTGAGCCTATTATGGGATCCACGCGAGCTTTATTTATTTTTTTAAACTTTGGCCATTCCGCTGGCTCTTTTTTGCGTTTATCGCATTTTTCTCTGGTCAAGAATGACCGACAGACAGAAACAGGTTGAATGGGGGTACAGATGGGGGGAAGACACTCTGAGAAAGGCACGGCTGCAGTCCGGGAATCGAACTCGCTAAACCCCAGATCCGTGACGAGCACGGTTGTCCCCGGCGCCGAAATAGCGCTCGAGGTACGCGGTGAGCTACTGGAGCTCCCCCCACGCGAGCTTTCTATCGTGGAAACATCTGGGCGTCCCGCAACTTTTACTCATTCACCCGAAAATGCTTAGAAAAGGAAAATATTTACGGCCATAGAGGAGACCGTGGGACACCTTTTTGCAACCGGATATGTGTCTCGAATTTGCTCCCACGCGGCGCGCAAAATCGTGCAAGGAAAAATCGGACCAAAAATGAACCAATGCTCCAGCAGTATTAATGACCCTGATGTAAACAAGACAAACGTCTTTCTCTGGTCTGCATCCCCTTATACAATTGTGTGTATTGAGCCGTACTGTATTGTACCCATTCTGCAATCTGTTAAATAAATAAAAAGAAAGTTTGACTGGCCGCCGAGCCATACTGTAGTGTACTGCTTGACTTTAAAAAAAAATAAAAAAAAATATTAATAAAAATATTTAATAATTTTTCTTTTAATAATTTTTTTGGCTTCCCCTGTTATTTTACCCACGCGACGCCACTGCTGTCATGTTACTGTTGGTTCCTTCCACTTGAACTTCATCATCATTAGCAGCAGCAGCTACTCTAACGCCAGCCCTTCCTCTACTAAACATGTCTGTAATTTTAGAACATTGTTCTGCGTCTTTTACTAGCATTTTTTGTTTTTTTATTCTAGCTTTTTCAGCTCCACCCTTTTTTTTGCGTTCTCCATTTCTGCGCTTCTAGGCCTACTCGCGGTTGGGAGGAAACGTGAATCTCATTCACTGATGTCTCATGTCTCATTCAAGACAAAAACAAAAGCATGTCTTTCACTTAACACCGAGGAAACAGTGTGTATGATGTTCACAAAGTCACCAGTAGAGGTCACTCACTCTAATGTGTTTCTGGGAGAGGCGGAGCTGGACATTGTACATTCATTCGGGAGCATGTCTATGTTCCCCGGGTCCTATGTTCCCTGGGTCCTATGTTCCCCGGGTTCTATGTTCCCCGCTTTGATTGATTGATTGATTGAAATTTTTAGACCACCAGCCCTGATTCCAAACTCTAACCGTAACCAGTTCGAAAGAGGGCCTAAGCTTAACCAGTTCGAAACAAGGCGGACATTCATAATTAATAAAATAATAAAAATTAATAAAATGTTCAATCTATTAATCAATCAAGCGGGGAACATAGGACCCGGGGAACATAGGACCCGGGGAACATAGGGATGATCCCATTCATTCAAGTATCTTGGGGTCACATTGGACTCTACATTGACCTTCAAAACGTCATGTGAAGAAAGTGACAAACACAGTCAAGTTTAACATCGAAAACTTCAGGCAGATCAGGCCCTGCCTGCCAGTTAATGCTGCAAGGATGTTTCTGCATTCAATGATTTTATCACACATCGAGTACTGTTTTATCAACTGGTCTCTTTCATATATTCACTACTCTTACACCAATAGAATTACTCTACAAAAAAGCCATAAAAGTATTTGATAGGAAACCAATTTCATTTCATCACTGTAATGTTTGAGAAAAACATAACATGCTAAGTTTAGAGAATTTCCAAGTTTTCAAATATACTTGCTTCATGTAGGCCTACAAGGTTCTGCATGGACTTGCCCCTACCCCATTGAATGAGTTCATCCAACAGAAAGCAGACACTGGCATTACCACCAGGGCCATCAGTAGAGGGGACTGTAAGGTGCCTTTTCGGTATACTACCTTTGCAAAAACTGTGTTCTCTGTTAAAGGTGGTAACTACTGGAATAGCCTACCAGTTGTGATTAGAGAGTGCCCTACATACTCCATGTTCAAGACCCATCTTAAACTGCATCTTAAGGCAAACCAGAACTGTGATCATTTTTAATCTGATTTAGTTTATGCAACTTGTTTATTGTTTTATTGCCGGCCCACACACTGGCCCACATACTGGCCCACACACCGGCCCACACACCAGCCCACATACTGGCCCACACACCGGCCCACACACTGGCCCACATTAGTGGCCCACACACCGACTCACACACTGGCCCACACACCGGCCCACACACTGGCCCACATACTGGCCCACACACCGGCCCACACACCGGCCCACATACTGGCCCACACACTGGCCCACACACCGGCCCACACACCGACTCACACACCGGCCCACACACAGGCCCACATTAGTGGCCCACACACTGGCCCACACACTGGCCCACACACCGGCCCACATTAGTGGCCCACACACCGGCCCACATTAGTGGCCCACACACTGGCCCACACACTGGCCCCCCAAAAAAAAGTAAAAAAAAAATAATAATAAAAATTATATATATATATATATATATATTTTTTTTTTTTGGACCAGCCCACTTTGGTTCCGGCCCATCGGGATTCGTCCCGAACGTCCCGATGGCCAGTCCGCCACTGTTGTCACCCACTGTAACTGAGAAGCCGTCGGTCTTGCTGAGTTTGTTATTTGAACCGAAGAGAATGGACTCTGTTTTGACCATGTGTAATGATAGTTTGTTATCAGCGAGCCATATGCAGATTTTGCCTAGTTCCGAGCTGAGGGTTTTTTCAACCTGCAACTTGTTCTTGTCAGAGACCAGCAGGGCTGAGTCGTCCGCAAACAGGAACAAGTTGCAGTCACAAGCTGACGACATGTCATTTGCATAAATTAGGAACAGTAGCGGTCCTAGTATGCTTCCTTGGGGAACACCACAGCTCACTGTGAGGGGGGGGGATAGAGTACGGTT
The DNA here is from genome assembly GCF_963971535.1 of Notolepis coatsorum. Lineage (NCBI taxonomy): Eukaryota > Metazoa > Chordata > Actinopteri > Aulopiformes > Paralepididae > Notolepis > Notolepis coatsorum. The sequence continues at coordinate 198,618,321 of NC_140166.1, forward strand.
TACCTCCACCATCTGTTCTCTCCCCTCCAGGTAGGATTGCATCCAGTTCACTGATAAACTATCAAAACCAATTGCTTTTAGCTTGTCAATCAGAATGGAGTGATTGACAGTGTCGAAGGCCTTTTGTAGGTCCAGCATGACCATGCTGCAGTATTTGCCCGCGTCCACCTCTTGTTTGATGTGGTCGTTCAAATAGAGAAGGCATGTGTCAGTGGAGTGGGATGTTCTGAAGCCAAATTGGAATTCGTAGATTCGATTTTTTTCCGCCAGGTACTTTTCGACCTGTTCGTAGACTATTTTCTCCATGACTTTCGAGATGGAGGTAAGAATAGAAACAGGGCGGTAGTTGCCTGGGTCTAATTTGCTGCCCTTTTTGTGCAGAGGGGTCACTCTTGCAATTTTGAAGTCCTTGGGGACGTGTCCCTGTTTTATGGAGAGGTTTATAATGTGTGTGATGACTGGGGTGATGGCGGCTGCTGCGTCTTTGAGGAATTTGGAGGGGATGTTGTCATGGCCAGTGGCCTTGTTAGGTTGGAGGGCGCTCGGTTTTTTGAGTACCTCATCGGTTGTTACCATTACTAGTTTGAAGTCGTCTTTGCGGACCCCTAGGTTTTTGTAGTATTCTACTATGTGTTCCACCCCATAATGCCCTGAGTGGGAGGGTAGTTTGTTTACAAGTGTTGTGGCTATGTTTGTGAAAAAGATGGCTACATCCAGCTTGTCTGTGATGAGCGTGTTGTCCGTCTTTATGTTTATGTTTGAGAATCTGGTTTTACGTTTTTTACTGCAGCCTAGTTGATTATTGAGTAATTTCCAAAGTTCACGTGGTTTGTTTTTGTTTTCCTCAGTTTTGTCATTGATGAAAATTTTCTTTGCGGTTTTGATCATTTTGTTAATTACAGCTCCATGAAATGATAAGGTAGCAGACAAGGTATTGAATCCCGCTATTGAGGATTCAATGTCCTCAATAACATTGAGCACAAACCGAGTTTATAATCTTCATGTGTGGCTCCTAACGTCCACCTACCGCACATTTTCAGCTGAAAAACGCTGGCGGAGCGCTGGTAGTGCTGGGATGAAGCGCTTGCGGCGAGAAAACCCCCCCGCAGCGTGTGCCTTTTGTAGCAAGATGACAGAGAGAAATAAATCTATCGACAGCCATCTTTTTATCGTATTTTACTGCCGCGGTTTTGCACATATAGCATATTTTAATACACTTTATTGTATATTAATTATATATATAGTTATTGCCTGACACCACAGTTCGCCCTTTGCTTTTTATTAGCTTTTTATTAGTGTATTCGTGTAGTTATTAGTGTATTTGTGCTTTGTCGCGAATCGCAATGACCACCAACCAGCAGATGCTTGCCCTCATACTGCTCCGTCTCTTGTGGGTAGGCAGGCAGGCAACTCTGGTGTCAGGTTACGAATGTGTCACGAGCGCCACGGCTGTGATTGGCTGTCTGAAAAGGGCCTGCGTCCATTTACAGAATTTTTATGGGCGCAAGCGTCTTTTTTCAATTGTTCCCAATGGGCAGGGAGCGTATGCGGCCGCATGCTGCCGCCTATAGAAAATGCGCTGCAGTCGGATTCTTTTTTCAGCACCTTTCAGTTTTTTTGTTCGGCCGCACCCAGCGTTTCAAGTTGAAAACTTCTGAACTTTTCAAAGCGATGCGCTGAGCGCATTTTCAGACAACCAATCACAGCCAATCATATTTAGCGTGGCGCTCATGACACAAGTAATTTAGTAACCTGACACTGGAACCTTCAATGAAACCCGACTTCAATAATGGAAGAAAAGTTGATTTTGGCTGTCTCCGTCCACCCGGAGCTGTATGATATGTCGGATAGAAACTATCATAACAAGGACAGGAAAGCCTGTTTGTGGGACCAGATTGGCAGGACCCTGAATGTTGCTGGTGAGTTTTTTGTTTATATCATCCACTGTACAAAACGATATCTGATGTCATTATATTGTTAGCATATTTACCGTTAGCTAGCGATGTCAATCTGATACCTTTTACATAATATGTCATTATTTAATAATAATAATTGTCTGCTATCTGATTATAGGTGATCGTTGCTAAGTGGCACGGTGGTGTAGTGGTTAACACTGTCGCCTCACAGCAAGAAGGTCCAGGGTTCAATTCCCGCTTGGCGACCAGGTTTCCATGATGCCAGGTACTCAGGTCGGGTATTTCCCAGGCCTTTCTGTGTGGAGTTTGCATGTTCTCCCCGTGCTCGCAAGGGTTGCCCCCCCGATAAGATAAACCCAATGGAAAAACATGCACAACAGATCGCTAACGCTGTGGCGTCCTTGACGAAGACGGACAGGAGCACTTGGATTGGTCCCCGGGGCGTGGCTCACCTATCTGCTCCCGGCTGCCCATGGGGGGAAGGACAACGGGATGGGAAAAGTGCAGAGAGACATTTCATCGGCGACTCAGTGCATGTGTGTGTGTGTTCCTGTGGGTCGCCCATCTCGCGTATGTGTGTTAAACTGCATGACAAATAAAGACTTCTAGTCTAACAATTATCAAAGTGGAAGTACTTGAGGGATAAATATAGAAAAGATAGAAAGGCTGAGAAAGAGAAGAAGAGTGGATCTGAAGGTGGAGAAAGAAAGAGATGGACATTTTTGAGCATCCTTAGTTTTTTAGAGCCACATATCCAGGATAGGGAGACCAGCACGAATTTCAGGGAGGAGATGGAGAGCCAGCAGACTGTGGACTCCTTGCTTGGATCCATGTCTCCAGCATACATGCCAGAGGTAATAATTGACTTTAGGGCCTGATTACTTCAGTGCAAGCAGGGAGTAGGAGATGAAGGTTGTTGTGGAATATTCAAATGAGCCAAACAGTGAAGCTGTAGGAATTCAGATCGAGTCAATTTGTATAAAAATATAGAACATAGTTTATTTCTGTTTCCATGGCCACAGAAAAGTGATCAGTTCATCATCAGAGACACACCAGCGTCTGACCAGAAAGTGACAAAGAGGTCTTGGTCAGACATACATTAAATACATATTTTATATGACGTACATAATGATATGATTGATTATGATTATGATAAATATGAGAATAATCATAACAAAGAATGAGTCTATGGCTTTTATGTCTTCACACACAAACTGGAGTCGAGGCCAAATGTCATATCTCCTCAACCTTGGCTGTTGTTTATAAGAACACCGTCAGACTGCCACCTAGTGTCTTTGCCTAGTATACTAGTTGATCATATATTAACTAGTCAAAAGCTGTACAGAGATTTAACACAGATGGACATAGATAACATCACAAGGTTTTTATTGTTAAACATTCTCAAAATGTGTGTGAGATATGATGTAATCAGGTTTGTTTACATAATGGCAAACAAGAGGCAGGGGAACTATGTGAGAATGCTGTTCATCGACTACAGCTCAGCATTCAATACCATAGTCCCCTCCAAACTCATAGCCAAACTCAGGGACCTGGGCTTGAACCATGACCTCTGCCAGTGGGTCTTGGACTTCCTGACGGGTAGACCCCAGGTCGTAAGAGCAGGCAACTGCACCTCCTCATCCATCACGCTCAACATAGGGGCCCCCCAGGGCTGTGTTCTGAGTCCCCTCTTCTACTCCCTGTACACACATGACTGTGTGGCACAGCGGAACAACAACACAATCATCAAATTTGCTGATGACACAGTAGTGGTGGGCCTGATCTCTGCCAACGACGAGAGGGCCTACCTGGAAGAGGTAGATAATCTGTCACAGTGGTGTCAGGAGAACTGCCTCTCCCTGAACGCCAGCAAAACAAAAGAGATGATTGTGGACTTCAGGAGGTCGGGGGTCAGGGACTACAGCCCCCTCAGCATCGACGGGGCACCGGTTGAGAGAGTGAACAGTTTCAAGTACCTCGGAGTCCACATATCCGAGGACTTGACATGGACCACACACAATGACAGTGTTGTGAAGAAGGCACGGCAACGCCTCTACTTCCTCAGGCGCCTAAGGAAGTTCCAAGTCAGTCAGAAGATCCTTAAGAACTTCTACTCATGCACAATAGAGAGCATCCTGACTGGCAATATCACCTCCTGGTTTGGGAATAGCACTGCACAAGACAAGAGAGTGGCCCGTTCAGCCGAACGCACAATTGGAGGGGGGCTTCCCACTCTCCAGAACATTTACAACAAGCGGTGCATGGGTAAGGCTAAGAGAATTATCAAAGACTCCAGCCACCCAAACAACTGCCTCTTTGAACTGCTGCGGTCAGGCAAGCGATACCGGAGTCTCATGGCAAGCACAGAAAGACTCAGGCCCTTGTTACACAGACTGTTTTTGTGTTTGTTTTGAATACGTTTTGAATACGTTTGCTGTCCCTGTTAGATAGAAATGCCGTTTTGGCAGGAAACGTTTTGGCCCTACTGAAAACGCTAAATTGTGTTTCCGTTTTGGAAAAACGCCAAAAACTCGCCGACAACGTGTCGTGTAATCTGCGCGGAGCCGTTGTTGCTCAACGCCCATGCGCAGTAGATACCCACATCTGCGTGCCCTCACCAACGTCCGGTGACAACAGAGCTATAGCTGCAGCTACCATGTGTTGTCAAGTTATTATTATAAGGACCCCAGTCCAAGCTACAACAGTCTGCATTCCCTTAACAATTGTTTGTATTGAGCCGTATTGTATTGTACCCATTCTGCAATATGTTAAATAAAGTTTACATCCATTCATTCTGCTAGCATTAACGATTGCATGAGCAGCTGGCTAACGTGAGCTAACGTTAGCTACCAGACCCTGTTAGCTCAGAGCCCCTCTTTCAACATAACAAGCATTAAACAAAATGGCCCAGTCATCTATTCACTTTTGTTTAATACATGAGGCGTTGTCTCTAATGTTATCTAGCTACTGATAGCTCCCGATATCATCCTGGTGCTGGCTGGCTAACTAACGTTAGCTGCTAGCCACAATGCTATACTGTTATACTGGCATATTCCATTCACGTTAGCATGTAGCTAACAACATCAGCGATCTTTTTTGAGACTAAACTATCCGCTCTTGGTGGTCACTTGTGTTGATGTTAGTTTTGTTTCATCAACAAATCATCAACAAATAAGGCAGAACACACAGTGAATGTATCCGTTTTTGTTTATTGCACTTTATTTCTTGCTGAAAAATAATGCTTCATTGGCTAAAATGGCTCGCAGAGGCATTTAAAGATGGTGGCTTTTGAGATTTTGAACAGGATGTGGAGTGTCCTCATTCACGTTCTGATTGGTTGTAAATTGCCTTCATGTTCGCCACCTACTGCCACCTACTGCTTTGGCATTGTACTACATCACTGTGCTCAGGTGACAAAACGAAAGTGCTCAGGTTGCAAAACGAATGTCTGACTCGCCTACTGCTACGTTGCGACCTGGAAAAACAAAACTCATCTTCAAAACAAAACGAAAACATCAGTCAGTCTAACCGCAGCCTCAGAAGAAGCTTCTATCCCCAGGCCATCAGGATGCTCAACGAACAATAACACTATATGTAACAACCATCAAATGCACTCACAGCACACACATCCACACGCACCCACTCACTTTAAACAAACAACTCACTGCAGCACCCACTTTACACACTTTAGAACACCTAAACACACTTTATATTTATTGGTAAAGAATTTGCACTACAACCCATACCTCATTACACCTTACTGTAAACTGTACCTAAATTGTACCTCATCCCATTTCTGCTTTGAACTATATAGTATATTGTAGTGGGTGCTATGGACATAATTCACCATTAGATTGTTTTGATGTATTGATGGGGCACTGTCACTTTAATGAGGTTGGTTGGGGGGTTGGGCTTAGAGAAGACGCGCTGGTGGAATGTCATTCATAAAATGTTTTTGGTGACGAGGAGCTGTCAGAGTTTAGCACGGCATAGATCTGACAGCTGTCACTTGTGCTAAGAAGATAATAAATGACACACTACTTACTTGGTGTGGTTGCAAGATAGAAATTGTGCGTCTCTCCTTTCCGACGATTTCTACAGTGGTGACCCTGTTATACGTTTTGAAGACGCTTCCGCGGCAACATGTCTACGAACGCAGTTTCACTGAAATTACCTGAGTTCTGGGAGTCGTCAGCCTCGGCATGGTTTGCGCAAACGGAGGCACAGTTCGAGCTGCGTGAGATTACCTCGGATACAACAAGATATTATTATGTGGTATCAGCCCTGGGAAGTTCGACAGCCAGCAGAGTGGTGAGCCTCCTAAAGAACCCTCCGGCTCGAGATAAATATCTCACGATCAAGTCTCATCTGTTAAAGACATTCGAACTTTCCGATACCGAGCGGGCCAGCCGATTGTTTTCTTTGCAAGGGCTCGGTGATAGCAAGCCATCGGAGCTCATGGATAGGATGCTGGATTTATTGGGAGAGCACAAGCCTGATTTCCTTTTCATGCAACTTTTCCTGCGTCAGCTGCCTTCTCCGGTTCGGGCCGATCTGGCCAACACCACTATAGACGATTGCCGCGCTCTGGCCGAGGAGGCTGATAAGTTTTTTTTGGCTGGTCAACAGCACTGTGCAGCGGCAGTTTTCCCAACCCAAGCCTTTGTTTCACCGCCGGGAGACTGGAACTTCACCGCCGCAGCGACAGCCCCTCGCCAGCAGCGTGACGCGAACGCGGGGCTGTGTTATTATCATGCACGGTTTGGACCTAAAGCCAAGCAGTGCCGCCCGCCGTGCAGCTTCAGTGGGCCGGGAAATGCCCGGGCCGGCGCTCGTTAGTGGCCATGAGCGTCGGTCAGGCTGGCAGGCTACTGTTTGTCCAGGACATCCTATCCGGCGGACACGGACCCCCCATGGAGGCCGCCAACGGCACCCCCATCCGCACATACGGCACCAGGTATGTCGAAATGTGTTTTAGTGGCCAACGGTTTGGCTGGGACTTTATCACAGCTAATGTAGCCGTCCCTCTTCTAGGCGCTGATTTTTTGTGTGATTATGGACTGTTAGTGGATGTTAAAAATGGCCGCTTAATTGATGCCATTACATTCTGCTCTTATGCTGGTGCGCTTGGGGGTGCAGACTCCATCAGACTCTCTAGCATGCTCTCCGCCGCAGATGAGTTTCAACACCTTCTCGCCGAGTTCCCGGGCCTCACGCGGCCCACGTTCTCATCATCTACAGCCAAGCATGGAGTGGAACATCAAATCGCCACGACCGGCCCTCCAGTCTATGCCTGGGCTCGGCGCCTCGACCCGGTCAAGCTCAGCATTGCCAAGGCAGAGTTCGAGAACATGGAACGCCTCGGCATTGTCCGTCGCTCCGACAGCCCATGGGCCTCCCCCCTCCACATTGTCCCCAAGCCGGGAGGCGGGTGGCACCCGTGTGGGGATTACCGCCGGCTCAACGATGCTACGACGCCGGACCGGTACCCAGTCCCGCACATTCAGGACTTTTCTGCCCGCCTTTCAGGGAAATTAATGTTTTCCAAGGTGGACCTTGTGCGTGGGTATCATCAGGTGCCCGTCCAACCGCTGGATGTCCCCAAAACAGCAGTCATAACTCCATTTGGACTATTTGAGTTTCTGCGCATGCCATTCGGCCTCAAAGTGCAGGATTTCCCTGAAGTGCAGGATTTCAGGTCAGCCACCTCAAGCCTGCGGTTAGAGGATGTGGTTTTTGACAGCGCTGGCACCACACTCCTGTGTGATGTCTCTATGGGACAGGCCCGCCCCATCGTTCCCACAGGATGGAGGCGGCGTGTTTATGACGCTGTTCACGGCCTCTCCCACCCGGGAAAGAAACCTACGCAGAGGCTAGTGTCCGCCAAGTTTGTCTGGCCTGGGCTTAGAAAAGATGTAAGAGACTGGGCTGACTCCTGTTTGGAGTGCCAGCGCGCTAAAGTGTACCGTCACACCAAGGCCCCCCTGCAGCACTTCCCTGTACCTGAAAGGAGGTTCGACCACGTGAACGTTGACCTAGTGGGCCCCCTGCCCCCCTCACACGGCTTCAGTTACCTTTTTACTATGGTAGACAGGACTACCCGTTGGCCAGAGGCAGTTCCACTGTCAGGCACGACGTCCGCCGAGGTGGCCAGAGCCTTTATTGGAACCTGGGTCGCCCGGTTTGGCACTCCAGCCGACCTCTCTTCAGACCGGGGCCCACAGTTCACGTCCGAGCTCTGGAACACGGTCGCCAAGAGCCTGGGCGTGAAGCTACACCGGACTACGTCATACCACCCGCAGGCCAATGGGTTATGCGAGCGCTTTCACCACTCAATGAAAGCAGCACTTCGGGCCAGCCTTACTGACAGCGGCTGGGTCGACCGGCTCCCGTGGGTCATGCTTGGTCTCAGGACGGCCCCCAAGGAAGACCTTCAGACCTCCTCGGCTGAGCTGGTTTACGGTCAGCCTCTGCGGGTGCCAGGGGATTTCATCCCTAACATTACTGCCCCCTGGTGTGCAGCCCAGCAGCGGACAGCACTTCTGGAGAAGGCTAAGGTATTCACGCCGGTCCCCACCTCACAGCACGGCCTTCCCCGGTCGCACGTCCCTACAAGTCTGCAGTCAGTGGAATATGTTTTCATCCGTCACGATGCCCACCGGGACCCCTTGAAACCTCCATACGACGGTCCGTTCCGTGTCCAGGAGGCTGGAGACAAGTACTTTGTGGTGGACATGGGCGGGAAGCTGGAACACATTTCCATAGACCGCCTTAAACCGGCTCATGTGGACTTGGGCAAACCTGTTGGACTGGCCCAGCCCCCACGGCGGGGACGACCCCCTACCTTGCCCAGTCTTCCGAGTAAGGCCCACGAGACCCCCTCGCCACCTATCCTGTGCCCGAGTGGCCGTAGGGCCCTTAAGGTTTTCCCTACAGCGGTGCCGGCCGCTACAGCGGTCAGGCGGAGCCGTTATGGCAGGGTTCTCCGCCCTCCTGTTCATTGACTTCTTTTGTTATGATGAATTCTGGGGGGACGTATGTAGTGGGTGCTATGGACATAATTCACCATTAGATTGTTTTGATGTATTGATGGGGCACTGTCACTTTAATGAGGTTGGTTGGGGGGTTGGGCTTAGAGAAGACGCGCTGGTGGAATGTCATTCATAAAATGTTTTTGGTGACGAAGAGCTGTCAGAGTTTAGCACGGCATAGATCTGACAGCTGTCACTTGTGCTAAGAAGATAATAAATGACACACTACTTACTTGGTGTGGTTGCAAGATAGAAATTGTGCGTCTCTCCTTTCCGACGATTTCTACAATATTGCATATTAGTATATTGTATGGTAACTCAGTTACTTCTACTCTGCATTGAACATTGTACATATGTACATACTGAACACTTGTGTCCACATACGTGACTTCTATTTTTTACTTGCTATACTTATTTTATTTTATACTTATCTATTTTGTCTAGCACAGTCTCTGGAGCGTAACAGAAAGAAGCATTTTGTATAAAAGTATTCTGTATTTCTGTATGACAACTAATAATGAAACTTGAACTATCTAATATATATATAACAATAGCTTTGGCATTTTGTGGAAAACTGGAAAAAGTGGAAACTTAATTTAATTATTCTAGTCATTTATCTCCAAAACTGAAATATTCTGTTGTCTGTCACCCAGACGACCCAAGGCTGGAGCAGTGAGGAGGAGGAGGAAACACAGCTGAGCCGCTGTGCTCCTGGTCCTGCCACAACACTGCCCCGCTCTGCACCACCAGCGGAGATGGGGATAGCTGCTCCACCTGCTGCACAGAGGGAGGTCCCTGGCCCCTCCATCGTCCGTCGGGGACAGAACCGCAGGGCTCCTCCTCCACCACCACCCGCGGCCCCCATCCCCATGACTACCTACCAGCAGGAACTGCTGGGGGTAATTGGGAAAGTCCCAGTCCCAGTCAACGCTAACAAACAGTTTTTATTGAGCCTGCTGCCAGCTTTGAGTAGACTTGATGATGAAAAAAATTTGCTTGTCAGAATCAAGATCCAGCAGCTTTTGCATGAGGTACAGTTTTCAGATTAGTTTTAGGTTTACTTTGTTTTATAATCAGTTCAATTGTTTTTAGGTTTGCTTGTTTTTAATGATTTAATTTAATCAGTTTAATTTACCTGTGCCTTTGCTGATCTGTAAATAAATAAATATGTAACACACTGTTTTAATAATCAGTTCAATGTCTAAATGTACCTGTACCCATATTGTAATCTGTATAATATATGCATTGGTCAAAGTTTAATCTAGATTTGCATCGTAATAGCCAAAACATTATGCTAGTTATGAATAACATTTATACAAAATTGTTGGTAATATATATATATATATATTATTGTAGTCACCATCCAAGCATTTTGGATACAAGGATAATCTTGGTTGAGCATGGGAACAACTCTCTCAAAACAAAGTGGGTGGCTCTGAAGCTCCTCAGATGATCGCAGGTGAATATGGGAGGTAGGAGTAGGAGCTCCTCAGATGATCCCAGGTGAATACGGGAGGTAGGAGTAGGAGGTCCTCAGATGATCCCAGGTGAATACGGGAGGTAGGAGTAGGAGCTCCTCAGATGATCCCATTCTGCCATGGCACCTGTCCTGCTGCTGAGAAATACCCAGTAAAGGTTTCCCTGACAGTAATGGCCTCTCTGGTGGCGTTGTTGCTTCCCATCCTTCTGAGGGCCTGGGCACCAAGGAGTGGCTCTGCTGGCACTGCAGGCACCGGCACAGATCCATCGTCCCACCTCATTGATTGATTGATTGATTGAAAACATTATTAATTGCAGAATGGGTACAATACAGTACGGCTCAATACAAACAACTGTTAAGGGGATGAAAGACTTTCATCTTGTTTACATCAGGGTCCCCCATTTTCAATTCATCAGGACATTTATGACATACAGATATTTATATATACTTCATGAAGTTGTGGAGCATACCTATTGCTTTCACAACTTTCTCCGCAACCTCTGGAGACACACCCAGCACCCTCCACTGAGCCGCCATGATGCCGAAAGGCACTCCACCATTCTTCTGGCGTGGGAAAGCCTGAATGAATGAATGAAAACTTTATTTAACAGATTGCAGAATGGGTACAATACAGTACAGCTCAATACACACAATTGTTAACCCTTTTCACTGCCACACTACAGAAGGTTAACCCTCGGTTGTGTGATAGTAAAGGGTTAACCTTCTGTAGTGTGGCAGTGAAAGGGTTAAGGGGATGCAGACCAGAGAAAGACGTTTGTCTTGTTTACATCAGGGTCCCCCATTTTTAATTCATTGTGACATTTATGACATACACAACATGCATGACATCATGACATTTATGGCATAGGGACATACATGACATACAGGTATATAGTACGTCTCGATGAAGCAGAGAACGTTACAGTCCCTAACGTCTCTCTGGAATTGAATCCTTGCTCGGATGTCGTCTAGTTTATTGATTGTACATTGGCTAGCAATATACTGGGTAGTGGTGTCCTGTGCCGCCTGGTTCTCAGCCTGTTACGGACTCCAGCTCTCTTTCCTCGCCGTCTGGGTCCTTTGTCCCTGGGGGCGAGATCCGGTCCTGATGTCCTCAAGATCTCAACAGGCCATTGTTGCGGTTCAGAGAGCTGATCCAGAGAGTAATCCAGTCGGTAAGTTTCCCGTAATCCAATGTCTATAAGTGACTGACGGTCATACACATTAAATGCACCTACTGTTGGTACAGACAAAACTCTTAAAACTATAAATATTAACAAAAGTATGCACAGTCTCGACGGAGCGCACAGACAGGCAGCCGGTCGTAGCGGCGCCATCTTTGTACAGTTAGGCTTACAGTATCTGTACTATGTGAGAATGCTATTCATCGACTACAGCTCGGCATTCAATACCATAGTCCCCTCCATACTCATAGCCAAGCTCAGGGACCTGGGCTTGAACTATGACCTCTGCCAGTGGGTCTTGGACTTCCTGACTGGCAGACCCCAGGTGGTGAGAGCAGGCAACTGCACCTCCTCATCCATCACCCTCAACATAGGGGCCCCCCAGGGCTGTGTTCTGAGTCCCCTCCTCTACTCCCTGTACACACACGACTGTGTGGCTCAGCGGAGTAGCAATACAATCATCAAATTTGCTGACGACACAGTGGTGGTGGGCCTGATCTCTGCCAACGACGAGAGGGCCTACCTGGAAGAGGTCAAGGTCCTGGCGGGATGGTGCCAGGAAAACAGCCTCTCCCTGAACGTCAGCAAAACAAAGGAGATGATTGTGGACTTCAGGAGGTCGGGGGTCAAGGACTACAGCCCCCTCAGCATCGACGGGGCACCGGTTGAGAGAGTCAACAGCTTTAAGTACCTCGGAGCCTACATATCCGAGGACTTGACATGGACCACACACATTGACAGTGTTGTGAAGAAGGCACGACAACGCCTCTACTTCCTCAGGCGCCTAAGGAAGTTCCAAGTCAGTCAGAAGATCCTTAAGAACTTCTACTCATGTACAATAGAGAGCATCTTGACCGGCAACATCACCTCCTGGTTTGGGAATAGCACTGCACAAGACCGAAGCAGACTACAAAGAGTGACACGTTCAGCCGAACGCACAATTGGAGGGGGGCTCCCCACCCTCCAGAACATTTACAACAAGCGTTGCAAGGGCAAGGCTAAGAGAATCATTAAAGACTCCAGTCACCCGAACAACTGCCTCTTTGAACTGCTGCGGTCAGGCAAGCGATACCGGAGTCTCAAGGCGAGCACAGAAAGACTCAGAAGAAGCTTCTATCCCCAGGCCATCAGGCTGCTAAACGAACAATGAATGAACACTACACAACAACAACCACCATAGATCCTCCCCTACACAACAACAACCACCAAACGCACATAGCACACACATCCACACGCACACACTCACTTTAAACAAACACACTGTAGCACCCACTCCACACACTTTATAGCACACACCCACTTTAAACAAACACACTGTAGCACCCACTCCCCACACTTTATATTTATTGATGAAGGATTGCACTACAACTCATACACCTTACTGTAAATTGTACCTAAATTGTACCTCATCCCATTTCTGCTTTGCACTATATAGTACTGTACATTAGTACACTGCATAGTATTGTATATTATATGGTAACTCAGAACATTGTACATATGTCTATACCGAACACTGTGACCTCATTTTCTTCTTCTAAACTACATGCTATACCATGTTATTTGATACTATCTTGTCTAGCACAGTCTCTGGAGCGTAACAGTAAGAAGCATTTTGTATGAAAGTATTCTGTACTTCTGTATGACAACTATTAAAGAAACTAAACTAAACTAAACTGTAGTTAAAGACCCTCTTCTCTCCCTCTGTTCGCCCTGCGTAGGGCCTCATCATGTGCCTTCGCAGAGGGAAGGCCTCATCTGCCACAAAGACATGGGGTACGGGGCACAGGTCCTCTGCGCCTGGGAGAGGGGTGTCCTCTGGCAGGTCCAATGTCCCTTGGCGTAGGGCCCTGCCGAATGCCGAGGCAGACAGCGTCCCCCCATCACTGCTTCTCCCATATGCTCCCACATCGACCATGCGGAAGCGGTAGTGGGCATCCACTATGGCGAGGAGAACGATGGAGAAGGTTCCCTTATAGTTGAAATAAAGGGAACCGCTGCAAGGTGGGGCTTGAATTACGACGTGCTTCTGTAACGGGGAAGCCCGTGGGTATGTCCACAGTCACGGAAACAGGTGTGTTGACGAGCAGTGATGCCACAGATTACTTGTAAAAGTAATCCGATTACTGATTACTGATTACTCCTTTAAAAAGTAATCCAAGTTACTTTACTGATTACTTGATTATCAGAGTAACTTAGTTACTTTGAAAGTAACTAGGTTACGAAGTCGTCGTTCCCCCAACAGTTTTTTTTAAACGCTTTATTGAAAGTGCATAAATTGTTTTTAACTTGTTTCTCTGCACATAACGTAAATTGTTAAACTAGTGCTTCAGCTTCTGTACCATCAAGTATGGTAAAGCAACAGTCTATGATGCTCACAGCATTAGAGCAGCCAGCCAGTGGTTTTACAAAACCAGTGTATCCATTCACATCTAACAAATGCAGGCTGAACTATTCAATTATATCAACTGTAACTATTAAATTGTTTTTATAAATGTCTCTCTATAAACATACAAGCAGTCTCTCTTTAACATGTAAATTAACTGTAAATCTGGCAAATAAGAGCTTTTCTCTCTCTCTCTCTCTCTCTCTCTCTCTCTCTCTCTCTCTCTCTCTCTCACCCCTCTCTCTCTCTCTCTCTCTCTCTCACCCCTCTCTCTCTCTCTCTCTCTCTCTCTCACCCCATGCCTCTTTCTCTCCAACCCCACCCAGACAGCCTACATCTCTAATATAATAATAATAATAATAATAATAATAATAATTATTATTATTATTATTATTATTATTATTATTATTATAATATAATCCCTTCTCTCCCTCTCTGTGTGTATGTGTGTGCGCGTGTGTGCGTGTGCTTGTGCTTGTGTGTGTGTGTGTGTGTGTGTGTGTGTGTGTGTGTGTGTGTGTGTGTGTCTCTCTCCCCTCTCTCTGTCACTCGTGTTCTCCCACCTGAAGAACTGTGGGAGAGCATTAGAGCAGCCAGCCAGTGGTTTTACAAAACCAGTGTATCCATTCACATCTAACAAATGCAGGCTGAACTATTCAATTATATCAACTGTAACTATTAAATTGTTTTTATAAATGTCTCTCTAGTCTTCTTGCGGTTTCACTTCGTTTAGACAAGCGTTTTGGGGTGGAATTCTCAGACGAATGCAACGGAGCACTGCTGTCAGACGATTGGCGCATATGTCACATGACGTGCTGTGAAGACCCGCCCTACTCTGCCTCTGATTCGCAGACTGTGGATGGGGAATGTGATTGGGCCAAAGCAGAGTCACTCACAGACAGAGAGTCCAGTCACGCCGCGAGGACACATTCTTGTGTAACCCTTTCACTGCCACACCACGTCACTCCCAAATAAGAAAAACAGCTCAAAAATGTATTTTTGACTGTCGAAAACGAAATAAAATACTGCATTCCGCATGCATTATGAATTTATGATGAGATAGTAACGAAATAGTAATGCACAGCCACTTGGACAAGTAACTGCAATCAGATTACTGGCTTTTAAAGATTAACGCGTTAGATTACTATTTTCGGGGGAAAGTAATCAGATTACAATAACGCGTTACTTAGTAACGCGTTACCGGCATCACTGTTGACGAGTGACTGTGGCAGTGCGGGCTGGTAAATTAAACTCACTTCCCCATAACAGGGTTAACAGACGCATAGGTACGGTAGTTAGGAGTGAATTCACTTCTTAGTGCAGCGGCCTGTGTCGTCGCCCGCGGCGCGGGAGCCCCCTGTTCGACTCCCCCTTGGGACATTAACATTTAACATCAACACAACGCAGACCAATATGATCCGTCACAGTGGTGCCGTGACCCGGATGTCCTGAGGGGCGTGAGTTTAGGGAGGTGAGTGTAACGGGGAAGCCCGTGGGTATGTCCACAGTCACGGAAACAGGTGTGTTGACGAGTGACTGTGGCAGTGCGGGCTGGTAAATTAAACTCACTTCCCCATAACAGGGTTAACAGACGCATAGGTACGGTAGTTAGGAGTGAATTCACTTCTTAGTGCAGCGGCCTGTGTCGTCGCCCGCGGCGCGGGAGCCCCCTGTTCGACTCCCCCTTGGGACATTAACATTTAACATCAACACAACGCAGACCAATATGATCCGTCACACTTCCCATCAACTGCACCTATAAAACAACACACAATAGAACATTCACAAGTATGCCACAACAATGTGGAACGCCCTACCCACAGCCGTAAAAAAGATGTGAATCCCTACCCATGTATGTCCCTATGCCATAAATGTCATGATGTCATGTATGTTGTGTATGTCATAAATGTCACTATGAATAAAAAATATGGGGACCCTGATGTACAGTAAACAAGACAAACGTCTTTCTCTGGTCTGCATCCCCTTAACAATTGTATGTATTGAGCCATACTGTATTGTACCCATTCTGCAATCTGTTAAATAAAGTTTTCATTCATCCATTCATTCATTCATTCATTCATTCATTCATTCATTCATTCACCTAGGCAGTTTGGAAAAGCCCAGAGGGAACTGAAATCTTGAGCTATTTTCTGCCAGTCTTCTTTCTTGGGCACAGGCATATAGTCCTGTAGAAGACAGCTCCAGATGGCGTCACACACGTCCCTGACTGTCATAGGAAGAGGAGTGCTCTTGGAATGGCATCACATTAATGTAGTGTTTTGAACAGGCTTGAAATGTGTATCCCTCTCATTTTACAACGTATTGTAACAAAGAGTTAATCACCTATCAAAGACACTCTGACACATTGTGACAACCAACCCCATCATGGGGATGGTTGTCACACACTATGGGGTTGGTTGTCACCATGTGTTTTAATGGGAAAATCTTAAAAAGAAGACAAGAAGGCAGAACTCAATTTGAAAGTTTAATTGCATTGACAAGTTGACAAATACATAACTTAATGCATCTTAACTTGAACATAAACAGGAAACACATCTTTAGGCCATCCTATATAACAAAATAAGAACACAATAAATCGGCCTAACAATAATAGCCTACACAACATGAATGAATGAATGAATGAAAACTTTATTTAACAGATTGCAGAATGGGTACAATACAGTACGGCTCAATACACACAATTGTTAACACTTTCGCGGCCACTGGGGCCCGTCTAATATAATGGTAGAGGGCCAGCTTTTGTAAACAAACGTGGGGGTGTTTGTAGAGCTAAATCTATACTTTATAGTATTGCTATCTGTCCATTCAGAGCACTTCACGGTCAGGCCCCTATCTACATCACGGAACTCATCCATCCCTACACAAACACCCGCTCACTCAGATCTGCCGATCAGCACCTCCTAGTGATCCCCAGGACCAGGCTAAAAACAAGGGGTGATCGAGCCTTCGAGGTGACAGCACCAAGGCTCTGGAACGCTCTCCCCCTGGACCTGCGAACTGCCCCCTCTGAGAACTCGTTTAAAAAACAACTAAAAACACATTTGTTCAGGCAGGCTTTTAATCACACATAGGCGCCTTTTTCTGTTCTATAGTGTTGTTTTAATTAGTGACTCATGATTTTATCCAAATTCTTTTATTCTACTTTTTCTATCTGGTTTCACTGTTTTTAACTGCTGTTTGTCTGTTGTCATTTATTTCTGATTTTGTTTTTATATTAAGATGTAGTGTAAAGCACCCTGTGCATTCGTGCTGTGAAGGGTGCTCTATAAATAAAGGTCATTCATTCATTCTCATTGTCAATTGAGTCCATAAACCGTCCCTTCAAAATGGCTTAAAGAAAAAAAATGCATCAATAGGTTATCTTTTTATAGCGCCGTGAATATAAGCATTATAGCGGATTTGGTCTAGTATATTTTCTGGAAGGCTAGTTATAGAGCTAATAGCTGCTAACGTTATATCCAATGGCATTTCCGTTTTACAGATGCTACAGAAATAACTCAAACTGCAAATGATCCGGACGATCCCAAAGCATGTATGCATGAAGGGGGGGGGGGGGGGGACGGGGGACGTCGTTTATGTATGTGTGTGTCATTGTAATTTCCCCAAGGGGATTAATAAAGTAATATCTTATCTTATCTTATTATTATTGATTACCAATAACCGTGTTCGTCTAAGTAGCCACATACGCTGGTCGGCTGGTTGAGTATCATAGCAAGCTCTGATCAGCATGTAATTTACGTGAAAAAGATCTTACCATGAGCCGGTTGGATCCCCCCGAGCATTTCCCCATTATCGATCGCCATCTGGTAGATCGATATGTCCATTGGCTGATGATAAATCCCCTTATTGCATGGTGAAATATGTCCATTGGCTGATGATAAATACCCTTATTGCATGGTGAAATCTGCGATTCGAAACGTAATCCAAGCTACAGGTTGCAGATCCAGAATCGTGCTACTGAAATCTCCGTTGAAAGAAAAAAAATAGACTGAACCGTTCGCCCACAGGGCACACTGCAGTAGCGCGATATCGCTCCTAAGAGGATCTGGCCGGTATTTCTCCTGGGCTACGGCGGAATTAGAGGCGGGAGCGATAATCTGCGACAGTCTGGACGCCTTTACCCGGGAGTTGAGAAGAGTATTCGATACTTCACGGGTACTCTCGATCTTCGAGGCTGGCGGTCGTCTTCTCGACTGCCGGCAGGGCCTCCGCACGGTCGCAGCTTACGCTATCAATTTTCGGATCTTGGCTCGGGAGACAGCTTGGGCGGAGAACGTCTGCGTGGTTCTGTTCGTCAGGGGACTCTCAGGGGTCCAGGCTGTATCGGCTCGGCGCCGGTCGGGAATAGAAGGTGCGCCGTCAGGCTTCGAGAAAGCGCCAGCAGGTGGGCTCATTCCTGCCAAACCCACTGATTCACGTAAATTTTTTGAGGTGGCGATCAACTGTGGGGGTGACATTAGGGGAACTAAGGCTCTCATTGACTCAGGGGCGGCGGGCAATTTTATTCACGTGGGATTGGTGAAGGAGTGGGGAACCCCAGTGGAGGATTTAGGGGTTCCCTTACCAGTTTACGCCCTGGACGGTCGGCCCCTGGGCAGTGGGAGCGTCACCCAGCGCACGGTTCCATTACACATCCGGGTGGCGGGTGGGGAGTGGGAATGGGTTAAATTTTTTGTCATCTTTTCCCCCTATTCTGTCATGGTGTTGGGTCATCCCTGGTTGTCGTCATGTGTTCATATCATTAATTGGAGCACGGGCGAACTCTCAACGGCGGCCGACGTCAAGTCGATCGTCAGCGGGAGTTTGCCCAAACCCTTGTCTTCCCCCCCCTCTTCCCTTTTGTCTTCTCCCTCTTTCTCCAGGATAGTGGGGAGCGTGGCAGATTCTGATCTACCCTCTAATCCCGATTTGATAGGGGTGCCTGAGATCTATTGGGACCTGGCGGACGTTTTTAGCAAGACGCGTGCTAAAGCACTTCCGCCTCATAGATCATACGACTGTCCCATTAATCTTCTACCCGGTACCTCCCCGCCTCGCGGGCGAATGTTCTCTCTCTCACGCCCCGAAACCTTGGCCATGAACACCTACATAGAGGAGGCATTGCTTGCGGGGCACATACGCCCGTCCACTTCCCCTGCCGGCGCTGGCTTCTTCTTTGTTGATAAGAAAGATGGGGATCAGCGCCCATGCATTGATTATAGGGGATTGAATGACGTTTCCATCAAGAACCGATATCCTTTACCTCTCATGGACACGGCCTTTGAGTGCTTACAGGGGGCACAGGTCTTTTCTAAACTTGACTTACGTAATGCATACAATCTGGTCAGGATTAGAGAGGGAGACGAGTGGAAGACTGCATTTAACACACCCAATGGGCAATATGAGTATTTGGTCATGCCCTTTGGTTTGGCTAATGCTCCGGCAGTCTTCCAAGCCCTGGTTAACGACGTGCTGCGAGACTTGATTGGGGTGTCGGTGTTTGTCTACTTAGATGATATCCTGATTTTTTCTCGCGATATGGTGCAACACCAAATGCACGTTCGGGAGGTGCTAGAGTCGCTAGACCGTCTCCTCAAGCATCAACTATTCGTTAAGGCTGAGAAGTGTGTGTTTCACACGGACACCGTGTCCTTCCTGGGCTTTGTGTTGACGAAGGGCGATCTGCGCATGGATCCAGCCAAGGTGAGTGCAGTTTTGGACTGGCCACGGCCTTCGTCGCTCAAGGGGTTACAACGGTTTTTGGGCTTTGCAAATTTTTACAGGCGCTTTATTCGCAACTTTAGCACCTTAGCCAATCCATTAACAGCTCTCACTAAGGCCTCTCTCCCTGGCTTTGAATGGTCGCCTAGGGCTGAGTCGGCCTTCTGCGATCTTAAACGTCGTTTTACATCCGCTCCTGTATTGATCCGCCATGAAGCAGAGGTTCCGTTCATTGTGGAGGTGGATGCCTCTGACATCGCGGTGGGGGGGGTGCTCTCTCAGAGATGCTTAAAGGATGGGAAAGTGCACCCGTGTGCTTTTTTTTCTCGCCGTCTGTCACCAGCCGAGCGTAATTACGACGTGGGTAATCGGGAGTTATTGGCGATCAAATTGGCACTGGAGGAGTGGAGACATTGGTTAGAGGGGGCGACACATCCTTTCATTGTTTGGACTGATCATAAGAACTTGGCTTACATCCAAGGGGCTAAACGCCTTAACGCTCGCCAGGCCAGGTGGACGTTGTTCTTCACACGATTTCGATTTACCATCTCCTATAGACCCGGCTCCAAGAATATCAAACCTGACGCTTTGTCGCGCCAGTTTGATCCTCCTGGTCGGGAGGAGCAGCCCCATCCCATTATTCCACCGGCCTTGATTTTGGCACCCGTGTCTTGGGGCATAGAGAGGGTGGTAAGGTCGGCGCTAACGCGGGAGCCCGATCCAGGTGGGGGTCCTCCGGGACGGTCGTATGTTCCCAAGGTGGGGTCCTCAGTTCGCCTCCAGGTTCTGGAAGGCGTTTGCCGCCGGCCTCGGCGCCTCTGTCAGTCTGTCGTCTGGGTTCCATCCGCAGTCGAACGGGCAGACGGAGCGGGTCAACCAGGATTTGGAGGGGGTCTTGAGATGTTACGTTGCCGGTAGTCCGGCAACGTGGAGTAGGAGGTTGGCTTGGGCTGAGTACGCGCATAATACCCTTCTCTCCTCTTCTACCGGTATGTCTCCCTTTCAGTGCCAGTATGGTTTTCAACCTCCTCTGTTTCCCGAGCAGGAGCAGGAGGCGGAGGTGCCCTCGGCCCAGGCACATGTGGCTCGCTGTCGCAGGACGTGGAAACAGGTCCGGAAGGCGCTACAGAAGGTTTCGGTTAGTACCCAACGGCAAGCTAACCGTAAGCGTCGTCCGGCTCCAGTTTACCGTCCAGGGCAGCGGGTTTGGCTTTCCACCCGGGATCTCCCTCTCCGGGTGGAATCCAAGAAGCTGGCTCCTCGCTTTATAGGACCATTTAAAGTGATTCATCGGGTTAATCCAGTGGCTTACAAGCTACGACTTCCGAGCTCTATGAGGGTTCATCCGACGTTTCATGTGTCCCTGTTGAAGCCATTCCTCTCATCGCCCTTGGCCCCGCCACTGCCTGTGGTTCCTCCGCCCCGGTTTATTGGCGGTCAACCTATTTACACGGTGCGGAGGATACTGGGTTGTAGGCGGAGGGGTAGAGGGTTTCAGTTCTTGGTGGATTGGGAGGGGTACGGGATAGAAGAGCGTTCTTGGGTGCCTCAAAGGGATATTTTAGATCCCAGCCTGATCGTTGATTTCCGGCGGCTGAATCCCGAGGCCCCTAGGTGAACGTCTGGTGCCGTTCGTCGGGGGAGGGTACTGTTACGTTCTGGACACCGACTGAGGTCGGTGACCACCCACATTCCTGGCATATGTCACTGGGCTTGTCACCTGTCCTTTCCCTGTCAATTAGTGCTGTCACTTAGGGGTGGTTCCTGATTGGCTGTCACGGGGGTGTGTGTGGAATGTTGGTATTTGGTGTCTATGTAACCTACCTGTCTTCTGCTTGTTCATTGTCAGGTCTTCACTAATTGCGTTCGGGGATAACGCGGACGGTTCAACTCTGGACCTCCAATAAGCTCCTATTTACCTTATTCCTGCCTGTGCTATTTAGCATTTGTCTCTCTTAGAATTTACTCTGTGTTCTTACTATTAAAGTCGAACCTGTTCAAGAGTAAACACTCTCCGTCTCTGTGATTGCCTTCACCCATTGGAATTCACCTACCTCCATTCCTGACACTGAGTGTTATTATAGTTACCCAAACAATAAATTATAATAGTTTTTATTATTATTATTGTTATTATAATAATAATAATAATAATAATAATAATAATAATAATAATAATAATAATAATAATAATAATAATAATACATTATACAATTAAATTAATTCATAATTTAGTAAGTCAATTCAGCATTCTGATGCATGGGGATATAAACTGAAGGTTTCATTTGAATCATGCCTGCAGCACAATTATAAGAAAAGAAAGAACAAAAAAAGGAAGGAGAAGGAAAGTGTAACTAGTAACAAAGGAAGGAAAGGAAATAACAAAGGAGGGAAAGAAAGTAACAGATTTTCAAACATGTATCAAGCTGACTTCTGTATTGCTTAACCATTTATTGATGAAATTGTTTAATGAAACCCTGTAAGTGCGCCTGTTGGTGGGATGCCGTCTTCTCTATTGCTCAGCCTATAAGTTATTGATTGCTTTAAGAAACTCAGTATGTGGTCTGTTGTCTCCACTTATGTCATGCTTTTGACCCTAACCCTAACCTTAATCACACTGTTACCTTAAACTAACCATAACCTTAACCAGGGGCGTCGTTCTGGTATGGCAAGGTATGGCACTCGCCATACCTTGGCAAAAAAAATTAATTGTATTATTATAATTTTTTTTTTTTTTTTTTTTTATTGCAAAACAAAACTTATTAAAAGTCAGTACTCAACACACAATGTATAATGAAACTTTCAGTAAAGGTGGTTAAAATATATGCAAGTACAGAAACAGGATAAAACAAAAATAGTCAATAATAACATTTTAACCGTATACAGTGTATATCCAGCGAAGTTACAATTATATAAATGTTAGTATATAATATACCCCTAATACCTATTTTCTAAAACCCTACACACATATGCTCCAGCTCAAACCCCCCCCTCCCGGACCCCCTCTTGGATAGTACCTCCATTATCCCTCACTCCTAACCAGACACTACCATTATAGGCTAGCTTTTATTCTCTCCACCACTTCTAACCACATTGACATTTTGGATTCATTGAGCCCCAGAATTCTTGCTGTAGATATTTCTTGATATATCACATCGAGATATGTAAGAAACCACACTTTCCGGCACATTTTTTCCGGTTGAAACCAACGTGATGCGATCAGTTTTTTAGCTACTGTGATACCCGATAAAACCAATCTTTTTAGTTGTGGATTCACTGCAAACTCAAAAACATCATTCAATAGCAATACCGCGGGGTGTACAGGTATATTCCAAAATACGAGTATTGATAATTGTTGGGACACATCTTTCCAGAATGCCTTAACTGGTGGGCAGTCCCAATACATGTGCATAAATGTTCCTTCGTCCCCATTTGTACATTGGGAGCATTTGGAGTCTTGTATAAGCCCCATTTTGCACAGCCTTATAGGAGTCAAGTATGTCCTGTGAATATAGTTCAGATTGATTTGTTGATGATCCGGGTTCCTTGATGTAAGTCGGACATTTGCCCAGGCTCCTTGCCAATCAAAGTCATTTTCCAGGTCTGGTATATCCCTCCTCCAGACATTGTCTAGTTGAAGGGTTTCATACGAGGACGTTAGTAATTGATAATAAAAACCTGATACAAAACCTCCCAATGTATCTCTTTCATAGAAAAATTTGTGGTATCTGTGGTGTTCAATTGGTATGTGTAATGGAACACCGTGAGATCTCATACAAAGTCGTAACTGTATGTAAAAAAGCCATGTGGACTCGGTGAGGTTAAACTTTATGCATATTTCGACATAACTACAGAGGCCCTTGTTATTAAAAATATCCCCTAATGAGTGTATGCCTCTCTCTTCCCATATAGGGAATCTTATAGGTCGTTTTCCCATTAAGAGAGCATTGTTATTGAATATGGGAGTGTGATTATGCCATACTTGAGGGTTAGGAAATTTCCTTTGTGTTTCCCGCCATGTCCTGATTGCATGGGTAATTATTGGGCCAAATTCTCGCTCACAATGCTTGATTGAAAGTTTAGTGTATGCTATGTCTTTCAATCTCTGTGGGGCTACTATGTTTTCTTCTAATTTTCTCCAAGATACCAAAGCCTCGGGGTCAAACCATATCTTCTTCAATGGTCTTAATGTGAAGGCATTAAAATATTGTAAAAAATCTGGGACTGCCATGCCACCGTCTGCTTTATTTCTCTGTGCGGTGGATCTTTTTATGCGAGGTGGTTTGTTATTCCAAATAAATTTGTATGTGGAGGTTTGTAATCTTTTCCAGTAGCCCTCTGGAGGAGGTAACGGAAGCATTGAGCTGAAGAAATTGATTCTTGGTAATACATCCATCTTAACTATTGATACCCTTGCCTGTACTGAGTTTTTAAGTTTTGCCCACCTGTCCAGGTCGTCTTTGATTTTGTTCTGTATTTTTGTGTAATTGTGCTTCACCGTTTGTCTTATGGTGGGAAATATTTCCACACCCAAGCATCTGAAATGTTTGACCATGGGTATCGCACCTGGGAGGGTTGTCTCTTTTTTTGCACTGGTGTTAAGAGGAAGAAAAGCCGACTTAGGCCAATTTATTTTAAATCCCGATAAATCACCAAAGTTCTCTATCAACTTGAGTATAAGCGGCAATGTGTTGTTGGGGTTTTGCATGAACAATATTACGTCGTCCGCATATAAACTAATTTTATGATGTGTGCCCTTGATTACTATTGGTTCTATGTGTTGGGATTGTCTTATAAATTGTGCTAAAGGTTCTAATGATAGATCGAATAGTCCGGGACTAAGAGGGCAACCTTGTCTGGCTGAGCGTGATACCGGAAAGATATCGGAGATGAATGTGCCTGTTGTAATCCTGGCCGATGGGTCCTTGTATAGTACTTTAATCATATCAATGAAACCTTTTCCTAACCCCATCCTTTCCAATACTGCCCATAGAAACGACCATTCCAACCTGTCAAATGCTTTCATAGCATCCAGGGATAGTATCGCCTTAGGTGTGATGTCCTCTTTGTCTGTATCTAGTACGTGCAGTATTCGCCTTATGTTATCATTGATCAGGCAACCTTTTATGAAGCCTGTTTGGTCCGGATGAACTAAAGACGTCATATGCTTTTGCAATCTGATGGCTAATATCTTAGAGTACAGTTTGACATCGGTTCCGAGGAGGCTTAAAGGACGGTAACTACCGCACTCAGTGGGGTCTTTGTCTTTTTTGTGAAGAACTGAAATGAGTGCGGTATTTTGGTGTTCAATGAAGCTTCCCTCTTTGACTGAGTATAAGATCATATTTAGTAATAAGGGTCCAAATATGTCCCAGCAAGAAATGTACATTTCTGATGGGATACCGTCAATTCCCGGAGCTTTGCCGTTTTTCATTCCGGATATGGCCTTCTTGAGTTCTTCTAATGTGATCGGTACTTCTAACTGTTTAGCGTCTTCCTCCGTAAGTTTAGGGAGAGTAATTTGATTAAGATATGTGTCTAATTTGTCTTGATCAAAGGTCGTTTCTGAGTTATATAAATCGGAGTAGAATTCTTTGAATGTATCGTTTATTATTTTGGGTTCTGTTACTAGAGCTTGTTGTTTCCTAATGGCAGTTATATCTGCAAATTTTGCATTAATTCTTAGTCGCATGGCTAATAGGTGACTAGGTTTAGAACCTTGGAAGTACTGCTGTTGTCTAGTGCTGCGTATTTGCAATTCCGATTTTTGTCTGTACATTGCTTTGATCTCTGTCTTTAGAATGTTAACTTGGTTATCTAGTCTAGTAGAGTTGTTGTATTTTAAAGAATTAAAAAGCGTTGAGTAAAGCGTTTCCATTTCAGACAGTTTTGTGTTTTGATTTTTGCGCAATATGGAGGTAAATCTATCCGAGAAATCCTTGATCATATTCTTTACCGACATCCATAATATTCTGGGATCTTGCACCGAGTTAGCATTATCCCGTAGGAATACTGTGAGAGCTTCTTTAATTTGTGTAATGAATTCCTTGTTGTTAAGCAGCATCGAATTAAAACGCCATCTTGGGGCCCGGGCAGATAGTGTACCAAATGTTGCTTTCAGGATTAAGTAGCAGTGATCTGATAGCGCATTGGGTGTCATTTCCACTTCATATTTATCAAATATTCTCGGGGATGCAAAGACGTAATCAATTCTGGATAGTGTGTTGTGTCTCGCCGAACGACAGGAGTACTTGCGGGTCATGGGGTTAAGTGAACGCCATAAATCAGTTACTCCTGTTGATTTCGACCAATCTTTTAATGCTTTAGATGAATTCTTTTGTTCGCTGGAGAAGGAAAGGTAAGTTTTGTCCATCCTTGGGTTCCAAATGGCATTAAAATCCGCACCTATTATATATGAGTACTCGGGATGGTTTAACATTTCTCCTGTTAGTGAAGTGAAGAAACCCACTTCGTACAAATTCGGGGCATATACCGCTGCCAATGCAATTTTCCTGTTATTGTGTATAATCCTAGCTATAGTTATGCGCCCCTCAGCATCCGACCATACCCCTTTCAATTCGATATTTAATTTGCGTCTGACGACTATGGCTACCCCTCTAGTTCTCGTAGCAAAAGAAGAGTGACTAATATTATGGTATATGTTATCCGCTAACGTATTTATGTCTCCCTCTAAAATGTGCGTTTCGCTTAATAGAGCCACGTCCACATGTTCTTTTTTCATCAGTGTGAGCACGCTTTTGCGCTTGTGTTGTTTGTTTATCCCACCGGTGTTCCATACCATTATATTCAAACTAGCCATAGTCTATGCATGTTTTCGTGTAGTTTTTGGTAATGTTTCTGGAGTATGAAGCTACAATAGATGCACATCCAATTAATGAGGTCCCGTTGAGAGCTGAGCTTAAAAACATATATATATACAAATAAAAATCCCCTATTTTCCCCTCACCCAGAAAGTCGAACATGCCTGTGTTCCAAGAACACATCCTCCGCGATTGACTTTCTCCCATGGTCCACCGGATTGCCCAAACTGAGCATTGTAATCCTAATTTTCCTATGCTAATTGCCATAGGATCTAACATTTCCATTCTATTGCAATAGAATGTCGCTTTTGGTCTTGCACCTTCCCTTACTGTAATGAAGTATTGTGATAAATAACATAAAAATAAAAATAAAAAATAAAATAAAAAAAGAGAATAAACCTTTATCGACATATTCCTTTGAACCCTCCACTAACGTGTGGGGAAAAAAAGGGAAAAGATTGTAGAGCAATATTGACACCTTAATGTGAAGAACATTGGAAAAGAATAATGTAAGTTAAAATATATTTAAAAAATATAGAGTAATATTGACACCTTAATGTGAAGAACATTGGAAAAGAACAATGTAAGTTAAAATATATTTAAAAAATATAGAGTAATGAGAAGAAAAAATTAAATAAAATAAAAATCAATGGAAAGATATAGATAAGGAATAAGAGATAAATAATTATCAACGTGGAGAAGCCACTAGAACCGATTTAACTGATTAGATAAGATAGAAAAGCAGCGCCTTTTAGCGCTTCAATGTGCCTTTAATGGAGTGATTACTTAAATTGTTAGAATAACCTTGCTGTGCTCATACGTTTATGTGTGGTTAGTTTTTAAAGTATTATTAAGGACTGATTGCACTTCATTTAATTTACTATCTGCTATGTGTATACACACCGAATGTTATTGTTAGAGTTGTATGCTTCGTTGTCATGGTGCCTTATATTCTAGAAGGTTGTAGAATATACTAGTGCCTAGACTATTTTACTTTCCAGAATGATCTAAGAGACCCAGGGCATTTGAGCGATAAACCCAGAATATTCCAGATAGATCTTTTTGCAATGATATTTATTTGTCCCCTCAGAGACCAGAGACTGAAATTATAATGTATTATGAATCGTATTATACACAGTACACTTTGTTATAGACGACTTGCATATCGTTTGCTACTTTGATGAACACAACAATGTCATTCCAACACTGGTGGAATGACCTCATTGATGAACACAATAAAGTCATTCCAACACTGGTATATATTGAGAGAGAGGCTTAACTGTTTCCGGCATTTTCGTCATGCTTTGGGTTATTTGCTACATTTTGATTCAGGAAATCCTCAGCTTCAAAAGGTGTATATGGACCTGACCTGCGGCCGTTATTGCCCAAGAATGATAACAGCGCCGGATATGCTAGCCTTGGCTTGTAGCCGGCTTTGTACAGCTTTTGCATCACATCTTTGTATGGTAGACGTCGGATGATGGCCTCTTTGCTCAAATCTTCGTAGATAAATATTGGTTTATCACCATACTTCAGCTTCCCACGTTGGTTGCGAGCATATTTGATGATGTCATCCCTTGTTGTAGTTTTCCGCAGAGTGACAATGATGACTCTCGGCCCGTTGATACTTTGCCCCTGGGAACCGATTCTGTAAACTTGTTCCACTTCTGGCACTTTGTTTGGATCGGTGTTATCCAAAATCGTTGATAACTCTTTTGGAAAGTTGGTGTCTTCGCAGTTCACTGCTTCATCAAGCCCCACAATGCGGATGTTATTCCGCCTGTGGTAACGTTGGGTTTCTAGTTGCCTCTCCATCGCTTCGTTTTTAAGCCCTTGTATTTCCCTCCGATATTCCTCTTTCACTCTTTCCATCTCTTCTCCCATCTCTGTCATGCCACCTTCGTTCGCCTTGACTGCTTTTGTGTTTTCTGTCACCGAAATCTCCACTGTCGTGATTCGCTTTGACTGTGCATCGATCGCTTTCTTGACTTCTTCTAATTTCTCATCGATGCGATCGAATTTAGCCTCGATGCGATCGAATTTAGCATCGACGTTTGCCTCGAGCGCCTTGATGTGTGTAATCTGCAGGTTAGACTGTTCTACCATCTGTTCTTTCATCAGGTTAGACTGTTCTACCATCAGGTTAGTCAGTGTGTTGAAATCGGGTGGATTTCTGCTTTCTTCAGTTGGCGGCATATGGTAGATAGATGCAGTGACGTTGGAATCCATAAATCTGGCTGCTCTCGCTTTCACGGAGCTTGATTCTGTACCTTCTGTTATGTTGGTCTCTATTAACTCTCTTTCGGGGACCGTAATCGATGATCCCGGTAAATTGTCCTCTTCCTTCTCCTCCTCG
This sequence comes from Notolepis coatsorum, assembly GCF_963971535.1. Lineage (NCBI taxonomy): Eukaryota > Metazoa > Chordata > Actinopteri > Aulopiformes > Paralepididae > Notolepis > Notolepis coatsorum. Next base: position 198,647,210 of record NC_140166.1, read on the forward strand.
GAGCTTGTCGCCGTCGGCTCAGAACCAGCGACGGTTAGGACGTGTCTTCCTCGTTTTGTTACGTCCTGCGCCGTTGAAGTTGCCGTAGTTATTTTCTCTGCCGCCTTTCTACCTTTAACCATTTTGTCTTTTGATATGGTTAGTAGAGGGTCTTAACAATACATACGATGTGGTCTATTCTCTTTCTTTACTGTCCAAATAATGTTTTTAAACGAAATTAGCGTTGGTGGGAGCGGAGCAATTGCAAAATGCGTGCACTACATGTTGTGCTAAAACCGTCTGTTGATTTAGAATTCGAATGTCAACATTATGAACGAAGCTTCGAACTATTCGGTACAGCCCTAGCATGTTTTGATATTGTCAATTATCTCACTTTTACTAGGTGACTTTTACTGTGACTAACTGAAATATGCCCAAAAAAAAGGAAAATTGACATAGGGACGTTTTTTTATCAAAGGGCAGCAGAGACAAGTGATACAGGGACACAGGTAAGGTCTTACAATGGCTTAGTGATTATAACAGTGCAGTTCAGCATTCAGTAACCCATACTTTTTGTGAATGTGTTTTTGATACTACATTCTGTTGAACACACACCTCAAAACCGTACCTAAGGAAAATTGAAAACCCCCCCTTCACCCCCCCCCCTCCCTCCTCGCCATACCTTGCCTTTTACTGAAACTACGCCACTGACCTTAACCCTAAACATAACCCTAACACTAACTCTAACCTTAATCACACTATTACCTTAAACTAATCATAACCCTAACCCTAATCACACTGTTACCTCAAACTACTCATAACCTTAACCCTAACCCGAACCGTAATCACACTGTTACCTTAAACTAATCATAACCTTAACCCTAACGCTAACCCAAACCGTTATCACACTGTTACCTTTAACTAATCATAACCCTAACCCTAATCACACTGTTACCCTAAACCTAAACTAATCATAACCTTAACTCTAACCCTACCCTGAACCGTAATCACACTCTTACCTTAAACTGATCATAAGCATAACCCTAACCCTAACCTTAATCAGTTACCTTAAACTAATCATAACCCTAATCACACTGTTACCCTAATCATAACCATAACCCTAGCCATAATGACACTGTTACCTTAAACTAATCATAACCCTAACTCTAAACCTAACCCTATACCGTAAGCACAGTGGTACTTTTGAATGGTCGCCTAGGGCTGAGTCGGCCTTCTGCGATCTTAAACGTCGTTTTACATCCGCTCCTGTATTGATCCGCCATGACGCAGAGGTTCCGTTCATTGTGGAGGTGGATGCCTCTGACATCGCGGTGGGGGGGGGTGCTCTCTCAGAGATGCTTAAAGGATGGGAAAGTGCACCCGTGTGCTTTTTTTTCTCGCCGTCTGTCACCAGCCGAGCGTAATTACGACGTGGGTAATCGGGAGTTATTGGCGATCAAATTGGCACTGGAGGAGTGGAGACATTGGTTAGAGGGGGCGACACATCCTTTCATTGTTTGGACTGATCATAAGAACTTGGCTTACATCCAAGGGGCTAAACGCCTTAACGCTCGCCAGGCCAGGTGGACGTTGTTCTTCACACGATTTCGATTTACCATCTCCTATAGACCCGGCTCCAAGAATATCAAACCTGACGCTTTGTCGCGCCAGTTTGATCCTCCTGGTCGGGAGGAGCAGCCCCATCCCATTATTCCACCGGCCTTGATTTTGGCACCCGTGTCTTGGGGCATAGAGAGGGTGGTAAGGTCGGCGCTAACGCGGGAGCCCGATCCAGGTGGGGGTCCTCCGGGACGGTCGTATGTTCCCAAGGTGGGGTCCTCAGTTCGCCTCCAGGTTCTGGAAGGCGTTTGCCGCCGGCCTCGGCGCCTCTGTCAGTCTGTCGTCTGGGTTCCATCCGCAGTCGAACGGGCAGACGGAGCGGGTCAACCAGGATTTGGAGGGGGTCTTGAGATGTTACGTTGCCGGTAGTCCGGCAACGTGGAGTAGGAGGTTGGCTTGGGCTGAGTACGCGCATAATACCCTTCTCTCCTCTTCTACCGGTATGTCTCCCTTTCAGTGCCAGTATGGTTTTCAACCTCCTCTGTTTCCCGAGCAGGAGCAGGAGGTGGAGGTGCCCTCGGCCCAGGCACATGTGGCTCGCTGTCGCAGGACGTGGAAACAGGTCCGGAAGGCGCTACAGAAGGTTTCGGTTAGTACCCAACGGCAAGCTAACCGTAAGCGTCGTCCGGCTCCAGTTTACCGCCCAGGGCAGCGGGTTTGGCTTTCCACCCGGGATCTCCCTCTCCGGGTGGAATCCAAGAAGCTGGCTCCTCGCTTTATAGGACCATTTAAAGTGATTCATCGGGTTAATCCAGTGGCTTACAAGCTACGACTTCCGAGCTCTATGAGGGTTCATCCGACGTTTCATGTGTCCCTGTTGAAGCCATTCCTCTCATCGCCCTTGGCCCCGCCACTGCCTGTGGTTCCTCCGCCCCGGTTTATTGGCGGTCAACCTATTTACACGGTGCGGAGGATACTGGGTTGTAGGCGGAGGGGTAGAGGGTTTCAGTTCTTGGTGGATTGGGAGGGGTACGGGATAGAAGAGCGTTCTTGGGTGCCTCAAAGGGATATTTTAGATCCCAGCCTGATCGTTGATTTCCGGCGGCTGAATCCCGAGGCCCCTAGGTGAACGTCTGGTGCCGTTCGTCGGGGGAGGGTACTGTTACGTTCTGGACACCGACTGAGGTCGGTGACCACCCACATTCCTGGCATATGTCACTGGGCTTGTCACCTGTCCTTTCCCTGTCAATTAGTGCTGTCACTTAGGGGTGGTTCCTGATTGGCTGTCACGGGGGTGTGTGTGGAATGTTGGTATTTGGTGTCTATGTAACCTACCTGTCTTCTGCTTGTTCATTGTCAGGTCTTCACTAATTGCGTTCGGGGATAACGCGGACGGTTCAACTCTGGACCTCCAATAAGCTCCTATTTACCTTATTCCTGCCTGTGCTATTTAGCATTTGTCTCTCTTAGAATTTACTCTGTGTTCTTACTATTAAAGTCGAACCTGTTCAAGAGTAAACACTCTCCGTCTCTGTGATTGCCTTCACCCATTGGAATTCACCTACCTCCATTCCTGACACTGAGTGTTACACTGAGTGTTATTATAGTTACCCAAACAATAAATTATAATAGTTTTTATTATTATTATTGTTGTTATTATAATAATAATAATAATAATAATAATAATAATAATAATAATAATAATAATAATAATAATAATAATAATAATAATAATAATAATACATTATACAATTAAATTAATTCATAATTTAGTAAGTCAATTCAGCATTCTGATGCATGGGGATATAAACTGAAGGTTTCATTTGAATCATGCCTGCAGCACAATTATAAGAAAAGAAAGAACAAAAAAAGGAAGGAGAAGGAAAGTGTAACTAGTAACAAAGGAAGGAAAGGAAATAACAAAGGAGGGAAAGAAAGTAACAGATTTTCAAACATGTATCAAGCTGACTTCTGTATTGCTTAACCATTTATTGATGAAATTGTTTAATGAAACCCTGTAAGTGCGCCTGTTGGTGGGATGCCGTCTTCTCTATTGCTCAGCCTATAAGTTATTGATTGCTTTAAGAAACTCAGTATGTGGTCTGTTGTCTCCACTTATGTCATGCTTTTGACCCTAACCCTAACCTTAATCACACTGTTACCTTAAACTAACCATAACCTTAACCAGGGGCGTCGTTCTGGTATGGCAAGGTATGGCACTCGCCATACCTTGGCAAAAAAAATAAAATTTATTATTATTATTTTTTTTTATGTTGATTTAGAATTTGAATGTCAACATTATGAACGAAGCTTCAAACTATTCGGTACAGCCCTAGCATGTTTTGATATTGTCAATTATCTCACTTTTACTAGGTGACTTTTACTGTGACTAACTGAAATATGCCCCAAAAAAAAGGAAAATTGACATAGGGACGTTTTTTTATCAAAGGGCAGCAGAGACAAGTGATACAGGGACACAGGTAAGGTCTTACAATGGCTTAGTGATTATAACAGTGCAGTTCAGCATTCAGTAACCCATACTTTTTGTGAATGTGTTTTTGATACTACATTCTGTTGAACACACACCTCAAAACCGTACCTAAGGAAAATTGAAAACCCCCCCTTCACCCCCCCCCCCCTCCCTCCTCGCCATACCTTGCCTTTTACTGAAACTACGCCACTGACCTTAACCCTAAACATAACCCTAACACTAACTCTAACCTTAATCACACTATTACCTTAAACTAATCATAACCCTAACCCTAATCACACTGTTACCTCAAACTACTCATAACCTTAACCCTAACCCGAACCGTAATCACACTGTTACCTTAAACTAATCATAACCTTAACCCTAACGCTAACCCGAACCGTTATCACACTGTTACCTTTAACTAATCATAACCCTAACCCTAATCACACTGTTACCCTAAACCTAAACTAATCATAACCTTAACTCTAACCCTACCCTGAACCGTAATCACACTCTTACCTTAAACTGATCATAAGCATAACCCTAACCCTAACCTTAATCAGTTACCTTAAACTAATCATAACCCTAATCACACTGTTACCCTAATCATAACCATAACCCTAGCCATAATGACACTGTTACCTTAAACTAATCATAACCCTAACTCTAAACCTAACCCTATACCGTAAGCACAGTGGTACTTTAATCATAAGTGTTGCAAAGGAAAGTAAAAAAGAAACAGAGAGAGAGGGATTAATTAAGAGGTAAAGTGCCAGACAGCACAGCAAACCACACCCAAAAAAACCTTCAGCATGCAACATAATGTTCTCTTTCTTTTTGGTTGAGTAACTGCCCCTCAGAATGTCTGTGCACGCCCCTGTCCTAAGGCATTATGCAAGTACAGATTGGTCTGCTCTGGCCAATAAATCAAACAAACCCACATTTTACTCATCTACTCATATCCAGCTGTTGCTTCTTGAAACCAACCTATGACACAGATATGACACAGATATATTGATGTTGTTGAAATACTTAATATAATCAATAATAATAAAATGCTAGATCTAACCTGTGACGCGATGACAGGTGAAACATTCAACTTGGAATACCACCAAAATTTGCCTCCTCAAAGACACAAGGCGTGTCATGACGGGGGGGGGGGGGGGTGGGGGTTTGGGGCCTTACAGCGTAGTACTGGCTTGGCAACAATCATTTCAGACGTAATTAAAGGTGCCATTTGTAAGAATTCTATTAATCTCATGGTCCCTCAAAGACATGGGAACAGGGAAGCAGAGGGATGGGCCAGACGGGGCTAAGAAGACGGACCTGTACTGAGGAGGGGGGGGGGGGGGGACTCAGTTCAAGCCTTGATTTTCAAACCCTTTAAACCAGAATGCCGTCCTTTGTTCAGCATGGCCTCTAGTTGGGAGTCAATGAAGGAGAAGCCAGCAAAAGCATCCTGGTGTAGAGACTCAACCTTGTTGTTGTCACTGTGGCTTCTCATGAAGGAACTCCAAATCAAAATTGCTGCAGTCATAGGGAGCTTTCTGTAATTGGCAGAGCAGGAATGTCAGTTAAGAGAGGTACAAGTAGCGTTCGGGAGTCGGGACTAAATTGCATGTAATTAAAGATATATAAAATGATGGTACAGTAGAAAAGTAAAAATAAAAATAGGCAGTGTAAACAATATAACAATATAATTAACTCTTGAGTATACGCATATTATGAGCAAGTAGGCAGTGTAAATCAAGGTGCAGGTAGGGTTGGGCATCGTTTGGATTTGAACGATTCCGGTTCCGATTCCGATTCTCCATATCGATTCCTGTTCTAAACGATTCTCGATTCCGATTCTTTGAGGTGCAGGTCAAAACAGGTCACAGCTTATTTCGAAGGAGATTTTTTATTTTATTTTTTTTTCAAAAAGAAAATCATACTATTCACATTTTCAGTTGACTTGATACAGTTTAATTTGGTTGCTGTACTGTAACTAGGGTATTCATTAACAAAGTAAAAAAAAAAAAAGCAAAAAAAAAAAAAGTAAAAAAAAAAGTAAAAAAAAAAAATTCGAAATTCAAATATGTTACTTCCAGAACCGGAAGTTAGGAACCGGTTCCTATTAGAACCGGTTTTCGGTGCCCAACCCTAGGTGCAGGTGAGGGTCTGTATGCCCTATCAGTTATATTTGCATTACAATAAATATAGTTACAATAGACACTATAATCTAAATATATACTGTACTATGAGTAAGTAAGTATACAGTAGACACAGGTGCAGTATGCATAAGGTACGTAATGGCGTGATACGTCATACATTGTCCGTTTAGGTAGTCCGGTCACGTAGTCCGTTAAGGTGGGAGTCAGACACACTCAGTGATCAGACATTCCTAGTAGTTCTCGAGTTCTGCTGTCATTAGTCCTCCGGCTGCTGGCAGCGGTCCCTGCCCACTGTTGTGGAGCCTGATGGCCGCTGGTACGAAGGACTGGCCAAGACGGTTAGTTGAGTGTCGGGGGGGTATGAGTCTGTGACTGAACATGCTTCTCATCTTGACTAGCTCATCGTAGAGGGGGTGGTGGGAGGGATTCTCCAGGATAGCCGCCAGCTTTCTTCTCATCCCAAAATACAATCTTTTATTCAACTTCAGCCCTGATCATAACACCACATATTCATTTGATAATTCTAACCCTTTAAATGCCAGTGTGTGTGATGGCATATATTTGCAATATATCAAATGCAAAGTAGATTTTTCTGGGGGGGATTATTACAGGCTAGCATGTGTCAATGATTAGCAGTTTTTTGTAAGGGTCCCGCCTCCATCAATCACATGCGGCTCCCTTTGTGTGTGTATGAGAGCAAGAGAGAGAGAGAGATAGTTCTCCAACTTGTGTGAGTTGCAGTGATCTCCTGGTTGTTCCCCACCTAGGTTATCTAACTATTGCGCTGGTGCAACTAGAAACACTGGCCTGGCCTGCTTCTAAGTTCAGTGGCCTGACTGCATAAAAAATTAAAATATATTATTATATTTTTTAATCATCTGGCGATAGGGATGGGTACCTTTCACATTTGAACCGATACGGTACCTGTGAATCAATACCGGTACCCAATGGTACCTTTTTTCTGTACTTTAGTCTCAAAAACTTTTATTTACCTACCTCAGTCGTGAAAAAAATTATCCAAACTTCAAATAACTACAATTTCGACCGTTTTCGGCTTGCCATTGCTCCGACTGCTTTGTTGTTGAATCAAGTCAAATCCTAGGTAAGCATATATTGTGCGTGTGAACGTTGACATGAAAAGAAAAAAGCAAAAAAAAAAAAAAAAAAAAAATCTGTATCTCACTTGAATCGATACTCGGTAGTACCGACGTGTTTCGGTTCGGTACCGCAAAAGTACCGAATTGGGTACCCATCCCTATCTGGCGACCCCCCCCCCCCCCCCCCCCCCCCGCGCGGCGCCGGCTCGCGACCCACCTGGGGGTCGCAACCCCGACTTTGGGAACCCCTGAACTAATAGATGGTGATTGTAGAACTGTTGATAAGAGGTCTGGAGATATTCAAAGCATAATAAGTTAGTAACACATTTTTTTTGCCTAGAAGTCACCGTTTGATGGCATTACATATTTTACCTTTAACTTAATTGAATAGAATAAAATCTATGTTTTTAATATTTTTTATTCAATGTGTCAATGTGTTATGTCAATATCAGCCTCGTACCTACGATCGAATCACAGCCGATATTCAGCATAATAGCACTCCTTCTTATGGGATATTGCTTAATTAGGCTAACTATAGAAAATTGCTGGCCATGGAAAATTATCAAAAATATAGATGTTATTAAATTCAATGAAGTTAAAGGTAGAATCTGTAATGCCATCAAGCGGTGACCTTGACCAATGCCAGGCAATGTGGGACGGACCTCCGCGAGCAGTATTTTGAATGGCGATCAGATAATTGGATTCTCTTTTTTTGCATTACATCAGAGACAAGGTAAGAACACTATATATAAAATCTTGCGTTGATCTGATATTTCTTTCTCCCGCGATCAAAGCTATCTGTGTGGACCGTGTTGTGCTTTTTACCGTTGTCTGCGGTGCGGGGTGGGGGGGGGGGGTGGGGGGGGGGGGGGGGGGGGTGGGGGGGTCATTTCATGTATGCACGAGGAGACATAATAATGATAATCTAGCATTGATTTCAGGAAGATTCGATAATCAGGCAAAGAAATTACAACGTGATAAGTGCATTCAACGAAAACGCTATTATCGCGTCTTTTCCTGGAATTACTCAGAATCACCAAAACTATACTCATATTCAAAACGGTATAAAACGGAAATGTACGGATGAAAAAACAAGAAGTGTTTTGCATGTTGACCAGAAGCAACTCACTGACAATCTACGGCGTTATTAGACCCATAGCTATAATATAAGATATATTTTAAGCACTCGCAAATTTCACAGTCTCCCCAAGTTCAAGTTTCTTTAATAGTTGTCATACAGAAGTACAGAATACTTTTATACAAAATGCTTTTTTTTTTTTATGACTTATACTTTATTGCATATTTTTTCTTTTTGCACACAGTACTTCAGGACAATACAATGAATGACATATTTTGCATCAGCATGGGTCAGTCCTGAAGGACAACATAAACACCTGGACCCCTAACGTCTAGGTTACACTGATACCCCCCATATGGGGGGGAAGACAGAAAAAAAATAAAAATAAAAAATAAAGACATTAGAATAAGTAAACCTAAACAAATGAAAAATTCTACCATAACAAAAAATAAATAAAAAATAAAAAATAGAAAGATAAATTAGACTAAGCCGAGAATATAATGGGAAGTAGTACCAAAACAGAAAGGAAACACCAAACGAAAAAATAAATCTACATTCAAACATAGAGCCATTCTTGTCTACATAAACATGGTGCATTTGTCAGGTATTCTCTACACATGTGCATCGTCGCTGTCTTGGACAAGTGTGCCCCTCCTCCTTTTATAGTAAGTGAAATTGCAAATATTTCCCCCATTTGCTAATATATTTGTCTCCTTTCTCTCCTAAACTAAAGGATATTTTCTCATAGGCAGCTACCCTACCCAGTTCTCCACTCCACTCTCGGAATGACGGGCCTTCTGGTGCCTTCCAGCCTCTCATTATGATCTGTTTGCCTATCATTATACTAGTCTGTATCCAATCAGCTAGGGGCTTTGCGATATGGCTAAGACTGCAGGGATCCCCCAGGATATATAAACCAGAACAGAAATCATACTCCGTCCCTGTGACCTCTGTGATGTAGTCATGTATGTTACTCCAGAAGTCTCTGATTTTCGGACATGACCAGAGTGCATGGACTAGGTCCCCCTCCCCTGTGTGACATTTCCAGCAATCTGGGTTCTCTTTCAGGCCCAGTCTATACATTTTAGAGGGGGTCCAATAAATGCGGTGGAAGATCTTGAATTGTATTAGCCTTGTTCTAATATCCCTGGACACCTGTTTGGGGATCCCCGAGATTATATCCCAGTCCTCTTGCTCAAATGTGACCCCTAGATCCTTTTCCCAGACTATTTTGAGAGCAGAGGATATCCCACTGCCCTCCCTGTCGATAAACATGGAATAGTAGACCGAGGCCTCATGTCCCAACCCAGAAATAGCCAAAATCTTTTTCAGCAGGTCTGTACCCTGGGGGAGGGTCTGTGGCGAGCCAAATGTACCTATGAGAAGATGCCTCAATTGTAAATATCTCCAAAATTGATTGTTGGCCAGCTGATATTGTTGAATCAGTTTTTCAAAAGATTTTAATGCATCGTCTTCATAGAGGTCCCCCAGGGTGAGGATGCCTTTGTCTATCCATTCCTTCCACATAAAGGGGGATCTGCATATACACAATTTTGGGTTGGCCCATAAGCCTGCTGACAGGCTTAAATGGGGGTTGATATGAAAGATGCGAGACACCTTCTTCCATACGGCCTGTATGTGAGAGATAATAGGGTGAGTTCGGGCAGTTGGTGGTAATTTAGCTGTAATATACGACAGTGGGGGCAGCCGTGTGTATACCGACTGCTCCATTATGTACCATGGAGGCGCTCTCTCAGGGGGCAGGGCCCACTGTGTCATATGTCTGAAACTGTAGGCATAATGATATAGTAATAATTTGGGGAGACCCAGGCCACCTCTGTCCACAGGCTGTTGTAGTTTACCAATACGCATCCTGGGTCTTTTACCGTTCCACAGGAATGTGTTGCATATTCTATCAAATTGTTTAAAATACTTGCTAGGTATTGCTATCGGCAGTGACTGGAGGAGGTAGTTTACTCTGGGAATGCAGTTCATCTTAAGAACATTAACCTTGCCCCATAGTGACAAGAAAAGGGGAGCCCATCTCTCCACATCCGCTGAGATTTTGCCTAGTAGTGGGTCAAAGTTGACACTAACAATGTCGTTTACTTGCTTGGGGAAAAGAATCCCTAGATACCGAATACCCTTTTCAGGCCACTGAAAGGAGCCATCTTTAAATAGTGATTTGGGGCAGTAGGACGTTAGGGGAAGAGCCTCCGACTTCGACCAATTAACCTTATACCCTGAAAATCTTGAGAACGTATGTAGTAAATTCCCAAACATAGACTCATGATTAACTAATGTGTGGAAATATTTAGGCCTCAAAACAATAATTCATAGATTTGTGTGTGTGTGGTTACATAGACTGATTGTGCAAATGCCCTCCTGGGGTGACAATGGCATAGTGGCAGCTGGGGTAAGACTCCTTCCCTTTAGGGGGTAGATCAAACAAAGACAAAAGGTCACGTAGACATGTTATCTCGCTGGAGTATCCTGTCACACACACAGACACTCACATACTCACACACACACATACACTCACACACACATTTTCACATACACATCCACACACACACACACCCAGTGATGAGGTTAAAAGGAAACAACTGTTACATCAAAGCGCCCATGAAGTGTTATCAGCTGCTTACGGCCTGGGGACACAGACAGACACACACACATACTCACACACACACATTTTCGAATACACATCCACACACACACACTCACACACACAGAGACACACACAGAGACACACACACACACACTCACACACATTCACACACACACACACACACACACCCAGAAGATCTCCAAACTAACTATTTCCTGGTATATTGTTAAAATAGTAATTTGAATAAGTAAGTTAAAATATAATTAGTGTTTGGTCATACTAAAATGTCTACAATTAGTTAATGTGTCTGTGCTATTTTCATTTAGATTCAATCTATATGGTATTGAAATGTATTCTATTAAGCTAACAGAATGATTAGATTTGTTAGATATATGTTCTAAAAGTCAAACAGACTTAGTAATAAAGAAATATATCTGTGTTTAGGTAATCAATATATCTTGAGGTACATCAAAGTACTAACAAGTCAAGTAATGTGTTTAAGTAAAAGATATAAGGAAATGAAAATGATGCAATGTTTAAACTTTGATTAAGGTAGAGGGTTAAAGACAGCCTCTTTTTGCAGTAACTGAGAAGAGGGTTTGGCCTATAAGCCAAACCCCTATTTTTCAAATACAAGCTTAGCTGGCTTGTGATTGGAGCAATTAATGTGATGATGTCATCAACTCGGAGACACTGGCCTGGGCTATAAGATGGGTGTGTGATGTGGGGAGAGGGAAGAAGGAACAACAGAAGAACACTCTGAACCACAACCAAACCCACAAGGACAAGACCTCTCTCACCATCTCCACCATCAACACCAAGGAGGCCAAGGCAGAACGAGAACAAAAGGACTTTTTGGAGGGAAAACCAACTTCTTTGTTTTGTCAGCCAAGACAACACAAAGACCAGCAACAACTTATCAATTATCATTCTTTATACTGTAATATTAGGCTGGTTGTATCATCTTACGGCATAGTGTTTGTGATCAACAACCATAGCATCTTCTTATTGTAATTTGTATACATTCTTAAACTTTGATTAAACAACTGTTAAACTATCTTTCCTCCTTAATTCCTTCTGCCTTTCGGCCTGCTCAGTCAGTTTGAAGAGAAGTGATTCCCAGCTTTAAAGTATTGACAACGCCGAGTACTAGCCAACAGGTTCTGAAGCAGAGCAGAACCGAAACAGCCTGGGAATCCACTTCATTTTGGTGCCGGACTTCAGTGAATCATAGTGCTCGTTTTATCACACAACAAAGGAAATTTTTTTCTCTACACGCCGGTCGACGAGGAGAACAACTGGTCGATCGTCTTCAAAGTGACTAGGAACAGTTACTAAGAGGTGAGTGTGATAATGTATGGGCGCTCTATTCGAACCGCGGAGGGGGTTGCTAGGAATTTAACCTCATGTAATCATGATGTAAGGGACAATTAGATTGAGTATTCTGGCTGGGGAGGGCGGCTCTGTAATCACCGAGCGTAGTATATTTTATAGTAAAAATGTTAGCACTATGAACGGGGCGCCGTTGCCAGTCGGAACAAGTAAGGGGATAGGAACATGTCTTAGATTCGTGCTCAGAGTTAAGCCGGGATGGACACCGTGCGTAGTATGTCTTAAAGTAGTGACTGAAGCACGCCGTTGCATAGTATTTTCTACAGTAGAGAGTTAGCACGAGTAGGTCTGGTTTTAGCCTTGGGCGCGGGCGGGCGTGTTGTAGCAAAATAGTGCTTAATGAAATGTTTGCCGGTCGCGCCGCGTGCGGCGTTCGAGAGGCGGAAATGTGCGTGAATGCTGATTTTGTATTTTTTGATTGTGTACTTTTTAATTGTGTTAGGAAGCGTGTATGAATGTATGTTTGGCGAATGTTTATGGTTAGGAGTGATTGGTGGGACGTGTGAGAGTATAGTTATGTTATTGTGTAATTTAGGGCACCGATTGGCCGTAGGGAATTTTAAGAAGAACGCCGGTTTTCCGAGGCCCGTCGAACGCAGCAGCCGTTAGCTGTGGTATTAGCCTCTGGACACCGGAGCATGCGGAGCGAAAAGTAGACGTAATTCAAATGTGTAAGGTCGATCGATAGTGTCTTGAGATTACGGGGATATGTAATGCACTTAAAAGTTTTCATATTCGTGGCGGATAAAATAGTTATGTAATGTTTAAGGTGATCGGGATTTTCTAAACCCGACCCGGAAGTCGTTCTAAGCTCGCCGGAAATGACGACGGAGGGGTCAAACTAGTGTTTTACTATTAAGTTTTTGTGTTTCTAATTAGATCACTACACTGGCGTTTTGAGGGAAATAGGATTCTGTTGTGGGGTATGTGGTATTGTATTAACGTTGCGAGGGGACGGCCCGCGCGGCGGAACGGGTCGTTGGGAACGTTTTTATGGGATCATGGGAGCAGCTAAGCTAATGCTACTTAGCCGCGCTAACGGCTAAAGCGGTCGCCGGATGTGACGTCGTAAGCGCGCGCTAGGTTGAAGCTAACGAAGCTAATATGCTAAGCTAACATGCTAAGCTAACTGTGCTGACGTCATGGCATGACGGGACTCTCGGTATGTCTCGCGAGGGGGCGTCCATCTTAGAAGGGGCGCCGAGCGTCCATCTTAGAAGGGGCGCCGAGCGTCCATTTTGGGAGGGTACCGAGCGTCCATCTTGGTAGGGGTGGCGAGCGTCCATTGTTAAGGGGAAGGTGGAGTTTATTGGGAATACAGTAGGGGGCAGAAGTGTACAGGATGGATATGTTTGGATTCTGCTCACGGAACGTTTTCATTGTACACTCTCTCTCCCCCTCTCTTATCTTGCTCCCTTTCTCTTTCTCCCCCTCTCTTTCTCTCTCTCTCTTACTCTCTCTCCCCCTCTCTTCTCTTTCTCCCCCTCTCTCTCCCCCTCTCTCTCTCTCTCTCTTTCTCTCTCTCTCTTATTCTCTCTCTCTCTCTTTCTCTCTCTCTCTCTCTCTCTTTTTCTCTTTCTCTCTCTCTCTCTCTCTCTTTCTCTTTCTCTTTCTCTCTCTCTCTCTCTCTTCCTCTTTCTCTCTCTCTCTCTTCCTCTTTCTTTCTCTCTCTCTCTATTTCTCTCTCTCTCTCTCTTCCTCTCTTTCTCCCCCTCTCTTTCTCCCCCTCTCTCTCTCCCTCTCTCTCTTTCTCTTTCTCTTTCTCTCTCTCTCTCTCTCTCTCTCTCTCTCTCTCTCTCTCCCCCTCTCTCTCCCCCTCTCTCTCTCCCTCTCTCTCTCTCTCTCTTTCTCTTTCTCTTTCTCTTTCTCTCTCTCCCTCTCGCCTCCCCTCCCTCTCACCTCCCCTCTCTCTTTCTCTTTCACACCCCCCCTCTCTTTCTTTCCTTCTCTCCCCCCCCCCCCTCTCACCCTCCTCCCTCCCTCTCCCTTTTACCTCTCTCCCTCTCACCTCCCCCCCTCTTTCCCTCTCCCTCCCTCTCTCTCTCTCTCTTACCCCCCCCCTCTCGCTCGCTCCCCTCATTTCAACACCGCCTCTCTTCCATGTACTTCCCCCCCCTCGGCCCCCCCGAAACGCTTTCACTTTCTCTCCTAGTTTGGGGCCTGTATATAGAGTTTTTTATGGGTTTCAAACGCGGTGTAGTGCTAGGTATATTGTTTATTGCTGTTTACTGTAAGGTTTCAAAGGCGGTAGGCTGAGTTTGGGACTTATTATGCGTATGTTGTTCCATATTCAGTTTTATTGTTGTTTTTAGGGAATTTCTAGTGCTGGCAGTGGTATTGCCTGCGTTGGCGCTACGCTTTGTTCGACAAGTCATTTATTCGTCCTTTTTTTTTTTTTTTTTTTTTTCTTTTATACGATTCAATACAAAACACTGCAATCAAGACACTGCAATCAGGACATCGAGGAGATAGTAAAAAAAGCTAAATATTCAAATGACAAACTTTGCATGCAATCACACTGAAATGTATAGGCTACCATGTCAACCTAAACGCTTTGTTCGTACTTCTTTCCTTACATTTGGACGGGCCCCGGCTGGGGCTCAGTACCAGTTCATGTTGGTGGGCCGTAAGTCGGAGCATAAATACTCTACTCGGCTGCAATGGGGGTGTGGGTAGACAGTTCGTCGTGGCTCACTGTCTGCCTCCACGCTTTGTGCGCTGTGTGCAACTCGTCGGTGCTCGTTGTCACACTGCGCACATTTTTCATTTTACCAGGGGTACGGGGACTGCTAAACGTCGTGGCGGGGGTGGGCTCGCTGTCTGCCACCGCGCATTAACGGGGTGCGCTAAGCGTGCACTCGTCAAAGGCTCGCTGCCACACTACGCGCGTCGGATTATATTATGTGTGGGTATTTGTGTGATTGGTTACGGTGGGGTCAGAGGTGCTGTATGTGAGTGTATGGGTTGTGAGTGGAATAATTTTTGGATATCCTTGGGTAGGGGGCCCGGGGTGTCGCGTTCCAGGTTCGAAACTGGGGGTGATGCCGTGGGCCACAGGACGTGTTGGCCAGTGGAATCTCATTGGTCGGCAGGATTTTCAATATGGGGATGGTGTCGCCACCTGTGGTTATGAACGGGTTGTGTGACACTGTTCTAAGTGCACGGGGACTTCAGTGACATAAGGCACTGAAAATTGATTTCTGTTCCCGTGAGAAGAGCGTTATTTTAACACCTAAAGGGTTAGGTGTTACGGGGGATATATAATAACTGTGTAAGAGATTGTGAATGGAAAATATGTGTGTTACTGATATGTGTAATGTAATATGAGCGAAATACATACTAGGCTTTCACGGACAGAAATAAATATAGTTACACATACACATAGTCATTTGCAAATTAGAGTAAAAGTGAGATTATTCACCTAAATTACAATGTCCGATACAGATGTTTAGAAATGATAGGCTGTAAATAACGACTTTCTGATTGACCACCATCTCAGGAAACAGCTGATGGAAAATAAGTTCCCCGGAGTGGTATTAAGGAGGATCTTGACAACAGGATTGAGAATCTGGGTTTCCAATGGAGACAACTGGAAAAAAGATTAAGGCGGTGTCATTGATAAATCAAAAACGAAAATTGCACAAATGCTCTCATATGATCATAGTCTAGGAGATGCCCGACATTCCATGCTTAAAGACAAATGATGGATTGTGAATGGCAAATGTCACTGATAATTAAGTGTATCTTTTGCTTCTCTCTTTTTACAGCTGCTCCAGGACGGATGGCCGGCGCTGACAATTCCGAACCCCAACAGGGAAATCGAAGAGACTGTTGACAGTCAGGGGGTATAGTATCACAAGACCGAGATTATCAATTCCTGTTTACACCAATATAGAAGTGTGAGTGAAATTAACTCAAGTTTGGTAAAAATAGTTTGAGTACAGAGAAACTTGCTTTCCAAACGGTGACGTTACGAGTGATTGGAGAAAGGGTGAGAATGGAAAATACACAGATAGGAGCAGCCGGAGGGTTAGATGCACTGACCATAGAAAGGGTAGACAATCTGTCTATTTCAACGACTGGAGATGTCACAATAAAAGTGACGAAGAGATGGCCAAAGATATTCAGGCCATTACAGAACCTTGTAGTTAAAGGAGGCCGGTGTAGAATGCGTACCCAAATCAAGATAATGCCGATAACCTCTGCAGACATTACATTGACCGAATTGGACGTTGACTTGATTGACTGGAATTTGATCGACTCCCCTCTAGTGTCCAGTGAGACGGAGGGACTGGAAATAATGTCTTTTACTCCGCCACAGGGAGTCGTTGCAGCAAGCGACCCAGAGACAGCTGTATTACCCGAGTCAATCCAAGCTGAGGTGTCCGTTGCAGATGACTGCCAGTTACAGACGTGCCTCCCTCTCGAAGAACAGCTAGCCGAGGCTAGACGGGTAGTGGACTATCTCCAAGGCCTACTCCAGCCCACACAGCCCGGAGGGGAGACAGGTTCCAATCGCCTCTCTCCCTCTCCCTCTGGAGAACCAGATGGCCAGAGACAGGCCCAGTTGGGGCCACAAGGGGGTCCCGTGCCGGGACAACAACTAACCCCAATGGGACCACCCACGAGGTGGCAACCACGAGGAAAAGGTGTAGGCAAAGGCAGGAATCCGATTGGCTACCGTGTGCGGCAGGTGCACTGTTGGACGTGTGGGACCCTCGGACACATTGCTCGGAACTGTGCAGAGCAGGACCATATATCCCCAACAGGGCGTGTTTGTGCAGGAACAGGTGGCGGGCCCCTCCCAACCACGGGCCCCTCTCAAGGAACTGTGACTGGACCAAATAGGTACGTGGCTTTCTCCTCCGAACAGGCTCCAGGGAACCATGGCGATGATGGCACACCACCAGGACGTGTTCTGGGCCCGATGACCCCAGGGTCATCCGGTCACAGGCAACTGACCCACCGGGTCCCACAACCCGGGGGAGACCGCCAGTGTTGTTGGGGCTGTGGAGTGAAAGGTCATTTTCAAAGGTCATGTCTGCAGAGGCCACCGGCAGAATAAAATATATGCAACTGACTAGGGTAGAGGTGGGATATATTGAATGATAAAACATGCTCCTAATTAGATTAGAATAAAAAGTAAATAGAGGTGTTAGGTGATTAGATTATGAATGAAAGTTACTAAAAACGAATGTATGGGTGACTGACAAATGCATGAACTAATCAGACTAACAAGAGGATTAAATTATGTTAAACAGTTAATCGATATTAGACAGTGTGATGATGTGACACTGCGGCAGCTAGTGATCAGTAAATTATCCATGCTCGGTCAACATTCAGATTGATCAAGAGGTGGACTGCATGATTAAGAAATTGAAAAGACTCATAGTTGTTTCTAGTATTTTATAGTATTGATAGAAGCATATTAACAGTTATGAGCAATAGGATAGGTGTTTGTTTACTTTTATTTTTACTTCTCTTTTCTAGTGTGATATGAGCAATTCCTGACTTAGGCCGGGAGTGTACATTTCGTTTATTCATTTGATTTCCCTTTTTATTTCTTAGTTAAAAATGAGCTAGAAAGCTCACAAGTTTGGTTTATTTTTTCATTTATTGATTTGGCAGCGTTTTCTTTGTGTTTTGTTTTCTGTTTTCTTTCTTTCTGTGTGTTTTTTCTTAGGGTACCTGGCAAGCTGGGAGTGATCTCGACACATCAGGACGGGGTAGTATATGTCTGTAAGATGGACTGGGAACAAAGTGAAGGAACATGAGCTAGTTATGGATTTTTGTTCTCCGCCCATTGAATACCCAGTTTTAGGGGCTGGGGGTGTGTCGTGATTGGTGATAGGGTTGGGAAGCATGATTCTCTGTACATTAATGAAGCTCAATGGATTTGGTCGCTATTGGCCAAATTAGTATTGTGTAGGGTGTGAACATGTGAAATTGATAATTGGCTTGTGATGTGGAAAATATGTGTTTAAGGCGGACTGTGATTGTTGCCATACACACAGGTTACTGGGAGAATGGATGTCAGTACTGTCCGGTCCGGGATGCAGCTGTCCGAAACCAGAGGGAGACGGTAACGATGTTTTCATGTGTATTTCACATCGAGAGGTGGAGAGTGTACTGTTTTGACAGCATAATATAATGAGAGCCATGTGAATTTTTCAGAATTTTGAAATTTAATGATCTAGAAGCCATGAAATATATAGATAAATGATTTGGAAAAGAAAGTTGTCAAAAGCTCAGACCAGTAAAGAGAGTCTGAGGGATGGAAATTATGGATTCTCAATCAATTGTTGTGGTAGAAGTGATCCCCACTGTGCCCCGGAGCGATATATATTCACTACAGGATACGGATGGGAGAGGACACTGGCTAGTGTCTACCCAGCGGTTCCATGGGGAACCACAACACTGCGGAGAACCAGGAGACGCCTGTCTTGGCCAACGCAGTGACCGAGTCTTGAGGCTTCAGAGGGAAACGACAGACAACTAACGAGCAGACAGGCGGCTAGGCCTCAGCAACAACTCCGGCTGTCAACAGAAGCAAGGCCTCAACTATTGACCAGGGGGTCAACAAGCGAAGGGGGGGAGCTGCTATCGCCCCTATCGACGACCAGGCGGAGGGGAGGAGACACAAACCTCTTCCACTGATCCGAGGGTCAACCAGCGAAGGGGTCGAGCAGCCAGCAACGACCTCCCCATCGCTGTGAAGAATAGAAGATACTACAGCAGGGGGCTCTACCCCCTAAGAGAGGATCTCCACGAGTCAAGATGTGCTTGACAGAAGATGGGGTGTATTAGAAAGGCAATTTGCTTTCTGAGTTGCACCCAGCAGTCGTGATATTGCACCAGCTCTGAGCAATAAAGAGGAGGCAGGGTCAAACCTAGAAAACATGGACCCCCCTCCTCAAATGCTCCATTGATATTGGTACGAGAACAAGTTATTAAAGACCGTGCACATGATCACAAAAACTGAAATGGCTAATTTGAATTTTAGGATCTGAGTGTGGCAAACCATATATATGTTATCCTAATATGATTTAAAATGTCTTAAGTGTTATCTAGATAGTAGTGTGTAGAGATTGATATCTATGTTTGACATATTAAGGATAGGTAAACTATCCGAGTGGGGAACTGTAGTAAATTCCCAAACATAGACTCATGATTAACTAATGTGTGGAAATATTTAGGCCTCAAAACAATAATTCATAGATTTGTGTGTGTGTGGTTACATAGACTGATTGTGCAAATGCCCTCCTGGGGTGACAATGGCATAGTGGCAGCTGGGGTAAGACTCCTTCCCTTTAGGGGGTAGATCAAACAAAGACAAAAGGTCACGTAGACATGTTATCTCGCTGGAGTATCCTGTCACACACACAGACACTCACATACTCACACACACACATACACTCACACACACATTTTCACATACACATCCACACACACACACACCCAGTGATGAGGTTAAAAGGAAACAACTGTTACATCAAAGCGCCCATGAAGTGTTATCAGCTGCTTACGGCCTGGGGACACAGACAGACACACACACATACTCACACACACACATTTTCGAATACACATCCACACACACACACTCACACACACAGAGACACACACAGAGACACACACACACACACTCACACACATTCACACACACACACACACACACACCCAGAAGATCTCCAAACTAACTATTTCCTGGTATATTGTTAAAATAGTAATTTGAATAAGTAAGTTAAAATATAATTAGTGTTTGGTCATACTAAAATGTCTACAATTAGTTAATGTGTCTGTGCTATTTTCATTTAGATTCAATCTATATGGTATTGAAATGTATTCTATTAAGCTAACAGAATGATTAGATTTGTTAGATATATGTTCTAAAAGTCAAACAGACTTAGTAATAAAGAAATATATCTGTGTTTAGGTAATCAATATATCTTGAGGTACATCAAAGTACTAACAAGTCAAGTAATGTGTTTAAGTAAAAGATATAAGGAAATGAAAATGATGCAATGTTTAAACTTTGATTAAGGTAGAGGGTTAAAGACAGCCTCTTTTTGCAGTAACTGAGAAGAGGGTTTGGCCTATAAGCCAAACCCCTATTTTTCAAATACAAGCTTAGCTGGCTTGTGATTGGAGCAATTAATGTGATGATGTCATCAACTCGGAGACACTGGCCTGGGCTATAAGATGGGTGTGTGATGTGGGGAGAGGGAAGAAGGAACAACAGAAGAACACTCTGAACCACAACCAAACCCACAAGGACAGGACCTCACCTACCATCTCACCCACCATCAACACCAAGGAAGCAGGCAACGAGAAGACAAAGGACTTTTTGGAGGGAAAACAGACTGCTTTGTTTTGTCAGCCAAGACAACACAAAGACCAGCAACAACTTATCAATATACTGTAATATTAGGCTGGTTGTATCATCTTACGGCATAGTGTTTGTGATCAACAACCATAGCATCTTCTTATTGTAATTTGTATACATTCTTAAACTTTGATTAAACAACTGTTAAACTATCTTTCCTCCTAAATTCCTTCTGCCTTTCGGCCTGCTCAGTCAGTTTGAAGAGAAGTGATTCCCAGCTTTAAAGTATTGAGACACAACGCCGAGTACTAGCCAACAGGTTCTGAAGCAGAGCAGAACCGAAACAGCTTGGGAATCCACTTCACGTATCTATTGTCTTGAGTAGTGCGGGTACAGCATTGCCTGGGTCTGTAACAAAAAGCAAAATGTCATCTGCATAAAGCATACGTTTTTGGGCCGTGCCCCCCACTGTAACTCCAGGGAAACTTGGGTCCTTACGTATAGCTGCTGCCAGGGGCTCAAGTGCTAAACAGAAGAGCAAAGGAGAAAGGGGTGACCCTTGGCGTGTCCCGCGGCCTAGTTTGAAATATGAGGAGATTATCCCATTTGTTTGCACCGCTGCCTCCGGTTGGTTATACAACAACTTCACCCATTTTATAAAGGTCTGACCGAAACCAAACGCCTCCAGGGTTGAAAATAAGTACTCCCATTCTACGCTGTCAAACGCCTTTTCCGCGTCCAGTGAGATGGCGGCCGTTGGTTCATTATCGCTACTGACTGCCCACATTACATTGATAAGGCGTCTGACGTTATCAGACGAATTTCTTTTGCGAATAAACCCAACTTGGTCAGGATGCACCAGGGAGGATATTACTCCATCCAAACGGTTTGCCAATATTTTGGAAAGCACTTTTACATCCTGGGAAATCAGGGAAATTGGACGATAATTCTTGCACTCGGAGGGTTCCTTATCTTTTTTCAATATTAAAGATATCAAGGCCTGTGATAGGGTGGGGGGTAAATAGCCTCTATCCAAAGCTTCAATATACATACTCTGCAGTAGAGGTGTCAACTCTGTTGAGAAGCATTTAAAGAACTCAGCTGTAAGACCATCAGGCCCCGGCGCTTTACCGGACGGCAATTTCCTAATAACCTCTGCTATTTCATCTTCTGTTATTGGGGCGTCTAAATACTCACGTTGAGCCGCGTCTAATGTAGGGAGATCCAGCCCGCTAAAAAATAAAGGAATTTCCTGCTGTGTCGCCTTGGAAGAGGAAGTGTAAAGACCCATGTAGTATTCTTTGAAAGTATTGTTAATATCACTAGCCTTAGTCACGACGGCTCCCCCCTGTACCTGAATAGCCGAAATAGTGGATGATGACTCCTTGTGTTTAATATACCTGGCCAGCAACTTCCCGGCTTTGTCCCCCGATTCAAAGTAATTCTGCCTGGCCCTAAACAATCCAAACTCGACCTTCTGTGAAAGGATACAGTTATACTCATATTTTAATTGAGTTACAAGCCTTAAGTTATTTGGTGATATTTTTTGTTTGAGCTGACCCTCCGCAACCAGCATCATTTTTTCTAAATCGCCCATTTTTTTGGCGTTCTGCTTTTTCTTATATGATGCATATTGAATTACGTGACCCCTCACAAAAGCCTTCAGAGCTTCCCAAGCAACCCCTGCTGATGGCGCGGAAGGAACATTTGTCTCTATATACATATCAATCTGATTTTTCAGCATGGCTTTAAAGTCTGTATCCTGCAATAGAGATGAGTTAAATCTCCATCTAGAGGACCTCTTTGCACGGTCAATGGGGAGCAGCTCAAGGGTCACCCTTGCATGATCTGACACTATAATGTTGCCAATTGAACAGGCCAATGTAGATGGGAGCAGATCTTTAGAGATAAAAAAATAATCAAGCCTTGAGAATACACCGTGAACCGAAGAAAAAAAAGTATAGTCCCTCCCCTTAGGATTTAGAGTACGCCAAGCATCTACCAGCCCCAGGGCAGAACACATTCCTCCCACTGTGGAGGTTGATCTGGGGGGTCTAGCAGTGGTTGGTGTACTTCTATCCAGAACAGCATCCATAGTAATATTCAAGTCCCCTGCCCATATGATTGGATAGTCACCCATGTCATTTAATTTACATTCCAGGTCAGTAAAAAACATTGGGACATCCCCATTAGGAGCATATGTATTGGCTAGGATAAATACTTTCCCCTGAATCTCAGCCAAAATAATGACAATCCTCCCTTCTTCATCTTTGAGTTCTCTCAGACATTTAAATTGCAGCTGTTTGTTCACTAGTATAATGACTCCCCTACTTTGACTGGTACCGGCACTGCAGAACACGTGACCCACCCATCCCTTACATAAGCGCTTTGATTCATCCAATGACAAATGACATTCCTGCAAAAACATTATATCATACCTGGAGGATTTCAATTTATAAAGTACCTTGTTCCTCTTGATTACATTACCCAATCCATTTACATTCCATGTGGCGAGGCACAGTTTATTATTATTCTGAGCAGACATGGGCGTGTAGAATAGTAATAATGACAGATGATATACTGACAACTAAGTGAAGTATTTTTAACCATGTCGACAAACGCAGGGCTCTTGACAAAAAACAATAAAAAAAAACATGACACGCTGTAAACAAAACATAGCGTGATGAAAAAAACACAAAAAAAAAACTAAAACAAAAACACAGACAGATACGATTCTGGTCCATGATCCGTCGGTAGAGTGGTTCGCTCTGAGCGCCGCCCACCCGCGGCATTGTTTTGGCAAAAGTTTGCGCACGTTTGTCATAAAGTGACATCATTCATTCTCAATGAATTAGCGAGAGTCCAGCTCGTTTAACGCTAAAGGAACGCTAACGGGATATTGAAGGACAGCCGGTAGGCTAGTAAAAGGAAATGAGAAGAAATAAAAATAAAAAATAAAAATATCAACCCCGCTCATCCATAACGAGCGAATATAGAACAAGTCATACCGCAAATGTCATACGTGGGGGATAAGTAGCAAGTAACCAAGTCACTGCATTGTTCAATAGTCTTGTAGGCTAGTCCCCAGTTGGCTCACAGTCAATATACTACACCTTACCGGCTAGGATGATTCCCTTTCATACCGCTGCACTCAGCTGGACCTTGAACAGGTTAGCAGCCCTCAGATAAACTAGCGAGCTAGCCAGCCAGCTTGCTCAGCGAGCTTCGGATGAAATCCATGGCTTTCTTCGGGTTGTCAAAGCGCCTGGATCCCTCGCCGGTGTCAATTCTGAGTGTGGCCGGGCGCTGCAGTGCAAATTTAACCTGCCGTTCATGTAGGGCTTTCTTGCAGTCTTTGAAGGCATCCCTCTTAGCCTGTGTGCCCCTGGAATAGTCAGGGAAAATCATGACTCGTTTTCCATTCCATCTCAGCTCTCCCTTCTCCTGCGAGGCGCTTAGGATCTTGTCTCTATCTCCCGAGCGAAAGAATCTTGCGATCAACGTGCGGCTTCTGCTTCGGTCCTCCGGGGCGGAGCGGGGAGTCAGTCTGTGAGCACGCTCGATGTACCACCCCTTAGCGGGGGTAGTGATGCCCAGCAGCTCCGGTATGAGATTCTCGAGGAAGGTATTTGCGTCCCCTGTCTCGCTGCCCTCCGGTATCCCGACGAAGCGTAGGTTATTGCGTCTGCTTCTGTCCTCCATGTCGTCCATTTTATCACGAATAGCCTCCATCTCAGCTCTGGTAGCGGGTGGTTCAGACTGTAGCTGTTTGTCGGCGTCCTCCAGAAAGCCCAGTCTCCCCTCCACGTCACTGATCCTTGACACGAGTGATGTCAGTTTCCCTTCCATCGACATGGTGGCTTTGCAAATTTCACCCAAGCTTTGCATCTCTTTAGATATTTTCTTCAGGATTATAAAAATATTCGCTATGTCCTCCCCCGTCGAATTTGCACTTTCTTCTGTAGTAGGAGATTCATCATCGCCATCTTGGTCCACGTTGGGACCCCCCGAGCGTAAACCTTCCTTTTTAGTGGTACTCTGAGGTGGGTTTTTCTGTTTGCTCGCCATTTTCAGACTCCCAAGATGATCGCTCCTCTATGATGACTTTGTTGTGTCTATTTGCCGACTAAGGATACTGTTTTAGGATATAAATCAAGATGCCGCTGCGAGCAGCTCTCTCTCAGGCGGCCATCTTCTTCACCGCGTCACGTGACCTACAAAATGCTTCTTACTGTTACGCTCCAGAGACTGTGCAAGACAAGATAAGTATGAAATAAAATAACATAGTATAGCATGTAAATTAGAAGTAAAAAATGAGGTCACAGTGTTCAGTATAGACATGTACAATGTTCGATGCAGAATAGACGTAACTGAGTTACCATATAATATACAATACTATATAGTGCAAGGCAGAAATGGGATGAGGTGCAATTTAGGTACAATTTACAGTAGGTGTACGAGTTGTAGTGCAAATCCTTTATCAATAAATATAAAGTGTGTTTGTGTGCTCTAAAGTGTGGAGAGTGGGTGCTGCAGTGTGTTGTTTGTTTAAGTGAGTGTGTGCGTGTGGGTGTGCGTGCTGTGTGCATTTGATGGTTGTTGCATAGTGTTTATTGTTCGTTTAGCAGCCTGATGGCCTGGGGATAGAAGCTTCTTCTGAGTCTTTCTGTGCTCGCCTTAAGACTCCGGTATCGCTTGCCTGACCGCAGCAGTTCAAAGAGGCAGTTGATTAAAGCAATGGCGTTCTAGCGCCCCCTGGCACTGAACGAGTTATGGGAATATATTTAGTTTGACATGGGTTTCACTTTCTTAACATTCGAGCATCATTTCAAACTACACATGGGAGTGTAAAGAATAACTGACACATGATTGATGCATCAAAATGAATAGGTAGACAAAATATAACATGTCATATTTATTAAATTTGTTAACATAACACTGACCTAATACTTTGGTGCACGATTTTATTTAGCTTAATTATATACATTTATTGCTGAACTACATCAGTCTCGTTACATTTGTTTACTTAGCCCCTGCACATTCAAGAAGTAATCAAATGTAATGGAACTGCGGTCAAAATGTAGGATTGTGTGATGCACCCAATCTTTGCCCAAATAACTGGAATCTAGTGATGCACCGATGTGAAAATTGTGGCCGATACCGATAACCGATATTAATATTGCTGTTCTGGCCGATACCGATATTTACCGATGTCGATATCTCTGTATAGAAAACACTTTATGATAATCAAATAAAGAGCTATTTTCCAAAACACTTTTTTTTGTACTTTTGTAACTTATTTTCAGAAATGACTGATATTTTGAAACTATTTAAGTTTATATATATATCACTACTGGAATCAAATAAAATAGTGAAGTGTATCTTCTTAATTCATGTATCTCTTATCTAAGTTCATTGATCGTATAGTGTTCTATTTCACCCTTTCCTCTGCATGGTTTTAGGTATTTTCAGATGTTCGGTTTCAAGTAAGAGGAGACTGACGATATGGTCAAAATCAACGGGCGGCGGTGTTTATTAATAAAACAGCTTTAGGAATTAAAACAGTACATCGTCTCTTTCATTTGGCTGTTGTCGTTTCTCGGTGCTGTTCGCTGTCTTAGGTTGTCCATGGCCAACACCGAGTCCTCTCTTGTGGTTCGCTGGTCTGGTTGTCAAGACAACCTGGTCTCCTCAGTCTCAGCGCTCAAGCAAGGAGCGCTTGATTTCATCTCTCTCCTTGGCAGGATCTCCTGCTGCGAAGCGATCTTCTGTCATTGGGTGTCAGTGGCTCTGAGTCTCCGGCTCGGCTCTCAAGCTCCGGGTGGTGATCCTCTCTCCGTCGGTGGAGGTTCAGCGCTCAAGTTGCGATGTGATCTCTGTCATCGTCTGTCCCCATGTCTCTGGGTCTTCAGGTCCTTTCTGGTGTGTCAGCGCTTCTCCTGATGCGAAGCAATTTCGTCTGTCATCGGGTCTCAGTCCCTCTGTGTCACGGCTTGGCTCTGCAGGGATCCTTCTCCGTCTCCTCTGAGTGTCACCGGGTGTGTGTGGCGAGTCTCTCCAGGTTCCTTCTGGTGTGAGTCGTGTGTGTAGTGAGTCGCCATTCGCCCTTTTTATCAGCGGGGAGAGAGAGAGAGAGAGGGAGGGGGGGAGACAGAGAGCGAGAGGGAGGGGGGAGACCCTGCCTGCCTGTTCACGTCCACTTATTTTTGGTCACATTCCAGCAGAAGCATGTCTGAGGGTGTCCTGTGACCACATGTTACACAATTTCTTCTGCTGACACAACCAGTTGGTTCTGGTGACAACGGTTTTCACAGTCTATGGGGAGACAGACTGGTTCTTGATGCATTCATATTAAAACATAAGCTATTTCCATCTACAAACTCTTTACCATTCTGTAATTGCATTTTTAGAATACTAAGATAATTATTTTATTGTCTAGCCAGTGACTCACTGTCTTGTCTTCAGTTGGGTCCATTTTTTACTTTATTTGATGGAACTATTTATCTTACTGTTTGTTTTTCCTATTCTAAAGTACGCTGTAATCTAGGTTTTAGCTCTATTTTGATCACTTATTATTTTGTTCAGTATTAACATTAATTTACAAACAATGTCTTTGTATTTGGTTCACTTATGGTCAACTTTTCATGCCTGCCAAACCTATTTATCTAAGGTGATTTGGTATGACAGCTCACTTTTATCATAATGGTCCTTTCTTTACATATGTGTTGCAATGTTTTCTAAAGCCATCTAACTAATCTCTCTGACAAAGCCATTAGTTTTCTTTATATCCCTAAGGTCTAAAAACCATCTAGTCTACCTATTAGAGTGGCATTCTACTGTGTAAGGGGCGATTTCCAAATAGCCTGTGTCACCTTTCTGACCTCTGGGTTAGTCAGCAGCTGTCGTTTTGTAACCTGAAATTCCTTCCTTGTCTCATACCATTTATTTTCACATGGTGTTCTAAATAACCTTTCTATCAAGCAGCATTTTGTCTTTCAAATCATTTTCCTTGTACATTTCATTTTGCATTTATTCATGTTTTCATTTAGAAATATACGACAATCCACCCTTAGGGGGTTTAATAACCTCCTATACAACATCAATATTCTAAATTAAAACATGTTAAAAATCATATCCATAATTTTTGCTAATATTTTTCAAAATTTCAAAAAAATCCAAAATTGACCCAAATCGAACTACAAAACCCCTTTCCATCTGTACAGTTACAAATCATCATTTCACCTACCTTTCCCTCCTTTCACAGTTTATATACATTATCAGTTATTATTATGACATCCAGTCTAGGTCCGTCTCTCTATGCAAAGAGATGATCGTACCATTCTCAGCTTCTTTTCGTTTAAGACTATATTTATCCATGTACTTAGCTTAAATGTCTATTTTGTGTAATGGACTCTGCAAGAAAAGATTAATACATCACACCACTAAAAGATTAACTCTCTAAACATTTGAGGGAAATTCAAACAAGCAACATAAATCATTTTTACTCCTTAAAAAGACCACTGAGGCCTCAATTATCCTTTGCTTTCATCCCTGTCTGTTATCCCTGTTTAAACCTCCTAAGGCCTTTACTGCTAACTCGTTTTTGACCGTTTTCTTCTTGTTGTATCTTGTGCTAATCACTGCCCCTTCTTCGTTGTATGCAGGTCTCTGGTACTGCTCCGATTTTCCACAGAAGGAAAAGATTTTCCCTCTGTCCTTTTTGCATTTTGGATTATTATTTACAAAACACACAATAGATTGGAAACAGTTATTTTCACAGATACATCTTTACTGTTCTGCATTTTGACAATACATTTTTCTCCAATTCATTATCTATGTATTTCACAGCTTCTTACGTTAGCATTCAATCAAATCCTCTTTGTCTCATTTCTTTTTGTGCTGTACTGTTTTACTAGATTCAATATCTCAAGATCAACACAACTACCTCCACCCTTGACAGTGGAATAACCATTATTTCACTTCCAAATACCTCGCTTCCCGACAGCTCCTCGGTCCGGACAGTCAGCTCTAGACGAGGCCAATCACCAACAGAACCTACGTGCATGGTCAACAAACCACAGTCCCTTTAAACACACATCACACACACTCCGCCAGCTTTCAACAAGCCGGTGCAGAGTCTTCCATAAGTCAATCATCAAATTCACATGTCTGCACCCTACATGAACACTAACTGGCCAAATTGCGACCAACAACCTACAGAGCTTTCTTATAGACAGAGAAATATGTTCCCCCAACACTTACCATAACCCAAAAAGTGACACAACCCTCCAGATTCTACATCTGGAGTCTTAATGAGCGGAAAACAACCCATGAACCAGCTCCCGTCCATTTCCAGTTTCCAGCTCATTATATCAG
Source organism: Notolepis coatsorum (assembly GCF_963971535.1). Classification (NCBI taxonomy): domain Eukaryota; kingdom Metazoa; phylum Chordata; class Actinopteri; order Aulopiformes; family Paralepididae; genus Notolepis; species Notolepis coatsorum. Next base: position 198,676,252 of record NC_140166.1, read on the forward strand.
ACTTCCTACCAGTCCCGCTGTGTCACCACCACCTGCTATCCCTGACCGGCGAGAGAACTCCCCTCAGCCAGCCAGTTCCTAAAAAAAAAGTATAGTCAACCAAAAACAAAGAAAATTAAAAATAAACAAAAAAAACTGTGAGTGCCTACATGCTACACACCCATCCAACAGAATTAAACTATCATCCAGAGGCATAAATACCCCCGCAAAACTAAGACAGCAAAATTAGAAATCCAAAAAGAATAAAATAAGTAATGAAATAATATTATTGTTGTTTTTTTTTTTTTTTTTTTTTTTTTTTTTAATTCCTTAATTCAACCTTGACCACCCTTTGATCAAGTATTGTAATCACTACTATAAATAGTCCTTTGTTTCTAACTCTGTCTAATATTATATGTTCCATTGTTCCTGTCTAAACGCTTTGACCCTTCTCTGACACCGTCTGGTTCAGAGTTCACATGACCACAAGAGCCATTGCGGTGACCATTTTTCTCTCTCTCTCCAATCTGTGCAGCCGGGCCAGGCTGCACAGGTGGGAGATACCAAAAATCGTCCACCATACCATTCTCCCTTATGTTTTCCTCACTGCCACAGCAAGAGTTGATCAGACACACTGTAGCAAAAAGGAAAACCCATGATTTGTCTATTAATTAACTGTTAGTACGATTGGCTCATGCATCTGTCAGTCATTTCATCTCTCCCTGTTAGTTGCACATCCATCTTAGTCGCTTCCACTCATAATCTAATGTATCAACGCTCCTATATATTTTTTTATTCTATTTTTTGTTCCAATCCGTCCTTCTTCCCATTTTAACTTATTAATAACTCTATTTTCCCGAGCACTATTAGCTCCGCTTGTGCATTCCTGCCTCGTTCTTACTTAACCTATGACCTATGCAGACACCCCCTCTGACAATGTCCCAACTCTCCACATTCCCAGCAACCCTGTTTGGCCTCTTACTTCTTTGTAACATGACCGAGCGAAATGGCCAACCTCCCCACAACCCCAGCACACAGCCGACGCCGGCCATCCCAGGGGTTCCAGTTCACCCAGTTTACCACGACTCCCACAGTCTCTCGGCTGGCCCTCCACAGTCCTCGCCAGGTCCACCCCTCTCCTGTCCTCTGGTCGCATGTCCTGTTGCCTGGAGGAGAGAGGGGCATACCTGTCCTTTTCTGCTGCCTCTCCTCGGGCCTTCTCTTGTTGGGAGGGGCCTGGAAACTCACCCCTCCTGCGGTTCTGTTCACCCTGTTGCGGCCCAGTTCCCTGTCCGGGCAACAGAGCGCAGGGCATTCTTTGATCACAGCGGCCTAGGTCAGACGCCCGAAGCATGATCTCAACAGCTGTCGCTTCTAGTAGCACAGTCTTTCTCGCCAGTTCTCGTCCCAGTCTCTGAGTCTCGTGTGCGGCTCGACCGATCTCCAGCTGTATCTTCATCAGATCTCGATGAACTGCCTCGTGTTGTTCGAACGCTGTCACAAACGCTCTCTGTTGTCTATAGTATGCTGCCTCTTCCCCCATCTCAGCACCGGCGGTTTGTCGTCCCACCGTTGGGCTCCGCCTCTCATCTTGGCTTTGGTGCTGAGGGCAGGATGGATGTGGGAAACGGGTGGGCCGTAGAAACTGTTCGTGTATTCCATACCTGCTGTCGGTCTCAGTTCCAGCCATCCGGCCAGAGTGGACTTCGTGGGACGGCTGTAACCTCAGTCTCTTTTTCTGCCCCTTTGTTAAACCGCAGTCGCCTGCAATGGACACTCCAGCTTGAATCGGTTCTGGTTGGAGTAACACCGTTGTCACTGGTTCACTCCCCTGTGTTGGAATCAAAGTCATCATTCCAAGTCCTTCTGTCGTACTGGTCACATGAGAGAAGTCCATATTCAAATCAATCAGATCATCACTGGTATAGTCTATCCGGGAAATGTCTGCAGAGGCCCTCGGCCTACTCCCCCCAATGGCCCGATCACTAAGGCCCTCTTCCATATTGTCGTTGTTGTTATTCTATTGTTATTTCATCTAACGCTTCAGTTGTTCCTATCAAATGTCCCACTAAAGTGAACTTCCTATGTTACTGTCATTCATTCCACTTTCAACACTCTCTTGTAATCACCGTTTGAAAAAACAAATTTCTCCGTCTTACACTATTTTCTACTTACTTGAGTTAAAACACTCACACTGTCAAATTTTTACTGTGCAGACAAGGATTGATAACTGGCTTATCATTCATACTTATACCAAGGCGCATTAAAGCCGTTTTCCCTAGATGGTTGTGGAAGTCGTTAGAGCATCTGTCCGGCCGAGCATCTGTATAGAAAGAAAGCAGAAATCCAGACTTAATACAGTGGCATTTCCCTTATTATTTCCACTCTTCGTTACGCATTGGAAATGTCGGGCAACACTATACTAATATTTTAAAGAGACACAGTGTGATTTGCTTGAAAAAATAACGATACAGCTTATCTTGTTTTTTTGTCCGTTCCTTCAACAGGAACACTGGAGTTTTCCAATCCCCTGTGTGCTCTCTTCACCTAGTTTCCTGGGAAATATAATCATTAATCCCCTTCCTATCCATTGTCTAATAATCCTTTGTAAACCTGGTCCTTCATCTGATTCTAATCTCTCTTTGCTTGATGAATCTGTTCATCCTAACCTTATTTCTTACTTTTAAATGCCCGATTAGCGTATCGACTAAATGTATTATTCCAATTAGCGTATCGACTAAATGTATTATTCGCTTTCGCTTCACTTCTCATACTACATCCATTTCATTCATCCTTACACACAACCATTACCCCCCACAACACTTAATAAAAATTAATCAGTGTTGCTACTGCTACCAACCACCTAATCAGGGAAAACAATAAACTTTTAGCAACTTAGATCACTAAAACCCTGACCGACACATAGTACAGCTGGCCACGTTAATAATTTCATGGACACCCGCACTATGCCACCGCAATATCCTCCCAGTTCTCCGAATACACAAAGAACCGTCAACTCACAGCCCAAAGCGTCCTCCCTTCAGTTTCGAACCTGAACGGAATCACCCCAAGCTTCTACCACACCAAGAATATCACAAATCATCCTACCACCACCTGCACCTAGACAGGCCAGCGCCCATCCGGTACCTACTTCACACATACAATAACAACGCAGTACAAATAAACCTACAACCAAATGCCCACAACACGCCGCAATCTAGGGATGGCGAAATACAAGGAGAGACAGGGAAGGGAAAAGAAAAAAGGAGGGAGGGATACAGGGATCCAGGGACTAAGGGGAGGAAAAGGGGGGGGGGGGGGGGCACACAATGCAACATTAACTATTACCAAAACCGTCTAAATCAACCTTAACTTTAATCAGACCAAAAAATGACCATGAATATTCTATTTATCCTCATGTAATCCTATTTTAGCAAGTAACATTATTCTAATATAACCAATACTCCACGCCCATGATGAATTGAAAATGGGGGACCCTGATGTAAACAAGACGAAAGTCTTTCCCCGGTCTGCATACCCTTAACAATTGTGTGTATTGAGCCGTACTGTGCTGTACCCATTCTACAATCTGTTAATAAAAATTTCCAATCAATCAATCAACCAGGCAATCTACCCTAAACAAAACCTCCCTTTGTGCACCTGTCCCCTCACAAAGTCAAGCCGGGAGACAGGGATGGAGCGGAGGGGGGCGGGGGGGGGGGGGGGGGGGGGAAGGAGGGAGGGAGGGAGGGAGGGAGGGAGGGAGGGAGGGAAGGAGGGAGAGAGGGAGGGAGGGAGTGTGAACGAGGGAGGAAGAGACAGAGGAAAAAGGGGGGGGGGGGGGGGTTCACGCCAATCCCACCAGCGCCATTACACCTGGCCCATAACAATTACAGACCTATAATCAAACCAGTAAACACCCCCACCATCAATAACTGACAAAACCTAATATAAAGAATTTACAAATCCCCACAAATGATCGCTTACTCAAAACCTATAATAATCACAAAACCCTTCTCTACTGCCTACTGCACCTCGTTTTACCTGTATAGCTGAAACTATAAAAGAGGCAACAGCGCCCTCCACTGGAACGTACTGTCCATCACCAACGCACCACAACACTCACCACTTCCTGTAGGAGGCGCCACGCCTCCCCCGCAAGTGCGTCATTACGTAAACCACCCCAAGACGTCAACTCGACGTTCCACCTCAACCACAAAACTACAATTCCCAGAACCCTCTACACCGGAAGTACCTGTCCATCGCCTCTCTAAGATCCCGCACTAGCAAAGAGTAGCAACACGCGAGATTCCCCGAGAGTTCAATCATGCTATACTGTTAGCACAGGTAGCTTAGCATCTTAGCTTCGTTAGCTCAGTGCCGCTAGCACCAGCTTAGCTTAGCATCCAACATCACTTCTCCTAAACGGCCCAGTCTCCTGTTGATCCGAGCGGCACAACACATCGCAACGTTTACACAACCCCAGCTATACCCCGCAACATAACTTTAATCCCATTCAGCCCCCGTTCACAGAACATATATTTTTATCCTTATCCCAGTACGCTCGCCCGCTTGGCCCCGGCCGGCTCCGCATTTTAAATCTAACGCACCCCAAGCTCCGACGCTCCCTATGACGTCACCAGCTCTAAAATCCCCGTTTTCTTTGATCTTTACTACATTACTTTTAAACTTCTACAGCCCCGATTTGAAAAATTTCAACGCACATTACACATCTCCTAGATTCCATCTCACATGTCATTCATTCAATTCACTCGAAAACGCAACACAGCGTCCACACGTTAGTCGCGTCGCGCTCAGCTAATGCTGGCAGGACAGGGGTGTGGTTTCTCCGTTGCAGCCTTGGCCACCAGCTGGTTCATAATAATACAAAAAATACCTTGACATTTACTCAGAGCTCCTAACATCCATCCATTCAAACACATATACTTAGCAAATCAATTTCCCATTCATAAGCACCCCATCCATTTGTACACATTCCTTCCAAACGCATTCGCTTGCTCTTTCCACACAACATCCTCCTATGTTGCAGTTACCCCACGCATTTCCCCCACAAGTGCATTATCTCCAAAGGTTACTTTCCCCCCCCCCATCATTCCTCTTCTCAGCCTCTCAATCTTCATATTCAGCGCCGTTTGGGGAGCTTTTACCTGTCTCACCCCCAAATCGACCAAATACCTTCTTAAAAATCCGTACCAAAGGCGAATTTTTTAAGCAGATTCCGTCGGGTCACACTACAACAGATCTGTATGAAAACGTCTTTCTAAACTCGTCTGTTATACGTGCCGATTCTAAGAGTGAAGTCCGCGAACGATGGCGCGGAAAAAAAAGCAACCAATTACCTCCCTGTTCTCTATTTCTCTTCGCGGAACCAGGATTTCCTGTACTACACCACGGTCCCCAGTACTCTACACTACACTCCGTTCTCTGTTCTCTTCGTGGAACCAGGCTACCCCGTACTACCCCGGTTTTCTCATTAAACTCTTTACCTCTGACTACTCCTCTTTACCCTTCTTATGAACCACTACGTCACGCACAGTCCCACTTCCCGCTATCTGTGACTAATCTCCGTTCTACTGCTCCCACGCCGGTCCCCTCAAATAATTTACCTAATCCCTAGCCTATCCCCTAAGCTGATATAGCTAAATACAGACATCTATTTCCTCTCCTCACTTGGCCTTGTACCAATTATAGGCATCCCAACTGAACATCTCTAAGTGCAGCGCCGGTGTGTGGCTGAGACCAGAGCCAGGTTGTGAAACCTGGACCCCGGTACCCCTCCAACACCAACATTATCCTGGCCCATTTCCAACACATTTCTACCTAATGCAACAGCAACCCCAAAATGCGAGACTGCTTCGACCATTTACCAATTTTAAACACATTAGTACTACTTACCTATTCCCACTGGCCTCGGTCGCAACGGTGACGATCCTCAGTCCTCAGTCGTAGAGAGCATCGATGAGGGGGAGAGAACCTCTCCGTGTCCTTGAGAAGTGGCTGCTGTCGTTTTTCAACCGGTACTGGCCAAATGCAGGACGGGTCATGGCACCAATTGAAGTGTATCTTCTTAATTCATGTATCTCTTATCTAAGTTCATTGATCGTATAGTGTTCTATTTCACCCTTTCCTCTGCATGGTTTTAGGTATTTTCAGATGTTCGGTTTCAAGTAAGAGGAGACTGACGATATGGTCAAAATCAACGGGCGGCGGTGTTTATTAATAAAACAGCTTTAGGAATTAAAACAGTACATCGTCTCTTTCATTTGGCTGTTGTCGTTTCTCGGTGCTGTTCGCTGTCTTAGGTTGTCCATGGCCAACACCGAGTCCTCTCTTGTGGTTCGCTGGTCTGGTTGTCAAGACAACCTGGTCTCCTCAGTCTCAGCGCTCAAGCAAGGAGCGCTTGATTTCATCTCTCTCCTTGGCAGGATCTCCTGCTGCGAAGCGATCTTCTGTCATTGGGTGTCAGTGGCTCTGAGTCTCCGGCTCGGCTCTCAAGCTCCGGGTGGTGATCCTCTCTCCGTCGGTGGAGGTTCAGCGCTCAAGTTGCGATGTGATCTCTGTCATCGTCTGTCCCCATGTCTCTGGGTCTTCAGGTCCTTTCTGGTGTGTCAGCGCTTCTCCTGATGCGAAGCAATTTCGTCTGTCATCGGGTCTCAGTCCCTCTGTGTCACGGCTTGGCTCTGCAGGGATCCTTCTCCGTCTCCTCTGAGTGTCACCGGGTGTGTGTGGCGAGTCTCTCCAGGTTCCTTCTGGTGTGAGTCGTGTGTGTAGTGAGTCGCCATTCGCCCTTTTTATCAGCGGGGAGAGAGAGAGAGAGAGGGAGGGGGGGAGACAGAGAGCGAGAGGGAGGGGGGAGACCCTGCCTGCCTGTTCACGTCCACTTATTTTTGGTCACATTCCAGCAGAAGCATGTCTGAGGGTGTCCTGTGACCACATGTTACACAATTTCTTCTGCTGACACAACCAGTTGGTTCTGGTGACAACGGTTTTCACAGTCTATGGGGAGACAGACTGGTTCTTGATGCATTCATATTAAAACATAAGCTATTTCCATCTACAAACTCTTTACCATTCTGTAATTGCATTTTTAGAATACTAAGATAATTATTTTATTGTCTAGCCAGTGACTCACTGTCTTGTCTTCAGTTGGGTCCATTTTTTACTTTATTTGATGGAACTATTTATCTTACTGTTTGTTTTTCCTATTCTAAAGTACGCTGTAATCTAGGTTTTAGCTCTATTTTGATCACTTATTATTTTGTTCAGTATTAACATTAATTTACAAACAATGTCTTTGTATTTGGTTCACTTATGGTCAACTTTTCATGCCTGCCAAACCTATTTATCTAAGGTGATTTGGTATGACAGCTCACTTTTATCATAATGGTCCTTTCTTTACATATGTGTTGCAATGTTTTCTAAAGCCATCTAACTAATCTCTCTGACAAAGCCATTAGTTTTCTTTATATCCCTAAGGTCTAAAAACCATCTAGTCTACCTATTAGAGTGGCATTCTACTGTGTAAGGGGCGATTTCCAAATAGCCTGTGTCACCTTTCTGACCTCTGGGTTAGTCAGCAGCTGTCGTTTTGTAACCTGAAATTCCTTCCTTGTCTCATACCATTTATTTTCACATGGTGTTCTAAATAACCTTTCTATCAAGCAGCATTTTGTCTTTCAAATCATTTTCCTTGTACATTTCATTTTGCATTTATTCATGTTTTCATTTAGAAATATACGACAATAGTTTGTAGATTTAACCGTCACATCCGTGAGTTCACTCCATGGCTTTACCAGTATTGATACATCCGTTCATAACCACCACCTTGATGATTGACATTTAAAAGAAAATATTGGATGTATGACGTAAACTTAAAACCAAAGAGAATCCCTACCAGATACTTTGTACTGTTACTGTACGCACACACGTGTTGAGGGCACATGCATGAGACGGTGCAGGCAAACCGAATAGCTAACATTGGAAAGAGATGCCAAAAGGGAAAAATAAGTGCCATAAAAACATAGACATCACAATAAAAGTTATTTACCAACTTATGCAGCATCTTAATCATCATCCAATTGGTGCATGAACAATGCTGAAGCAATTCGAACAAACAAAAAAGGGCATCTTAAATGTCACTTATCATAGATAAGATAAAATCACATTTAGACCCGTCACAGGTTTATTGCTTATATTGGTACGCAACAAGGAACAAGTTGCTTTATATTGAGTTGGTTTGTGTGCATTTAGAAGAGGTTTTAAAGCTCACTTGAGCATCGTTCCCTCGTGTTGCTTGCAAGGGCTGATCCTCTTTTGCCTTTTCAGTCTGTCCAGTGTGAGATGCAGATGCCACACTGTCCTCACTGGATTGGACTTGAGAAGAGTTTCTATTTGGATTTGGAGGTTTAGCTTTAGCCCGCGGTGAGGTAGCAGGTTTAGCTTTAGCTCGCGGTGAGGAAGCAGCCTTAGCTTTAGGTGAAGATGAGTCAGTGTTAGCTTGAGAGTGCTCAGCACGCAGCTCCCCAACTGCACTGGTAGCACTGGCTCCAGCTAGCTCCTCCTGCGTCTCCGGCTCATCTGAATCTCCCTCAGTTCGAGAGGCGCTGTCGGTGTCGGAGAGATATTCTGGCTGCTCCAGGTCAGGAACCCCCTCCCTCCGCTCTGCGTCCAGCTCATCCGTGTTGTAGGGCCGGTCAGTGTTCCGTAGGGTCTCCACCACCACCTTGGCGGGCTCTTCCCTCGCTTTGTTGGGCCTCCTGTGACGGACATGGGGTCTATCCAGTCTGCCTTTGTTGGCTTGGGGCCTCGGGACATGTTGCGGTGCATCCCCCCCTGCTAAGCAGTAGCGGTCTGCGTCCCTCAGTGGAAGAGGTTGAGGCTGGGGCGGGTTCAGTGCTGGCGGTGAGGGGTCCCTCCGTCTGCGGCGTAGTGGTGCGGTGATGCCATACTGGAAGGCTGCCTGGACACTCCCATACATAAACACCTGCAAAAGATACAGTAATGATAGACAGTTATATCATAACTGAAGCCCTACATAATAACTGAACACCAGTCTCTCAATTCCTTTCTTTAATCTCCACTTTCGTCTTTAGTCTCCAAATTCCTGAAAACATTGACAAATTGAATGATGGGTGTTCTCTGACCATGAGTGTCGTATGCTAGTGTGTGAATGCCGTTTCATCAGGTATCTTTACCAGGATGGAGAGTACTATAGTGAGAAGAACGGGGATCTGCAGGGTGAATGGTAGGTCCTTGAGCAGCGCTATGAGGAACTCGCTGATCCCTTGGCCGATGTACTTCAGAGGCTCCGTGATGATGGTGGTGATGGTGACCGCTATGGCCTAAAAAGAAAGCGGGCTGTTTGTATAGTGACCGGCTCATCGGATATGTCGTTTTTCATACACACACGGACCACTAGGGCTGGGTGATATGGGCAACATTTTTATCATGATAACATTTTTCATATCATTCGATATCGATAATTATCGATATTTTTATTAGTATACATTTTTTTTAATTATTATTTAAACAACAAATGTATGTTTATTTTGCAGCAATTATTTTTTGTGGCTGCCATCTTTAGTATTACAGCCCCTCACACTGCAGCTGGTTTGAAAGCGAAAGTAAACAGGCTTCTCTGCTGGCTGTGGCTCCAGGGGAGTTGAATATTTCTGGCTCAGCTAGTTTCTTTTCTATCTTTTGGAGCTTTTTGCACATGTGCACTGTGACTCGCGACTGGAGACTAGCTCTGCTAGCACACATAGCCTACTGTGTACAGACGGTTTCAAACTGTATTTTAAATTAGAAAGCAAACAAAATAAATGGACAAGAGAAAAAGAAATCTCAATTTGGTCAGTATTGTGAGGTTTTGTCCGCTCCCCACCCACTCGCTCCGTTCCTTTAAGGTATTTTGTTAATTAATTGCATTCCCCGCCACGCTCCGTTCCTTTAAGGTTTCTGTGAGGATTCTGTGATGATTGGTCCGTGGCCGAACGCACACTTCTAAGTCAAGTATCAATTACCATCACGCACCTGATGTGTGTTCTAATCAGCGCCCCAGAGGGCTTTATATACTCTGTTCCCCCTAATATCGATGTTGGATCGCTTTGAATTTTCCCTGCATCTGCCTTTCTTTCCCGTCGCTGTCTGTTGCTCCCCAGGACTCTCGTGAAGTATCCCTGTTGGAGAACCTGATTCCCCGTACGAAGCTACGCCTCGTTTATCTGCCCGCTTTACGCGTTGCGCTCTGGTGAGTTTTTGGAAACAGTTCTTTTTGGATCACTCGTTTTTTGTGTGTTTGTGAAACACCGAAGAGATCCCGTTTTTGTTATACTGTTCTCACCTATTTTTTGTTGTTGGATTTACACCTTGGATTACCGTATTGTTTTTTCTCTGGACTCTGCTAACTGTGTGTATCACACCGAAGATCAAGTCACTTGGATATTTGTTTGGATCAGTCACCTCTCTGTTTCTGTTGTGCGCTGAGCTAACTGGGATTTCTCTCTCTCCCTCCGTTGCCACCTGGAGTGTATGCTGGGGGGATCTGCAGAGCGGCTCAGACGTCACAAGCAAACTCCTCACCATCACCTTCTGGGAGAATCTGCAGAGCCGCAAACATTCTTCACATGCCAGATTCCCCGTTTGTTCTGTTCTCCACCTAATTCAATCTTGTGACTCTGTGAATAAACACGCCCTTGTTTTTTTTCTGAAACAACTCTCTCTGTGCCGTTGCGCTTGGGGTCGGTTACAAACCCTAACAAGTATTGTCATTTGGACAAGCAAAGCCATTACTTTAAGTTGCAGGCAAGGAAGACAAGTCTGTCCACTGTCACAATACAATATATTTTTTATTATCGACCACGTTTCATATCTATAATCAAGGAAAAATATATTATCGTTATCATTTTATCACCCAGCCCTACTGACCACACATCAAGTCAATAACATTATGTGCCCTACTACCTTGGTTGGAGGTACCAGCAAGATGGGGTCGACGATGAGGTTTTCATAGTATTTCATACAGGGGTCACCCTGAAGGGTCCAGGTGCTTCGGTACCACTCTGCAACAGAAGGGCCAAAGTACCACTTCAAGAGTCAGACACTCAAGTACAACCAAATATTGTGTAAAGTTACATGACATCTATGACCTATCGAATTACTTTGTTATAAATATGAGAAATGTATGCTTTCTTGAAGTTGGCCATATCAAATGATGCTGATGTCACCATGCCCTAAGCAGCTTTAGATAAAATTTTATTGTCATTGCACAGCACAAGTAGAGTACAACGAAATGTGAAGTTGGCAGAGTGCAAAGTAACAGTAAAGTGCATAGCACTTTAAGTCTTTTTGTGCTATCATGCTGTCCCCGAGAAGCGGCGAATTCCAGCCAGAGGCGCTGTACAGCACGCGGCCGGAGCCACGTGCCACCTTCGCCCCCAGACCTTCCTAGCTGAGCCCGGAGCCGGTCACGGCGCACTGCGACGGAGGAAATGCGCCCGGCGGCGGCACGTGTCTTCCCTGTTCCCCCCATGGTCTCATGATCCTTTTGTTTTTGTTTCTTTGTTGTTTCTTTGTTTTTTGTTTCTTTGCTTTGGTTTCTTTGTTTTTACTTTTGCTCCCGACTATTATCAGCGACTTCGGGGTAATTGAGAAGCGCTATATAAATTAAATGAATTATTATTATTATTATTATACAGTACAGTGTCACATGTGAATATGTGGAGTATATATGACAAGGCTACGGAGTAAATATGCTAAGATAATGTATGTACAGTATAACTATGTACAGTGGTAACTATTGACATTAGGTTGTATGAAATAGTTACCAGTTACTTACCAAGTCCTGTGGTCAGTTCTGATTGGGTTTCAGAGTGAACCGGGTAGCTTTAGACAGGCAGCAAATGGGGATTTGGGAGCCACAAACTCAAAAAGGTTTTAATCTACACCACAACATGCCTGGTCCTTCTGCATTTTAAAAACAGCTGATAGGCCACGCTACCTGTGAACTGGCTCCAGCCCGTAGTAATAAGCTTTTTCCCCCAATAAACAAAATAGTGCCAAGTGATAGCAGAATCAGAAATGCAGGAGGACGGTGGTTTTGCGTTGGAAATTGGAAACCCTTCATATTGTGGTGTGGGTTGAAACGTTTTGGCGCTTCTGATCCCGTTTGCTTTCGGGTTTGCTCGGAACCCGGCCAGAACTCCAACCATGGGACTCGTTAAATAAGCAAATAGCTTTGTATTGACTATACTACTGGCAAGTATTTCATACAATGTCCAAAAATCTGAACTATCCCTTTAAGTGTATCACTAGTTTGATGGGGGATGGGCCAAAATGCCACAACAAAGTAGAGCATAGGGCCACAGTCTGATGTGACTGAACCTGAGCAAAACCCCTTTGACAGCTTGACAGTTATTTTGAGAATGAATTGCTTCATTAATATATAGCCTAGTAATATAATATGATAGTACTCAGATATCAAAAGGGTTTTCAAATATTCAATTATCTTACCCTTCAGACTATCACTCCAACCAATTTTCGTCAGTCCAGTACATTTCTCACTGACACTGTCCATCTTGGCTATGTTGTTTTGGTGCTCAGCAAAGGCAATCTAAACAAGCAGAAATTAAGCATGAAACATATTTTGCTTATAGGTGAAACGCATTCAGTGATAACTAAAACAGAGTCAGTACTGTCTGGTTATTAACTAGTGGTTACCATGGTTACCGTACCTTATACAGGTAAAACCAGTTCCAGATGATGCTGATGAAGAAGCAGATGGCGAGCAGCCTCTTGATCTGGACGAACCAGGACACCACTGACCACAGCTGAGTGCAGATGATGACCCCTATGACCATGACACATATGCACACCTGGAGGTGGAAGCCAAACAGACACAAGACGTAACACTAGGCAATAGGGATGCACCAGGGCCCTATTCCCCGTACCTGGTTCAACTAAGATTCAATTAACCCGATGTTTGAATCCGGGCTTTCCCTGTTCCTCGAACGCTGATTCAGTCTTGTTCATTCTAACCAGATTTGATACTCAGGATAATTGCGCGCGGCCGCCTCACCTGAAAAGACAGCAGGTGTCGATCGCAGAAATCCAGATTTTTCTAGTGGCATTGATTGATTGATTGAAAACTTTATTAACAGATTGCAGAATGGGTACAATACAGTACGGCTCAATAGCCTCGCCGACAAGTTAAATGCATAATCTATAGGCTAATTTTAAATCCCTCATTACCCCAATCAATCAGATTATATTTCTTTAAATGTGCCTGCTGGCAGTAGGCTTAATGGAATGAATAATCAAATGAGATATTGCTAGCGAAAATAATGATTAAACTATTTCAGATAAGTAGACAAAAACAAGCCCAAAGAGTATCTAATTGATAGGAATTAATAGATACTATATATAATATATAAATACATGGTTCCCAACGTTTTCAGAGAGGCTTGGAGGGAGGCTATACAGTTTCACTATTAATCAGGTTTTAATCTGTTTTGGACATCATCCATACATGCATTGAATTGATTAACCTTTGGTTTATACCAGTGACACCTCATGTTAATCACCTTCTTGTTCATCATCAGATAACACTAACGGTGCTTGAACAGAACAGTGCATCAAACAGCGCATCTCCTCAAACATTTTAATCCCACTTACAATATCACAATAACGTGTGAGTGACAATTCAACAATCCACATATTCTGATCCGTCGTAATTCTTATCCACAATCCATGCATGAAGACGCTTCAATTTATGCTTGAATGAAACGCAATCCGGGCGCAAATACATCCACAGCCGAGAATATGAAACTAACCGGAGCCAAACGCCCGATGGTTAAAAACATCCCTGCGGGATTCACATTTGCAATGCTCCCTTATTAAAATAACCACATAGTGTGTATATTAGGCTTGGGCGGTATGACGGTATTACGGTATACCAGGGTATTTAGAAATCCCGACGGTATTGAAAATCAATACCGTCAAAATCACAGATGCGTTTCAGTTTCTATTACACTGAAACAGAGTTTTGACAGGGACCATTGGTTGTAGTGCACACACAGCACGCGCCAGCAGAGGGCGAGACCAGTCCTCACTAGTGGAGCGAGCACACGCAGAGCTGGTTGTCTACACACAGGAGTGGTGGAAATTAAATGAGACACGCTTACCGTTGCTGGTGCTGGGCTAACTAACGTGGCTATCGTACTGAGAGCTAACGTCGGGACCTGGCTGGTGCTGGGCTAACTAACGTGGCTATCGTACTGAGAGCTAACGTCGGGACCTGGCTGGTGCTGGGCTAACTAACGTGGCTATCGTACTGAGAGCTACCGTCGGGACCTGGCTGGTGCTGGGCTAACTAACGTGGCTATCGTACTGAGAGCTAACGTCGGGACCTGGCTAGTGCTGGGCTAACTAACGTGGCTATCGTACTGAGAGCTACCGTCGGGACCTGGCTGGTGCTGGGCTAACTAACGTGGCTATCATACTGAGAGCTAACGTCGGGACCTGGCTGGTGCTGGGCTAACTAACGTGGCTACCATTCTGAGAGCTAACGATAGTAGCACTAGGATGCTGCAGGCTTCTGGCTACCATTCTGAGAGCTAACGATAGTAGCACTAGGATGCATTGCTGCAGGCTTCTGGCTACCATTCTGAGAGCTAACGTTAGTAGTACTAGGATGCGGCAGGCTTCTGGCTACCATTCTGAGAGCTAACGTTAGTAGTACTAGGATGCTGCAGGCTTCTGGCTACCATTCTGAGAGCTAACGATAGTAGTACTAGGATGCTGCGGGCCTCTGGCTACCATTCTGAGAGCTAACGATAGTAGTACTAGGATGCTGCGGGCTTCTGGCTACCATTCTGAGAGCTAACGTTACTAGTAGTACTAGGATGCTGCGGGCTTCTGGCCATCGTTCCGTGATTTGTTTACTTGGTAACACAGGTTCCCCCCCCCGCTGATGGAAATGAAAGTCATACCGTCATATACCGTATACCGGGGTATTATGTCAGCAAGGTATGACGGTATGAAAAAAATTATACCGCCCAAGCCTAGTGTATATCGCACCTCGCGAGCGCCGTATATATGACGTGCATTATTTAGGACAAAGTACATTTATTATCAGCATTTTAGGTATATTATTTTACATTTCAAAAGCCCCCTCTAGAAAAACGAAACACAAAAACATAATAATGGGATAATGGGATCTAGACTGTGAGAATTATTTCAGGAAGGGAGCTGCATTTCTTTGCGATACCGTATACCGGGGTATTGTCAGCAAGGTATGACGGTATGAAAAAAATTATACCGCCCAAGCCTAGTGTATATCGCACCTCGCGAGCGCCGTATATATGACGTGCATTATTTAGGACAAAGTACATTTATTATCAGCATTTTAGGTATATTATTTTACATTTCAAAAGCCCCCTCTAGAAAAACGAAACACAAAAACATAATAATGGGATAATGGGATCTAGACTGTGAGAATTATTTCAGGAAGGGAGCTGCATTTCTTTGCGAGGGTGTGGCCATGCAGGTTATCGAGCTAACTGAACTAAACCCTGCCCTCGACCAGGTTCAAACTTTTTGATCTGTTGCCATAGGGATTTAGACAATCGCACGTCGTAGAACGGAAAGGTCTAGCTTAAGTCAAGCTATGCTGAAAATTATCCGGCTAACTCAGTTAGCCAGGTACGAGGAACAGGGCCCAGGGATGCGTCAGGCCGATACCAGGCTAAAACAAAGTATGGTTATCAGGTATCAGGTGGATACCAGGCTAAAACAAAATGTGGTTATCAGGAAAATGTCCTCAATATAGATCATGTAACATGTGTAACATGTCAGAAATCAAATCAAAGCCTCTTATATTTTCTGTGTTTTCTTTTGACACATAAGAAAGATGTTCGATGTCTCCAGTGACCAGAAACTATATATGTATATATATATATATATATATATATACACACACACTGATATTTCACATCATCTAAGTGCATCTACATGCAAGCCTGGTGTCTGCCATCAACACAGCCGTTTCCCTCCTGCACATTTGGATTTAAACACGATAGATGATCTGGAGGCAGCTCACCATGAACAGTGTGCCAAAGGAGTACTCAAAGTGCCACTTCCAGGCCTCATAGTTATGCGGTTTAAGATCCACCAGGATCTGGCTGACGGCATCGTCCAGAGCCCCCGTTTGCCAGCTCTCCTCGCCCTCCACGAACTTCCGGATCTCCGCCACTGCTTGTCGGGACAGTTTCACTTTAGCGTCATAAAGGACATCATTATTGAAGTCACCAGGCTAGAGAAAAGAAAAAATAGAACAGATATATGATGAGTTGGGATGGGTGGGTGCCGGGTGGTGATGAGTTGGGTTGGATGGGGTGGTGATGAATTGGGAGAAGAGGGAATTAAAAACCTACCACACCAACTCTTTCCACCTCCTTCATGAGCTTGGAGAGGAATCTCTTGAACACTGGGTTGCATGTGGGTCGCTCTGAGATATGAACAATCTTCATCTTCTGGTCTTCAATCTGAATAAGAGCACATTTTACTTAAAAGGGGCACTTCACCAAAAAATAAACAATGCTGGTTTATTTTGCACATAACCTCAGATTCCCCAAAAATATAAACAGTAAAAAAAGTACACATTTAAAATATATATATATTATAATAAATTTTTTTTATAGTTTACAATAATAAAAAAAAAAATCTTTATTTTTCATCTCTGTGTTATAGGGCTGACCCCTATTAGTCGATTAGTCGACTAATCGGTCGAAAGGAGCCGTAGTCGACTGCCAACCTTTTAGTCGAATACAAAAAACAAACAAAAAAATTATAAATTATTATTATATTTTTTTTATCATTCTTTCCAAAAGAAAAGAGGCCTAGAAGCGTGGCTAACGCTAATGGCACGCATACCAGAGGCTAACTGCCTACGAAAACAGGCACAGAGGCACTGAAAGAGGATTTCACCCATCTAATGAACACACAGACTAGACAAATATCAAGATGTATCCATCAGTGGACCAATTGCATGCTTTTGCAGAGGACAAGAAGCCTTCAGTCGACTCCTTCAGACATTAAGCACCCCCACAGCCCAAATGGAATGATTTTTTATTTTTATTTTATATATATTATACTTTTTTTTTTTTTTTTTTTTTTTGACCAATAGTCGACTAGCGGCACTAGTCGACCATCAAAATCCTTAGTCGGGGACAGCCCTACTGTGTTATACTACTTTTCTCCCTCCTGGAGAAATTAACCGAACGAGCAAAACTGCGGCCACTCTCTCTAAGGGCGTTTTCACACCTGGCTCGTTTGGAGCTGTTGATCCGAAACCTGGAGCGTTTCCCCCCTATTTCGGTTCAGTTGGGCATATATGAACACAGCAATCAGATTCTGTTGCGGAACAAAACAAGCGGGTCGAGACCACCTAGAGAGGGTGATCTCGGCGCACTTCCAAACGAACCCGACGCGACTCGTACGCTGTGAGAATGCAATCGACTTAACAAACCGACACAATAATAATAATAATAATACGTCGTGGGTCAACGTGGAGCAGCGATGAGGTACACTGCGTCGTTGATATTTGGGCAGACGATCACATTCGTCAGATGCTGGAGAACACAAGTACACTGAAGTGTACAGACAGTTTAGTGACCGAATGAGGGAAAGGGGCTTTGAAAGGTCTGTCGAACAGTGTCGCGCTGCTGCTGCACGTTGTTACAGCGGAGATACAACAAGCAGAGCACTGGCCCCGTTCCCCGTACCTGGCTAACTGAGTTAGCCGGATAATTTTCAGCATAGCTTGACTTAAGCCAGACATTTCCATTCCCCGACGTCGGGTTTTCTAAATCGCCATGGTAACAGATCAGAAAGTTTGAACCTGGTCCGGAGCAGGGTTAAGTTCAGTTAGCTGGATGAACCATGGCCACACCCTCGCAAAGAAATGCCAGCTCGCTTCCTGAAATATTTCTCACAGTCTAGATCCCATTATGCCATTCTGAATTATGTTTTTGTGCTTCGTTTGAAATGTAAAATAATAGGTCTACCTAAAATGCTGATAATAAATCATATTCAGCCTATGAATTTACTTTGTCCTATATAATGCAGGTCATATTTATACGGATACGGCGCTCGCGACACACACAGTTATTTTAATAACAGACTAAACGGATCATTGCAAATGTGAATCCCGCCGGGATATTTTAATGAATGAAACCTATCGGGTGTTTGGCTCTGATTAGTTTAATATTCTTCGCTGTGTATTTGCTTAACGGAGCACCCGGATGCGTTTCATTCAAGCTGAAGCGTCTATGCGCGGATTGTGGATATGAATTATGAGGAATCTGAATCTGTGGAGTATTTAATTGTATCACTGTCACTGTGACAGTGTCACACGTTATTGTGATATTGTAACTGGGATTAAAATATATGAGGAGATGCGCTGTTTGATGGATTTGATGACGTGACGTGACTTAATAAATTGAATGAGCCTTTGACGTTTTTGATGAATGAATTTGAGAAAATGCATTTATCTTTTCAAGCACTGTTATCTGATGATGAACATGAGGTGTCACTGGTATAAACCAAAGGGTAATCAATTCAATGCATGTATGGATTAGGGCCGAAACAGATTAAAGCGTCACTATGCTCATATAACTATGGTTATATACATAACCGTACGTTTTGACACATAACTCACCTCTGGGGACTTCCTCATGGTTTTGGTGGTTGCATCGTAGTTCAGCATGTCGTACGGATCAATCCACTCGTCATCTTGCTGCTGCCCCAGTATTGCAACTAGTGCCAGGCTGCATGTCAGGACAATGAGATGGATCCTGGTAGGATCATAGGACAACATTTTCCAATGCCAGCTACACAGTCAGCTGGGTATGGATAGCGTTGTAAAATAGCAATAGCTAACGTTGGCTAGAAAACGTCACACGTTTGCACTCAAATGTTTACAAATTCAAGAAACCGAACTACCAGGTGTGCACTAGCCTAACCGTTAGCGTTAGCTAGCTTGCGTCACTTTTAGGTTGAGCTAACACTAGTCATTTGTACGACAGCTTAAAATCCTGTCCTACTAACCTAGTGAACTAGTGGTGTAATGCTTAGCGACGTTAGCTACATTTAAAAAGAAATGTCACCTGTAACTACAGCTAGTTAATTAAAGGCAACGCCAGTTCGGAGAATACACACTAGGATATTTTGGTTTCATTTCTTCACCACCCTTGACCCCTGCTGCAACGTGTACCGCAGAGGCGCATGGTAAATGTAGTTTTTGTGAAAGTGCATCTCACACACTGACCTCACACAGCTCCCCCTACTTCTGTTCTGCCACGACAGCATGACATGCATATGGGCCCAGTGCCGTTGTTTGTCTGAAATACAGTGTAGATAATGCAGTCTTTAGTTACTACAGTATTGCATTGTTGTACTGTACCCCCACCCATCAATCCCCTCCTAATGTACAGTTTCCTCCCCCTCGAATGTATATAGTTTCTGTTAAACAGTACTGTATATCTTGTATGTCATAAATGTAACGGATGTAAACAAGACAAAAGTCTTTCTCTGGTCTGCATCCCCTTAACAATTGTGTGTATTGAGCCGTACTGTATTGTACCCATTCTGCAATCTGTTAATAAAATGTTCAATCAATAAATCAATTGTAAGGTCATGAATCCTGAGAATGTTGAAGTTACGGGTCCGTGTACGTTTTGATAGTTAGTTTTTTGTTTCAAACGGAAATATGAAAAAACGAAGAAAAAAAAACAGAAATACGAGGTGTTTTCCTATTTCCGTTTTAAACCAAAATCGAAAGAAACGGGGGGAACTGAAATACGGAGCGGTTTTTCGTATTTTGGTGTCAGAATCAAATGAAAAAAAGGAGTACATAATGGGCCGATTTTGGTCCGTGTACGTTTTGATAGTTCGTTTTTAGTTTTTGATGTGAAGAATGGAGAACGGAACCACGTGACAAGTACGTTTTTCAATGTAAAAGCCATGCACGATCTAACGTTAACGAATATGTATAACATTATGAATAAAATACATAAATACATGCATACAGATCTATACCAGGGTAACGTGACATGATCTTTTATGTGAAGTAATAGCCTAATAATATGGAAATAGCCTGTGTGGTCTGTCCCAAATAGTGTCTAAACGCATGTTACCCAACAGATATCCTAGTTCAGTGGTCGGCAAAAGGCGGCCCGCAGGCCAAAATACGTCCGCCAGCAATAATATCTGCCCGTCACATTATTTTGAGAATATGATTTGTGATGAAGACTCGCTTTATTGTATCGGAATCGGGAGACTTAGGTAAAGTTAGAAAGATATTCACAGATTCGATTTTCCGCTGTCAATAATTCTTAAGCAAAATGTTTTTAAAACACAAAGGACACCTCTTTCCTATCGTAGTAAGGTAGACAATGAGCTACAACGATCTAGGCGTGTTCGAGATTGGCGAGGCAGACGCAGATCTGCGCAGGTTTTACTACGGCCTTGCCAAGCGCGTTGCATTACGGTTAGAATGTTGTCCGACTTGCTCTCGAAATCTGACGAGGCGAGCCACGGAACTCTCACGGGAGCGAGCCACGCACAGCCTTCAGAGCGAGGTGCCACAGTACCTCTCACCGGACTGCTCCACGCAAATCCATGATGGGAAACGACTTGCTATCGTTGCGCAAAGCGCCTATTGGCTCAGAAAAGTTGTCACCTGGTTGTCACCACCAGCCACGCCCACAAGAGGAAGTTATGAGACGTTTGATTGATTGATTGATTGAAAACTTTATTAACCGATTGCAGAATGGGTACAATACAGTACGGGTCCCGTCTATCCCGTCTATCAGATATATATATAATATATTATTATTATTATTATTGGATACAGGAGTTTGGGTACCAAGAGCTTCCTCAAATAACGTTGTCATCATATATCATCATGATAAACTTCAAGATGTCTTTGAGATCAATATTTCAAAAATCTGTGATGGCAATCATATTTTACCCACAGAGACTTGGGATCTCCTGTTGATCTCCTCTCAACTCTCCAACGGTTCAAGAGCGCCATCTGGCGGCCGATCGGCGGATCGCCCAAACAGGAAGTGACGCGCCGGAAGTGGTGCTCATCCATATTCGGTCTGCGTGTATGCTTTCTACAACGCAGTTCGGCGATTTGCGAATCTGATTGGCCACTGACGTTTCTGGTCATGTGACATGTGCGCCCAATAGCGTGACGAGCTGTGTCTTTGCCCATTTCCGCGTCGAACAGCCTGCAAAGCACCTGGCGTTCTATCGCCATGCTCTAAGACAAACTCTAACCTTAACCAACTTCGAAAGAGTGCCTAAGCTTAACCGTCGAAAGAAGGGCAGGCGTTCTATTGCCATGCTCTAAGACAAACTCTAACCTTAACCAACTTCGAAAGAGCGCCTAAGCTTAACCAGTGTAGACACTTGCGGTCCCACGATTGGGCGTACATGTCACATGACCAGAAATGACCTGGCCAATCAGATTCGCAAATCGCCGAACTGCGTTGTAGAAAGCATACAAGCATTCGGTCCGTGCACTCGCTATCGTTAGCGGGACTCTAGCTCGACACACTGGACAGCGATCAGTTGCCAATAACTCGATAAACAACATGATTTGGACGTATATACTATTATACAACCTGGAAATGGATCGCATATATCAACATCCCATAATCGAGAACATTCTGCTCCACGCTGACCACCCAACGGTCAGAGGAAGATGCGGTAAGTTTCAGCGTGTTCGAATATTATGATCCATATAAACTGCTGTGATCTATGTATCGCCCATACTAAATAAATGATTTAACGTCGGCCACGGACTTATAAACCCCCCCCCTCCGGTCACCAGCAGATGATGAGGCAGGACGTTTAGGACCTTGTACAATTGAAAGTTTTAATATGACGTCAATCGGTATCAAACTACATTTGATGATGTAATATATGTATTTATAGCTATAACTCGCGTTCTGCAGTATGCTGCAGAAAACGATAAAAACATATTTATACTTTAGACCGTATTTTTGTATGAATATGTGAATGAAAAAGTAGAACGTTGCTACATCCTAAATGATAGATACTTGATGTTGAATGGGCCATAGCAATGTCAATTTAGTAATATAATTTAAAAAGTTATAGCCCTGCAAAGAATGGGAACATCTCCATAGACTTATAGTGGTGGCAGAGAGGGGATTAATATCAGAATAATCCCTGGCAGATAAAGGGATAATGAGCTGGACAGGTGTGTATGTGGCTGATTCGGCGCTAAACCAATCAGAGAGGGTCTTCGCTGTACGCAGCTAGCCAATCAGAGAGCGTCTTCGCACACATAGGCTACGGAAAAAAATCACGCGTGTAGGTGTGTGTGGTAACGTGAACGCGATATCTGCCATGCGAGACTAGGCGAGAGGCTCTCGTCAAATCTGAAGTGTCCGACGTTCTGACTCCTCCCCCGGCTGCACTCGTCTACTCTCGTCTACTTTCGAGGCGAGCCGAAATCAATCTCGAACACGCATTTTCACCTAAACGAGGCGAGCTACAACACTTAGATAAAAAAGAATATATATATATATTATAGAACACAATGTTCTAGAATGTTCTATTATGACATCATACTGTGACATCACAAATGTTCTAGCATGTTCTATTATGACATCATACTGTGACATCACAACAGAACATGTTTGAGTTCCATTTGACTAATATAAATAATATGTATGGTAAGGCTGTCCCCGAAGCCTGTTTTTGGGATTAAAACTTTGTCAGGGTTCTTCGAACGGACGTTCGAACCTTAGTTTTTAATAAAATTATTAAAATAAAAAAATAATAATTTTATACATTTTTTTTTCTTTTTTATATCCTCAAACTAAATCCTCAATTTGAATAGTGATTCAAACTTCGTCAGGGTTTTTCGAACGGACGTTTGAACCTTCGTTTTTAATTAAAAAAAATCTATTAAAAAAGGTATTCTAATTTTTTTTTTATAAATTCTTTATTTAATTTTTTTATATCCTCAAACTAAATCCTCAATTTGAATAAAGTGATTAATCTGATTAAATTAGTATTTTTTCTTTTATCAAATCAACTTTCCAGCCCCCTGTCAACTGTCAAATGATGTCAACTGTCAACCTGAATTAACATTCATTATTACATGGCGTTAGGCCTGCCGCGATAATCAATAAATCAATTTATCGCGCGATAATTAAAATGAATGCAATGATTTTGACAGGCGCGATTAATTGCTATTTGCGTGTTTGTTTTAATGAGGCGGAACCAGTACCTCTTGTCAGTCACTCTCTGTGTGGGGAGGTGGGCCGCTGTTGTTACTACAGAGTACAGCACGGGAGCTCCGTGGGGCAGTAGCAACGCTACATAGCTTAACTACATTTCTCAATAGCGTTGCTCCTTTTAACCAAGTAGCGTTCTTTGTAGTGTAGTTATTTTTAGACCCAAGTAGTTACTCGCTACTGCCCGGAGAAACTGGACTGCTAAATAAAGATTAAAGATCTAGCGTTGATGCTATTCAATGCTATCAACATTAGCTAAATAGCTAACAAACGAAATACAATGTATAACATAGCTACAACACACAATAACGTTAATACAATTACATGCATCATTGTTTACAATGAACGGATGGGGCTAGTCAAAGGACTGGACACAGGGACAAGTTAAACATGAATAAATGTATTATAACAGGTAGTTTCGAGTTGTGCTGTCGTGCCTACGCACCACAGGGCTATTCTATTATATACGGCTTTGACGCTTCCTCCTCATCGTTGATTGCCTGTAGTAGCTGCATCTAACGTTAGTAGCTAACGTTAAAACTAACCTAAAGTTAGTTGTTCACCAACAATCTCAACATTTGTTTTATCATTAGCTGAAAAACACAGAACCGGACGAGACAATTTGTCCGCTCATAGGTTCTGCTAGGATAATAACAACAATACTTCCGCTCCGGTCGGTGGGTTTCAAAATAAAAGAGCAAAGTCTAAAACACCGGAAAAGATGTTTATTTTGTACAGTGTTTTCCTCCACAAGTACTCAAGTACATC
This sequence comes from Notolepis coatsorum, assembly GCF_963971535.1. Taxonomy (NCBI): domain Eukaryota; kingdom Metazoa; phylum Chordata; class Actinopteri; order Aulopiformes; family Paralepididae; genus Notolepis; species Notolepis coatsorum. The sequence goes on from NC_140166.1 coordinate 198,700,353, forward strand.
ATGTGATCAATCGATCTGGATTATCTTTGCCCATCCCTAGTTTATCCTGTGCTGAAGTCTCCATTCCAATAGAGATAGTATATATTTTGGTGTTTATTTGATTATTGTTTCACTGCCTTTTATTTATTACGTTTCCACAGTTTTTTCCTCATACTTTATTACCATTTTGTACATGGTACCGCAAGGTACATTAATAATACAAGTACATGTTAACACATTGGCGACCACGGTTTGCAGTGTAATATGGTTCTGGACGACCAGGGTTTGTCAACAAACCGATGTACTTTCTAACAGCTATATATATACTTTATAGTATGGCTATCTGTCCATTCTCATTGTCACTTGAGTGCATGAACCGTGCCTTCATAATGGCTTAAAGAAAAAAAAATCCATCGGTTGGTTGTCATTTTATAGCGTTGTGAATATAAGCTTTATCGCAGTTTTCGTCTCGTCTTTTTTCTGGGAAGCTAGATATGAGGCTAAAGGCTAGTCACGTTATATCAAACGCCATTTCTGTTGTATATATACGAATGAAATAAAACAAACTGCTTAGCATCCGGACTATTACAGAGCATCTATGGATGAAATGGGGGCGGCGGGGGACGCCGATTAATATTATTGATTAGCAATACAGTGTGCGTTCAAGTAGCCACATTCAACTGATCGATCGCTTGCGTGTTACAACAATGTCCAATCCGGCTGTAATTTGGGTGAATAGTATCCTACCGTCAGGCCATGTGATCGCCAGCAGCATTTCGTCATTATTCATCGGAAACTGGTAGATCGATATGTCCATTGGCTGATCATGAATCCCATTATTCCAGGCTGAAATCTGCGTTCGGTAACGTGATCAAAGATGGAGGATGTTCGGCTGGGATCCAGGCTCATATGAAACGCCCCAGAGAGTAAAAAAAATAATTTTCCCATTCGGCCTCAATGATACTGCAGTGGAGCGATGGCGCCCCTAAGAGGATCTGGCCGGTATTGCATGTTTCGGAAATCCAATATGCGGGTAGATCCTGCAAGTCGATCAGGGACGTTAATACCGTTATTAATATGGAATAAAACAATAACAACTGGTCCTCAACGGGTGGAATCGAAACACGAATTAACTCGTGGTTGGGCGGCAAAGTGTTAAAAGGATGACACAAAAAGCCAGACAGAGGGCCTGTTTCCAGTTTCAGTTTGTTTTATAATAAACAATCAAACTGAGCATTTTTTGCCTGCCTATTTGTTTGGTGGAGAGTAGAGTGTCCGCCCTGAGTTTGGGAGGCTGGGAGTTCAAGCCCCGGCTGAGTCATACCAAAGACTATTTAAAAAATGGTACCCATAGCCTCCCTGCTTGACACTCAGCATCAAGGGTTGGTTTGGGGGGGAAGTCCTTGCGACATACTAGCGTCATGTCCAAGGGGTGTACTTGTACATCAAGCTGCCTCACGCTACGGAAACAGGAGATAGACTCCTGCCCCATGTGCCGTTACGGCTCGAGAACCATTGGTTCTCAAAGGCAAATTCTTCTTTGTTTGGTGGAAACTTGATCATGAAGTTGATAAAAAAAAAAGTAGTGCCGATGTAGCTATCTACTTTTGCCATGTTGCTTGTAGTGTAGCTTGCTACATTTATCTGGGGATAGCTATTGTTGTAGTTGAGCTATATTTAAATCGAGAGTAACTGGTAGTGTAGCTTACTACATTTTCCAAGTAGCTTGCCCATCACATAATCCGCGAGCCACAGTAAACAAACGCGAGCCACAGTTAGGTTGACCAGGTGTCCCGCTTTTGGTTGTACTGCACAGCCATTTGACCTAATGTCCCGCGTCCTGCATATTGAGAGGATGTCCCTCTTTTAGAAGCAAAAAAAAACCATGGGTCTAAAAGCCCCTTCCTACAGTAAACCTAGCAACCCGCTTCTTGTCCACACACATTGCTCTGCTCGTTTTAACATTGCTCTCTCGGAGATAAAACTGGGAACGAGGTTACTCTGCTTGTGACGCTACCTCATATCGCAGATCTGATTGGTTAGGTAGTAATTTAGGATATTTAAAATGTCTTCCAATGTTAAATAAAGGTTTATTGCACTTTGAAACGGTTTCCTTGCATTATTATGCTATTATTATATTAGTAAAAAAAATAAAAAGGTTAATTGAAAACTTTTGGGAAACACATTTCTCAAAAAAGAAATCTCTCAAAACCGCAATAATATCACTTATCGCAATAATTTCTGGGACAATTAATCAAAATGTGTTATCGTTATCGTGACAGGCCTACATGGCGTTTTAAAATGTGCCAAAATGCTTGATTGTGATTGGTCAATAGCGCTCCGTTGCCCCTAGCAGCGGCCAATTATTTCTCGATAATTCACCGCTGCTAGGGGCAACGCACAATAATGACCGCTGTTAGGGGCAACGGAGTGCTATTGACCAATCACAATCAAGCATTTTGATTTCAGTCACGAAAGCCAAGCTTTATGCACAGCTGCACTGCATCAGGTGCAATCAAGTCCACACACCTGCCGACGCGACGCCAGAGGAGCGACAGAACGACCGCGTCTGCATTTGATCTCGTGTTGTCGATGGTAAAATGAATTACGTATATTGTTAGTAAGTTAGCCCTGTAATAAGCGGGATAATGTATAGCTATAGTATATAGTATAGTATAGTATATAGTATAGCTGCTATAATTGACCTTACCTGCGTTTAGAACACCTCTGCGTGGCGCCTCGGTGTTCCAGAACGCAGTCTCGGTCAATTATTTTGCGACAATTACCTTCCCTTACGTATTCAATATTGTCTGATTCAATATTAACATTCAGTATTCAAGTAGAACAGCTAGCTAGCCGTTGTGGACACTCACCTTTCCACAGCAAAACGGTAGGCAAGGCACCTTGGTTGAGAAATGCAGGCTTCAATCTATGTTGTTTAGTCTATCTGTTCAGTACTGTTTCAAGATGCACAGTGAGATCTTCTGAGAGAATTGTTGCATATATAGAACACAAATGTTCTAGAATGTTTGATTATGACATCATACTGTGACAAATGTTCTAGAATGTTTGATTATGACATCATACTGTGACATCACAAATGTTCTAGAATGTTCTATTATGACATATGACAAACATTATGAATGAATGTTCTATTATGACATATGACAAACAAAATTACAAACATCACAAAACAAACTGGTCAGACTACTACTTGACCTGAACCCCAGAACCCACCTCACCCCTGCCCACTTTGACAACCTAGGATGGCTTAGAGTAGACGACAGAGTACAGCAACTTGCAATGGGCCTGGTCTACAAGATACACTATACGACCGGGGTGCCCATGTACATGTCAAAATACTTCCCAAAGGTCAGTGAATACCACAACCACTACACCAGAGGAAGCTCAACAAATCATGTTAAACCCAGATTCGGCTCAAACAAGGGACTAAACACGTTTCGCAATTATGCCACAACAATGTGGAACGCCCTACCCAAAGCTGTAAAGGAATGTGAATCCCTGCCCACATTCAAAACCGCTCTTAAAGAGCACCTACGGGAGGCTGCAATTCGAAACTGGCCACCGTAAATGCCCAAAACCCCCACCACCTCCTAATAGACAGTCTCCTCCCCACCGCATGTATATATTCCCTCCCCGCCGTATGTATATTTCCCTCCCACCCACCCACCCCCTCCTAATGTACAGTCCCCTCCCCATCATATGTATATACTCTGTCAGGATCTAGGGGTAACAGTACTGTATATTTGAATACCGCTTATGTCACAAATGTATCAGTACTAAATACCTATAATTATGTCCCTATGCCATAAATGTCATGTATGTTGTGTATGTCATAAATGTCTATATGAATTGAAAATGGGGGACCCTGATGGAAACAAGACAAACGTCTTTCTCAGGTCTGCATCCCCTTAACAATTGTATGTATTGAGCCGTACTGTATTGTACCCATTCTGCAATCTGTTAAATAAAGTTTTCATTCATTCAACATCACAAATGTTCTAGAATGTTCTATTATGACAACATACTGTGACATCACAAATGTTCTAGAATGTTCTATTATGACATCATACTGTGACATCACAACGGAACATGTTTGAGTTCCATTTGAATAATATTGGTAAGGCTGTTCCCGAAGCCTGTTTTTGGATTCAAACTTCGAACCTTCGTTGTCCGCCATGGCTTATACCCTGGGGGGGTTGTTTATAATTCCTTGATCGTCAGTAACGGCTTTATTTAGTATGGGTTGATATATTGATCAGACTGATTGCAAACAAAGAAATGCAAAATCGGGTTGAAAATAACGTTAGTGTCCTCTTACCGTTCGCCGATGGAGGTAAAAGAACCCAATTATTTGACGCCGATCTCCTAGATCCATTTCCGGTTTGTATGGCGCAATAAACGCCGAAATCATATTGATTATTGCGTTATGGAAGCTCCAAATGCACGCCAGTGTTTGTCTGGAGTCCCGTAACAAGATATTACTGCCGGAGGGATTTCCTCGACGCACCGACCGCCACTTCCGGTTTCACGTGAATGTAACTCGCCCGACCATCCATCAGGCGGCGGTATTGAGGCGTTGCAATATCAGAACAGGGTCTAGCTGGCTCCCGGAGGGAGGCTGGATGAATTATCAAAGCCATGGTGAAAAAATGAAATATTGATCTAAAAAATGGCTTACGCCATTCCTGGCATTCAACGCATGGCAGGCAAACACGGCTTAAGCCATTCTTGTCGCCCAATGATTAATACATTTTTTTTAAATAAAAACATAATAATTTTATAAATGTTTTAATTTTTTATCCTCAAACTAAATCCTCAATTTGAATAAAGTGATTCAAACTTCGTCAGGGTTTTTCTAACAGACGTTCGAACCTTCATTTTTATACTTTTTTTTTTATATATATATATATATATATATATCCTCAAACTAAATCCTCAATTTGAATAAAGTGATTAATCTGATTAAATTAGTCTTTTTTCTTTTATTATTTTGTTAGTGATGTAATAAAAAATAACACTTGAACAAAAAAATATGATAATATACGATTGGTAAACACTCTGATTAACCAAAACACTTAAAAGAGAACTGGATGAATTATTATAATAATATGTGGTTGGCACTTCTTTATCGTTGCTATTGTGGCAATTCTAGAGTTAATACATGTAAATGTTATTCATTGATAACCCAAAAAAAACATTATCTACTTGAGGAGAGAATGTGTATATCTGTGTTTTAACTTTGTGTACACACTTACCCGCCCATAATGGGAGTAGGTATGCGTTACTCATAAATTGTTTCTGCTTGGGGAGAAGTCTTGGTTTTGGGGAGAGTAATGCTTAGGGTTTCCAACCTGCTCTACTTCTATAAACAAAACAGTGAACAAAATGTGTATTTTGCAGCTTTAGGGGCTACAGGCATGTAGTTCACCAGTTTGATAAGAATATATTATTTGGGAAACAGAAAATACTCTGTTAGACTATAACCACTTGTAGGGCTGGGCGATATGGCCAAAAATGATATTGCGATAACGATATCGATAACAATATCATATCACGCAATATCCATATGTTATGGTTTGTAACCGACCCCAATCGCACAACACAAGACAGGTATGATGGTTTGCCAAGAAACAGATATTTATTGAACAACAGGGAAATACAGGGAAAAGGGCACTGTCCCTTTAAGGGAGAATCACAAATACAGGAATATAATATGAGGGGAAGGAAAGGTGCCTTTAAGAGGCGGGCAGGAAAAGGGAACACTAAGGGAAAGTAAGGGAACGCCTAAGGGAAGGTTAAGGGAACGCCTTGGGACAGAGGAACTAGAGACTAGGTAAACCAGGGACAAGGAGAACTAGGGAGAGAGGACTAGGGACTAGGAGAGCTAGGGAACAGGAGAAACGGGGACTAGGGGAACTAGGGACAAGGAACTAGGTGGAACTAGAAGGGGAGAACTTGGGACCAGGAACTAGGTGGAACTAGAAAGGGGAGAACTAGGGAACAGGAACTAGGTGGAACTAGAAAGGGGAGAACTAGGGAACAGGAACTAGGTGGAACTAGAAAGGGGAGAACTAGGGAACAGGAACTAGGTGGAACTAGAAGGGGAGAACTTGGGACCAGGAACTAGGTGGAACTAGAAAGGGGAGAACTAGGGAACAGGAACTAGGTGGAACTAGAAAGGGGAAAACTAGGGAACAGGAACTAGGTGGAACTAGAAAACAGAGGGGACTGAGGCCCGCGGAGGCGGGCTGGGAAACAGGGAGGAACTGGGAGGACTGGTGGAAATCATCTGGGCCGCTCTGCAGGACAGAGGAGATAGTTAATGCACAAAGGGAAAAAACAGAGCAGGTGCAGAACAGTCCAAATAACAAAGTGAACAAAGTAATAATATCTTCGTGTGACAAACACACAGGGGGAGATGTAAAGTCCAAAAATACTATTCTAAGTGAGAACCAAAAACAGAGGCATTACGCTGGGAGATGAAATGTCCAAACTAACTAACAGAGGCAATACGCTGGGAGATGAAATGTCCAAACTAACTAACAGAGGCAATACGCTGGGAGATGAAATGTCCAAACTAACTAACAGAGGCAATACGCTGGGAGAGTGACATCACAATCAAAACTCACCCAGGCGTATGCGTAAAGGTACAGGAACAGCAGCGGGAAGGGGGCAAGGGGCATTACGCTGAGTGAGTGACATCACAATCAAAACTCACCCAGGCGTATGCGTAAAGGGACAGGGACAGCAACGGGAACGGGGGGCAAAAAGCATTACGCTGAGTGAGTGACATCACAATCAAAACTCACCCAGGCGTATGCGTAAAGGTACAGGGACAGCAACGGGGCGAGGGCATCGCCACCGGGGCGGCTGGCTGTCCGAGCCGAGGGAGAGAGTGCTGGAACAGTGGCGGTGACGAGGGCATCGTCCACCGGGTAGCCGCTGTCGGAGCCGAGGAACAGAGTGCTGGAACAGTGGCGGTGACGAGGGCATCGTCCACCGGGTAGCCGCTGTCGGAGCCGAGGAACAGAGTGCGCGCCACACCTTGGTGTGCGCGTCGGAACAGGGAGCTGGAACAGTGGCGGTGGCGAGGATGTCGTCCACCGGGTAGCCACTGTCGGAGCCGAGGAACAGAGTGCGCGCCACACCTTGGTGTGCGCGTCGGAACAGTGGCGGTGGCGAGAGCGTCGTCCACCGGGTAGCCGCTGTCGGAGCCGAGGAACAGAGTGCGCGCCACACCTTGGTGTGCGCGTCGGAACAGTGGCGATGGCGAGAGCGTCGTCCACCGGGTAGCCGCTGTCGGAGCCGAGGAACAGAGTGCGCGCCACACCTTGGTGTGCGCGTCGGAACAGTGGCGATGGCGAGGATGTCGTCCACCGGGTAGCCGCTGTCGGAGCCGAGGAACAGAGTGCGCGCCACACCTTGGTGTGCGCGTCGGAACAGAGAGACGCCTCGGGGTGCGTCTGCGAGGAGGAGTGTGCCAAGCACGAAGGTCTGGAAGATGCGCGTCAGTGCGCTGGTACGGAGGAGCGTGCCAAGCTCGAAGGTCTGGAAGATGCGCGTCAGTGCGCTGGTACGGAGGAGCGTGCCAAGCTCGAGGGTCCGGAAGATGCGCGTCAGTGCGCTGGTACGGAGGAGCGTGCCAAGCTCGAGGGTCCGGAAGATGCGCGTCAGTGCGCTGGTACGGAGGAGCGTGCCAAGCTCGAGGGTCCGGAAGATGCGCGTCAGTGCGCTGGTACGGAGGAGCGTGCCAAGCTCGAGGGTCCGGAAGATGCGCGTCAGTGCGCTGGTACGGAGGAGCGTGCCAAGCTCGAGGGTCCGGGAGATGCGCGTTGGTCTAGATGTGCGTCAGGACGAACAGCTGCGCTGGGGTCTGCAGTGGAACGCTGGGGTGCCTCCCGTGGAAGTTACAGGGAGCGCAGAACAGTCTCCTCCACAGGCTACGGCGACAGCAGACGAAGGCTGGAGCAAACATCTCAAGGCTGGAGAGATCCATCTTACAGCATTGGTAGACCAGAGGATCTCCCGAAAGAGTCTAGATGTTAGAGAATATGACTCGGCATGAATACAACACGACCCCACGCCAAAACGAGGGGAAGCGCCCTGGTATTTAAAGCCCACAGGGGGACTAATTAGCCTGCCACCACAGGTGCGAGAGATAATAGAATATCAAACAGGTGTGGCCACTAAGGGTAAGGAACGAGAGGGTGGGGGCTAGAGAGAGTGAGTAGGGAATTCCTAACAGTAGGCTTAAAGAAGACAGAGAATAGGGAATTCCTAACAGTAGGCTTAAAGAAGACAGAGAAAAGGAAGTGAGCAGCGGGCAAAACCTCACAGTATCCCCCCCTCCAACGGGAGCCACCCGGCGACCCAAAACAAATACAGACAGAGTGGCAGGGGGCAAAACAAGAGGTACTGGCCAAGCCAGCAGGGGAAGCCACCACAAGAGTGGGGCTAGCAAAAGAAACAGGGTCGCCGAGGGGTAACTAGGGTAGCAGAGGGGCAACTGGGGGAACTGGTCTAGAGGAACTGGGTCTAGAGAACTAGTCTAGCGAACTGGGCAAGAGAACTGGTCTAGAGAACTGGTTTAGAGAACTGGTCTAGAGAACTGGTCTAGAGGAACTGGTCTAGAGGAACTGGGTCTAGAGAACTGGTCTAGAGCAACTGGCCTAGAGGAACTGAGGGGCGAGCAGGGTAGCTAAGGGGTAACCATGGAAGCACCGGGAAAGGGCTAGCAGAGGGAAGGTTAGCTGCCAGGGCACTGATAGCTACAGGGCCTATGCTAGCTGTACTGCTACATCAACATAGAGGCTGCGCTAGCTGCCGGAGCTAGGCTGGCAGACAGGGCTGGACCAGCATGAGAGCACAAGCAAGCTGGAAGGACAGTCCTAGCTGTGTGAGATAAACTGACCTTGCTAGCTGAAAGGGCAGTCCTAGCAGTGGGAAAAACTACACAAAAAAGTGGAGGCCATGCAGAGGGACCGGGTTAGCTGCTTGGGCCTGGCTAGCTACAGGGCCTATGCCTGCTGCAAGGCTGCATTAACATAGAGGCTGTGCTAACAGCCGGGGCCAAGCTAGCAGACCGGGGCTCTGCTGAGGGACTGGGTTAGCTGCCAGGGCATGGCTAGCTACAGGGGGGTCAAACAGGGCAAAACGGGAAGCAAACAGGGGAGCTAACCGGGGAGACTAACAAGCTAAACAGGGGAGTAACAGGCTAACAAGGGAGCTAAACAGGACTAACAGGGAAGCTAAACTGGGCTAACAGGGGAGCTAGATGGGAACAAGAAAAAAAAGGCAAACTCAACATACACAGTCTGTGCTGGCTGGGGTCGTAGACTTGGTGGGGTCGTACTGTTATGGTTTGTAACCGACCCCAATCGCACAACACAAGACAGGTATGATGGTTTGCCAAGAAACAGATATTTATTGAACAACAGGGAAATACAGGGAAAAGGGCACTGTCCCTTTAAGGGAGAATCACAAATACAGGAATATAATATGAGGGGAAGGAAAGGTGCCTTTAAGAGGCGGGCAGGAAAAGGGAACACTAAGGGAAAGTAAGGGAACGCCTAAGGGAAGGTTAAGGGAACGCCTTGGGACAGAGGAACTAGAGACTAGGTAAACCAGGGACAAGGAGAACTAGGGAGAGAGGACTAGGGACTAGGAGAGCTAGGGAACAGGAGAAACGGGGACTAGGGGAACTAGGGACAAGGAACTAGGTGGAACTAGAAGGGGAGAACTTGGGACCAGGAACTAGGTGGAACTAGAAAGGGGAGAACTAGGGAACAGGAACTAGGTGGAACTAGAAAGGGGAGAACTAGGGAACAGGAACTAGGTGGAACTAGAAGGGGAGAACTTGGGACCAGGAACTAGGTGGAACTAGAAAGGGGAGAACTAGGGAACAGGAACTAGGTGGAACTAGAAAGGGGAAAACTAGGGAACAGGAACTAGGTGGAACTAGAAAACAGAGGGGACTGAGGCCCGCGGAGGCGGGCTGGGAAACAGGGAGGAACTGGGAGGACTGGTGGAAATCATCTGGGCCGCTCTGCAGGACAGAGGAGATAGTTAATGCACAAAGGGAAAAAACAGAGCAGGTGCAGAACAGTCCAAATAACAAAGTGAACAAAGTAATAATATCTTCGTGTGACAAACACACAGGGGGAGATGTAAAGTCCAAAAATACTATTCTAAGTGAGAACCAAAAACAGAGGCATTACGCTGGGAGATGAAATGTCCAAACTAACTAACAGAGGCAATACGCTGGGAGATGAAATGTCCAAACTAACTAACAGAGGCAATACGCTGGGAGATGAAATGTCCAAACTAACTAACAGAGGCAATACGCTGGGAGAGTGACATCACAATCAAAACTCACCCAGGCGTATGCGTAAAGGTACAGGAACAGCAGCGGGAAGGGGGCAAGGGGCATTACGCTGAGTGAGTGACATCACAATCAAAACTCACCCAGGCGTATGCGTAAAGGGACAGGGACAGCAACGGGAACGGGGGGCAAAAAGCATTACGCTGAGTGAGTGACATCACAATCAAAACTCACCCAGGCGTATGCGTAAAGGTACAGGGACAGCAACGGGGCGAGGGCATCGCCACCGGGGCGGCTGGCTGTCCGAGCCGAGGGAGAGAGTGCTGGAACAGTGGCGGTGACGAGGGCATCGTCCACCGGGTAGCCGCTGTCGGAGCCGAGGAACAGAGTGCTGGAACAGTGGCGGTGACGAGGGCATCGTCCACCGGGTAGCCGCTGTCGGAGCCGAGGAACAGAGTGCGCGCCACACCTTGGTGTGCGCGTCGGAACAGGGAGCTGGAACAGTGGCGGTGGCGAGGATGTCGTCCACCGGGTAGCCACTGTCGGAGCCGAGGAACAGAGTGCGCGCCACACCTTGGTGTGCGCGTCGGAACAGTGGCGGTGGCGAGAGCGTCGTCCACCGGGTAGCCGCTGTCGGAGCCGAGGAACAGAGTGCGCGCCACACCTTGGTGTGCGCGTCGGAACAGTGGCGATGGCGAGAGCGTCGTCCACCGGGTAGCCGCTGTCGGAGCCGAGGAACAGAGTGCGCGCCACACCTTGGTGTGCGCGTCGGAACAGTGGCGATGGCGAGGATGTCGTCCACCGGGTAGCCGCTGTCGGAGCCGAGGAACAGAGTGCGCGCCACACCTTGGTGTGCGCGTCGGAACAGAGAGACGCCTCGGGGTGCGTCTGCGAGGAGGAGTGTGCCAAGCACGAAGGTCTGGAAGATGCGCGTCAGTGCGCTGGTACGGAGGAGCGTGCCAAGCTCGAAGGTCTGGAAGATGCGCGTCAGTGCGCTGGTACGGAGGAGCGTGCCAAGCTCGAGGGTCCGGAAGATGCGCGTCAGTGCGCTGGTACGGAGGAGCGTGCCAAGCTCGAGGGTCCGGAAGATGCGCGTCAGTGCGCTGGTACGGAGGAGCGTGCCAAGCTCGAGGGTCCGGAAGATGCGCGTCAGTGCGCTGGTACGGAGGAGCGTGCCAAGCTCGAGGGTCCGGAAGATGCGCGTCAGTGCGCTGGTACGGAGGAGCGTGCCAAGCTCGAGGGTCCGGGAGATGCGCGTTGGTCTAGATGTGCGTCAGGACAAACAGCTGCGCTGGGGTCTGCAGTGGAACGCTGGGGTGCCTCCCGTGGAAGTTACAGGGAGCGCAGAACAGTCTCCTCCACAGGCTACGGCGACAGCAGACGAAGGCTGGAGCAAACATCTCAAGGCTGGAGAGATCCATCTTACAGCATTGGTAGACCAGAGGATCTCCCGAAAGAGTCTAGATGTTAGAGAATATGACTCGGCATGAATACAACACGACCCCACGCCAAAACGAGGGGAAGCGCCCTGGTATTTAAAGCCCACAGGGGGACTAATTAGCCTGCCACCACAGGTGCGAGAGATAATAGAATATCAAACAGGTGTGGCCACTAAGGGTAAGGAACGAGAGGGTGGGGGCTAGAGAGAGTGAGTAGGGAATTCCTAACAGTAGGCTTAAAGAAGACAGAGAATAGGGAATTCCTAACAGTAGGCTTAAAGAAGACAGAGAAAAGGAAGTGAGCAGCGGGCAAAACCTCACACCATAATTATCAATATTTTATTATATATATTTTTTAAACAACAGATGTATGTTTATTTTGCAGCATTTCTTTGTCGTTGCCGCCATCTTTAGTGTTACAGCCCCTCACACTCCAGTTCTCAGGCTGCAGCTGGTTTGAAAGCGAAAGTAAACAGGCTTCTCTGCTGGCTGTGGCTCCAGGGGAGTTGAACAGTTCTGGCTCTGCTAGTTTATTTTCTATCTTTTGGCGCTTTTTTGGTGGACAAACCACTGCACATGTGCACCGTGACTCGTGACTGGAGACTACCTCTGCTAGCACACATAGCCTACTGTGTACAGACGGTTTCAAACTGTATTTTACATTAGAAAGCAAACAAAATAAATGGACAAGAGAAAAATAAATCTCAATTTGGTCAGTATTGTCATTTGGACGAGCAAAGCCTGGCAGGCAAGAAAGACAAGTCTGTCCACTGTCTCTGGGTTTAACAAATTTTTTTTTTTTTAATTGATTTTTTTTTTACTTTTCGATATTGATTATTAAAACCCTTTATCTGCCAGGGATTATTCTGATCTTAATCCACTGTCTGCCAGTACTGTACGTCTATGGAGATGTTCCCCTTCTTTGCAGGGCTATAACTTTTTAAATTGTATTGCTAAATTGACATTACTATGGCCCATTCAACGTCAAGTATCTATCGTTTAGGATAGTATAAATTTGTATAAAGTATAAATATGTTTTTATCGTTTTCTGCAGCATTCTGCAGAACGTGATTTATAGCCACAAATACATATAGATCATCAAATGTAGTTTGATACCGATTGACGTCAGATAAAAAAATTCAATTGTACAAGGTCCTAAACGTCCTGCCTCATCATCTGCTGGTGACCGGAGGGTGGGGGGGGGGTGGGGGGTTTATAAGTCCGTGGCCGACGTTAAATCATTTATGTAGTATGGGCGATACATAGATCACAGCAGTTTATATGGATCATAATATTCAAACACGCTGAAACTTACCGCAGCTTCCTCTGACCGCAGGGTGGTCAGCGTGGAGCAGAAAGTTCGCGATTATGGGATGTTGATATATGCGATCCATTTCCAGGTTGTATAATAATATATACGTCCAAATCATGTTGTTTATCGAGTTATTGGCAACGGATCGCTGTCCAGTGTGTCGAGCTGGAGTCCCGCTAACGATAGCGAGTGCCCGGACCGAATATGGATGAGCACCACTTCCGGCGCGTCACTTCCTGTTTGGGCGATCCGCCGATCGGCCACCAGATGGCGCTCTTGAACCGTTGGAGAGTTGAGAGGAGATCAACAGGAGATCTCAAGTCTCCGTGGGTGAAATATGATTGCCATCACAGATTTTTGAAATATTGATCTCAAAGATGCCTTACGGCGTCATTGGCAGATTACGGATGGCGGAGAATGACACGTCATTGGCGAATAAAGGGTTAAAATATATTGCGATAATTATTGTTATCGTTATATCGCCCAGCCCTAGCCACTTGAATGTGTAAACACCATGTCTTATGCCTCACATAGGGTGAACAATATGTATATATATACCATCTTATATATCTTTACATATAGTTTTCAAAGGCATTTTTTTTTGTCTCATGAGTGTTTTACAAAGGTGAGCGAGAGAGAGAGAGAGAGAGAGAGAGAGAGAGAGAGAGAGAGAGAGAGAGAGAGAGAGAGAGAGAGAGAGACGATATAGACAGACAAATGATCAACCTATCTTTTGCTATTTAAAGCTTGTTCTGGAAGAAATTACTGTGAGTGTCAACTTTTACAGGGTGTCCGCGGATCCTTAAAAAGTCTTAAATTTAGGGCGGCTAAGTGGCGCAGTGGGCAAGACGCTCGCCACTAACGCAGGCTAAATGGTCCCGACGCTGGTAGAAGTGGAGCTATGTAGCCAGCAGGCTAAATGGTCCCGACGCTGGTAGAAGTGAAGCTATGTAGCCAGCAGGCTAAATGGTCCCGACGCTGGTAGTAGTGGAGCTATGTAGCCAGCAGGCTAAATGCTCCCAACGCTGGTAGTAGTGGAGCTATGTAGCCAGCAGGCTAAATGCTCCCGACGCTGAACTGCCTGGCCCTGCGCCGGTCTGTCTGTCGAAGACCGAGGGAACTGCATCAGGCTTCAGCTGATTAGTGGTTTTCTGGACAACAACAACAACAACAACAACAACAACAACAACAACAACAACAACAACATAATCCGAGGCAATGAAGTGTTCGCTGCAGATCTTCATTCCCTGTCCAACAGGCTGATCGCGCCGCCTGAGTGCAGCCAGCCTGAGCCAACGTGCCAACAACTGTTTTTTTCACTGGTAGTTTGTGGAAATTAACCAACTTTCCTCTCTCTTTCACACGGTAAAATTAGAGCAATACAAAAAGAACCACCGCGGTCCCGTTGTTTGGTAGGCAACATTTGACTGACCCGACAGTCCATGTTTACTATGCAGCTAACCCACAGTGTATACACCAAACCAACACCGTGACGTCAGCATGATGATAACAAACTATCATTACACATGGGCAAAACAGAGTCCATTCTCTTCGGTTCAAATAACAAACTCAGCAAGACCGACGGCTTCTCAGTTACAGTGGGTGACAATATTGTCACAAGGAAAGATGAAATTACCTACCTGGGTTCCATCCTAGAGGCTAATCTCTCCTGTGACAAAATGGCATCCAATGTAATAAAAAAAGTCAACCAACGAACTCGATTCTTGTACCGGATCTCCTCTCTGGTAAACAAGAATACCCTGAAGACTCTGGCAGGAGCACTCATTCAGGGGTACTACGACTATGCTTGCACCTCATGGTACCAAAGCACCTCAAAGGCGCTAAAAACAAAATTACAAACATCTCAAAACAAACTGGTCAGACTACTGCTTGACCTTACTCCTAGAACCCACCTCACCCCTGCCCACTTTGACAACCTAGGATGGCTTAGAGTAGACGACAGAGTACAGCAACTTGCAATGGGCCTGGTCTACAAGATACACTACACGACCAAGGTACCCATGTACATGTCAAAATACTTCCCAAAGGTCAGTGAATACCACGATCACAACACCAGAGGGAGCTCCACAAATCATGTTAAACCCAGATTCGGCTCAAATAAGGGACTAAACACGTTTCGCAATTATGCCACATCAATGTGGAACGCCCTACCCAAAGCTGTAAAGGAATGTGGATCACTACCCACTTTCAAAACCTCTCTCAAGGGACACCTACGGGAGACTGCAATTCAACACTGGCCCCTGTAAATATCCTAACCCAACCCCCTCCAATGTACAGTCATTTACCTAGTATGGTTTTGTCAATAGTCCAATGTACAATTTTGTTTGTTTGTACAGTGTCTCCTCCCCCCCCCCCCCTCAATGTACAGTTTTACTTGTTTATACAGTGTGCCCCCAACCACCTCCAATGTAAATTACCCAGTATGGTTGTCAATATCCCAATGTACCCAACCCCCCCCCCACCCAACCTCCTCCAATGTACAGTTTCTACGTCAAATGTATATACTCCCTTTTCTTGACTCCTTCTGTATCACAAACAGTACTGTATTTGCAAATCTGGTATGTCATAAATGTATAGATGTAGCAGTACTGACTATCTGTATGTCATGTATGTCATATATGTCCTGATGAATTGAAAATGGGGGACCCTGATGTAAACAAGACGAAAGTCTTTCTCTGGTCTGCATCCCCTTAACAATTGTGTGTATTGAGCTGTACTGTATTGTACCCATTCTGCAATCTGTTAATAAAGTTTTCAATCAATCAATCAAAGCAACAAAATGGCGGCGCACATGTTCATAAATGCTACATAAATGGACATTACAAATCGTTTTTTCTTAGAAACGCCTTATTTTTATAAAGTGATTTTTTCTGTGGTTTATCTAAATACTAATTTGATGCTATGACTGTGTTTATCGCTATGCTTCATCTCCCCTTTAACACTTTGGCGACCACAGTCTTGCGGCGATTTATGCCTCAGAGGACAGAGGTTTGTTTACAAACCGATGTACTTTCTAAGAGCTATATATATAATTTATAGTATTGCTATCTGTCCATTCTCATTGTCACTTGAGTGCATAAACCGTGCCTTCATAATGGCTTAAAGAAAATAAAAATCCATCGGTTGGTTGTCATTTTATAGCGTCGTGAATATAAGGTTTATCGCGCTTTTCGTCTCGTCTTTTTTCCAGGAAGCTAGATAATAGGCTAAACGTTGGCGCCGTTATATCAAACGCCATTTCTGCTGTATATATACGAATGAAATAAAACAAACTGCGTAGCATCCGGACTATTACAGAGCATCTATGGATGAAATGGGGGCGGCGGGGAACGCCGATTAATATTATTGATTAGCAATAGAGTGTGCGTTCAGGTAGCCAATGTCAGTGATCAATCACGTTAGGTTTTAAAACAATGTCCAATCCAGCTGTAATTTGGGGGAATAGTATCCTACCGTCAGGCCATGTGATCGCCGGCAGCATTTCTTCATTAGTCATCGGATTCTGGTAGATCGATATGTCCATTGGCTAATCATAAATCCCATTATTCCAGGCTGAAATATGCGTTCGGTAACGGGATCAAAGATGGAGTATGTTCCGCTGGGATCGAGGCTCATATGAAACGCCCACAGACAGTAAAACAAATTTTTTCAATCGCCCTCAATGATACTGCAGTGGAGCGATGGCGCCCCTAAGCGGATCTGGCCGGTATTGCATGTTTCGAAAATCAAATATGCGGGTAGGTCCTGCAAGTCGATCGGGGACGCCGGGTTTTCCTTTTTACCCCCTTGATGCCATGGTCCACTTCAATGTTAAGTTAACGTTAATATCGCCTAATCTATGTTTTAAATTATGGCTATGTGTCTAATCTGCCCGTCGCTTATCAAAGACTACTTTTCCAGTCAGTGCTGTCAAGGCAGATTGGTTTTTTATCGCTTAATTTCCGTTTCAGAGCATTTAGAAAAGCACCCGTTTTGAGATAAAAAACAGTTCATTCCAGACCATTCTATGATAATCGTCTTTTACTGGAATATTCCAGAACGCTGATATTCGTCGGCCTAATTATTAATCGTTTTCAAATAAACACTAGATGATCAATATTATACGTGCACGCAAGCACATTCGGGCCGCGCACGGATAATCGCCGTGTTAATTTCCTCTTGGGACTTTTACAGTGAAACCGAAAGAGCCCATTTCACAAAACAGCCTATATCTTCATCAAAATTTGTCTGATTATCCTAAAACTGATAACATAGATTCCTTACCTGACATCAGATGGTATCCAACTGGTATATTCCAATTCCTGATCACCATTCGAAAAAATCGATAAGTGTATGGATCCAACGTGATACAGTAGTACACATGATTCCGCGGGGCTGAGAGGCTCCAGAATGAACTGTGGTAACCCCGGCTGGATCAGTGGACTGGAAAATGTGGAGTACCGGATTTTTTCCCCCATCCATTTTCATTGAGTCCATTCCAAAATCCCTTATGTCATCTGGGAGACGATAGGGGGCACTTTTTTCCACATATGATCGCCGGCGGCGCTCGGGTATACTCGGGTAGGCTCGCGTGATGCAATATGATTTCAGATCGCAAAAAAAAAATAAAAAAAATAAGAGAAATCTCGTGAGTGGCTTTCAACATAACTATCGGAAACCCGAGATATCTCGTGTGTGGCAGTCAAAGTGTTAGCGTTATTAATATGGAATAAAACAATAACAACTTGCTGGTCCACAACGCATGGCACCGAAACACGAGTTAACTCGTGGCTGGTCCCTATAGTGTTAACGGTGTGCTCTGGGTCTGCGGCTCTGCAGCGGCACACTGTTGACAACGCTGGCTTTTTCACGGCACTGGCTTTTTCACGCGTGTCCAAATCTCTGGCTAAGTTAATAAAATTATCAAGGGAAGTTGGCTTCTCCTTAGACGCCAATTCGTCTTTTAGGACGTCGCTGAGGCCCTGGCGGAAGGCCCCTCGTAATGGCTCGTCGTTCCACTGGGAACCAGCTGCCAGGATACGGAATTCAATAGCATACTCGCTCACGCTGCGATGTCGTTGGCGGATGGTAAATAAGGCGGCTGTTCTATCCGAACCACCGGGGGGATGGTCGAAAACTCTTCGCATGTCGCCGATGTAATTGGAGTACGAATCGCAGAGGGAGGAATTACTGAAGTGGAGGGCTGTCGCCCATTCTAGCGCGGGACCCGTGAGCAAACCAGACAGGTAGGAGACTTTGGATTTGTCGCTCTGGAAGGTTAGTGGTTGTTGCCCGAATACTAGAGAACATTGGAACAGAAAGGCTCGACACTTGGAAACGTTTCCGTCGTAACGCTCTGGCGCGGGTACGTGGGGCTCACTGTACTGGGATACAACAGGTGGAGACACCACGGGTGGAGAGACAACAGGTGGAACGACTAGCTGGGATGTTACATATGCATTGAAGCGCTCGAATTGTTTGTCTCGCTCCGCGGAGCTGAGCGTGAGAGCGCCGAGCCGAGAAACGGCTTCGTCCAGTAGTTGTGAGTGTTGATTTACCCGAATGGCGTGTCCGTTGACGGTGGCCTGGATGTTCCTGCTCCATTCCCTGGCGTCCTGTGTCGCTGAGTCCGACGTCATGGTCGCAGTGTTCTGTGAGGATAGGGGTTTTTGCGGATCCCAATAGCAACAACAGGAGGAGAGAGAATGGAGCGGTTTAGGGTTCTTTAACACTTTGATCGCCATGGTTAAATTCATAATTTACCATCCCTAGCCAGCTCTATTTGTCTATGGAGAAGTTCCCCTTCTTTGCCGGGCTATAACTTTTTAAATTCTATTGCTAAATTGACATTATTATGGCCCATTCAATGTCCTATATCCATTGTTCAGGGTGTAGCAACGTGATACTTTTTCATTCACATATTCATACTAAAATATGGTCTAAAGTATGTTTTTATCGTTTTCTGCAGCTTTCTCCAGAACTTGATTTATAGCCCCAAATGCATTATATTGATGATCAAATACAGTTTGGTAGCGATCGGTGCCAGATAAAAAATTTCAACTGGAGGTACTTCTAGAAGTTACTACGTATCATCTGATGATGACCGGATGGGCGGGGGGTCGTTTATAATTCCGTGGGCAACGTTATATCATTCACCTAGTGTGGGTCATATGATCATCAGAGCAGTTTATATGGAACACGTTAGAAAATAACGCTGGATCTTACCGTATCTTCCTCGCGCCGTTGGACGATCAGCTTGGAGTAGACAGTTTTCGATTATGGGATGTTGATCTAGATGAACCATTTCCAGGTTGTATAATACTATATACGTCCAAATAACGTTGTTTATTGAGTTAGGGCGAGCGATTGATTATCCAGTGTGTCGAGATGGAGTCCGGCTAACGATCGCGAGTGCCCGGACGAAATATGGATGAGCACTTCCTGTTTGGCGCGTCACTTCCTGTTGGCCGATCTACCGATCGGCCACCAGATGGCGCTCTTGAACCGTTAGAGAGTTGAGTGGAGATCAGCAGTATATCTCAGGTCCCCGGAGGAGAAATATGATTTCGATCACAGATTTTTGAAATATTGATATCAAAGACGTGTTACGGCGTCTGCGGCAGAATGAGCATGGCGGGCAATGACGAGTTACGGCGTTTCCGGCGATTAAAGTGTTAATTGTTCTTCCCCAAACAGGCAGAGTTATAACAGGAATGTGCGATAGACAGGGGTTATAATGTTCTTGGGGGGGAATGAGAACAGGTGCACTTCCAATGCAGCTGTAGGCAGGGGACACAGGTCTTGTGTCGCTGAGAGAGAGCAGGGGTACTCCTTGTTAGGCGCGAGACGTCCAGGCAGGAAGGGCGCTGGAGCGGGGGTCCTGGGGCACAAGAGACAGGAGGTTAGAGAAGGGATACAACAGGAGTAGATACAACAGGTGGAATCGTCGTACCTAGGTAGGTAGTTTAACACTGCGACGCCGGATGACAGGATCTGCCAGGTGATATAGGGACCGCTTGATGAGGGAATCCCTTGCAGCCGCGCTGATTGCTCCTCATCTGGCAGTGCGGGAACGCTCCAGCAGGCTGGGTGCGTCAGGCTGACGGCAGAGGAAGGCTCGAGCCCCGATCGTGACAGAAACTTGTACATGTTGCCAAAGCAAATGATTAATAACATAAGCATGGATTACAAAACACATATTAATGTCATAGTACATACAAAAATTATCATCATAAAATAGAACATAAAATATTATGGCATAAACATGTCAGGTGACTGTCACTCACTGTCCCAACTCCAAGTTTCAAGTTTCAAGTTTCTTTAATAGTTGTCATACAGAAGTACAGAATACTTTCATACAAAATGCTTCTTACTGTTACGCTCCAGAGACTGTGCTAGACAAGATAGTATCAAATAACATAGTATAGCATGTAATTTAGAAGTAGAAAAAGAGGTCACAGTGTTCAGTATAGACATATGTACAATGTTCGATGCAGAATAGACGTAACTGAGTTACCATATAATATACAATACTATGCAGTGTACTAATGTACAGTACTATATAGTGCAAGCAGAAATGGGATGAGGTACAATTTAGGTACAATTTACAGTAAGGTGTACGAGTTGTAGTGCAATCCTTCATCAATAAATATAAAGTGTGGGGAGTGGGTGCTACAGTGTGTTTGTTTAAAGTGAGTGTGTGCTATAAAGTGTGTGGAGTGGGTGCTACAGTGTGTTTGTTTAAAGTGAGTGTGTGCGTGTGGATGTGTGTGCTATGTGCGTTTGATGGTTGTTGTTGTGTAGTGTTCATTGTTCGTTTAGCAGCCTGATGGCCTGGGGATAGAAGCTTCTTCTGAGTCTTTCTGTGCTCGCCTTGAGACTCCGGTATCGCTTGCCTGACCGCAGCAGTTCAAAGAGGCAGTTGTTCGGGTGACTGGAGTCTTTAATGATTCTCTTAGCCTTGCCCCTGCAACGCTTGTTGTAAATGTTCTGGAGGGTGGGGAGCCCCCCTCCAATTGTGCGTTCGGCTGAACGTGTCACTCTTTGTAGTCTGCTTCTGTCTTGTGCAGTGCTATTCCCAAACCAGGAGGTGATGTTGCCAGTCAGGATGCTCTCTATTGTACATGAGTAGAAGTTCTTAAGGATCTTCTGACTGACTTGGAACTTCCTTAGGCGCCTGAGGAAGTAGAGGCGTTGTCGTGCCTTCTTCACAACACTGTCAATGTGTGTGGTCCATGTCAAGTCCTCGGATATGTAGGCTCTGAGGTACTTAAAGCTGTTGACTCTCTCAACCGGTGCCCCGTCGATGCTGAGGGGGCTGTAGTCCTTGACCCCCGACCTCCTGAAGTCCACAATCATCTCCTTTGTTTTGCTGACGTTCAGGGAGAGGCTGTTTTCCTGGCACCATCCCGCCAGGACCTTGACCTCTTCCAGGTAGGCCCTCTCGTCGTTGGCAGAGATCAGGCCCACCACCACTGTGTCGTCAGAAAATTTGATGATTGTATTGCTACTCCGCTGAGCCACACAGTCGTGTGTGTACAGGGAGTAGAGGAGGGGACTCAGAACACAGCCCTGGGGGGCCCCTATGTTGAGGGTGATGGATGAGGAGGTGCAGTTGCCTGCTCTCACCACCTGGGGTCTGCCCGTCAGGAAGTCCAAGACCCACTGGCAGAGGTCATAGTTCAAGCCCAGGTCCCTGAGCTTGGCTATGAGTATGGAGGGGACTATGGTATTGAATGCCGAGCTGTAGTCGATGAATAGCATTCTCACATAGTTCCCCTGCCTCTTGTCCAGGTGTGATGCTGCTGTGTGCAGCACATGGGCTATGGCGTCCTCCGTGGACCTGTTGGGGCGGTATGCAAATTGCAGGGGGTCCATGTTGATAGGGAGGGAGGAGCAGATGTAGCCCTTTACTAGCTTCTCAAAGCACTTCATGGCTATGGAGGTGAGAGCTACAGGGCGGTAGTCGTTGAGGCAAGCAGGCTTGGATTTTTTGGGTACAGGGATAATAGTGGACTTCTTCAGGCAGGTGGGGATGACAGCCTGTTCTAAGGACAGGTTAAATATGTCCGTGAATACCGGGGCCAGTTGGTCGGCACAGACTTTTAGGACGCGGCCGGGGATGCCGTCCGGACCTGCTGCCTTCCTGATATTCACTTTTTTAAAGGTCCGCCTCACCTCATGCTCTGTTACCCTGAACACTGAGTCTCCATCAGCAGCAGACCCCCCCCCCCCCCCCCCCATTGCCGTGGCTTGTGGGCTGGTGTTGTTATTACCAGCATCAAACCTCGCATAGAAGGTATTGAGGTCATTTGCTAAGGAGATGTCACTGTTCAGTTTGAGGGAGGCGCCTTTGTAGTCTGTCATCGTTTTGAGCCCCTGCCACATAGCTCTAGAGTCAGCCTGTTCAAACTGGAGTTCAATTTTATCCTTGTAGCGCCGTTTGGCCTCTGTCACTGTCCTCCTTACGTTGTATCGCGCCACCTTGTGGTCATTCATGTTGCCTGCCACTAGGCCGTCGTTGTATGCTTTGGTGCGCGCTCTCAGAGCTTCACGGACGGATTTGTCTACCCAGGGTTTTTGATTTGGGTAAACTCTCATTGTGGTAGTGGGGATTGTTTCTTCCACCAAAGTACGAACATAGTCCAGCACTGTCCGTGTAGACATGAATGTTATCTGTGTCTCCACGGTGCTCCAGTCTGTGCAGTCAAACGCAGCCTGGAGCGTCTCCTCTGACGTCAAATCCCATTTCTGCACCTCTCGCGAGACTACAGGAGTGCTTTTGATTCTCTGTTTGTACTTTGGTGAAAGGAAAATGGACGCGTGATCTGACTTACCAAAGCCACTAGCAGAATGAGCCTTGTAGCCACCCTTGAATTGCGTGTAACAGTGATCTAGGATGTTACCGCCTCTGGTGTTACAAGTCACATGCTGATATGGCAGGCAGCAACATAGGCTGCTGCTAGCTCACAGCTTGTTGAGTCCTCCCCTAGTAGGACTGGTAGTTTTCCTGTATCTGGTAGTGCAAGAAAACCTTTTGTTAGTAGTTCAATTTTTTTTAAATGCGTTTCTCTAATATATTTATATTTTTCACATTTGGTGAGGAAGTGCAACTCAGTTTCAGGCTCACTGAGGGTGCAATGACAGCACAGCCTTTGTTCTGCAGGAAGCCAGGTTTTCCTGTGCCTTCCCTTTTCAACAGCGAGGCTGTGCTCACTCAGTCTGTATTTTGTCAAGGTTCTTTTTAGTTGTTGATCAGTCACCATGCTCAAATAATCTGCTATGGTGTACTGTAACTGAGGGGTACAATTCCCTGACTGTATTGATAAGTATGGTATCATTAAACCACTACCGCTTGATGTACTTTAACTTCTGGCCATCCAGTACACGATATCTAAGTATGATGAACACTTTCCCACATATGAAACCAGGTCCACACAAATATAACAGTCGAAGGTTTAATATAGCAAAAGGTATATACAACATTCACTTAATTACATTTACGATTTGAATGCACTTGTAAGGCAAATGAGTATTCGTAGGCAAATCAACACTGAATGTCCAATCTCTGGTTACGCAGGAAGCAAGTATACAACCTGGTTCTTTAGGGAAACTATAGCGATGGTACTTAAGGATTATAGCGGGATACTAAAGGGGTCCTGCTGGTTGTAAGTCAGTAAGGGGGGGGGGGTTTGGAGAGCCGTCAGCTGCATCCCATCTGGCCAACGATTCCTGGGGAGAATTCAGGTACAGAAAACAGTGCCCGCAGGATCTTGATCCACAGATGAATACACTTGGGCCCTCTTGTAGACGGTAGCTGTAGGTCCACAACGAAGGAGAAGCGAGGCGGCCTCGGTCTGGGTTGAGCGCCGTCTCACCTGGGCTCCTCTCGGGGGTAATTCCAACACTCACTGGCGTTGGCTGTTATCCGCTCCACAAATCAAAGCACCCAAAGCAAATAGATATTCCATGCCGTATAGGCTCAGCAGTCGTCCGGGTAGGTAATCCAATGTGCAGGTCCACTCGTCCTCGCCCAGAACTCCTCGGATGAAAGCACCACGCGTGGTCTGCCCAGCCTGGTTAAGACTCTAGATAACGCGAGGAAACGATGGGGGTGCTGCTCACTTTAGAACTCTAACCGAACGACGCACCATACATAATAGACTATTATTACTTAATAGAAATACGTCCCACTCGACGGTACAGTGCCAAACTATGACAATTCAGCTATGAATTTACACGAGGTCTCAATGCCTATTCTGGGGCCAAAAATAGGCCATACTGCACCACACGTGGGTCGTGGGTGAGGCTTCACGTCTGTTACTAGGTTGGAGGGTAAAGGACTAATGGACTAAAAAAAAGTTCTACTTTACTTGCGCCCTATTTATATGCACGGTGAACAAATAGTACCATTCGTATTTCGGTAGCCGTATTCCTACGCGGAACCGGGGCTAGTTGGGACATGTTTGTCGGCACTATTGAACTTGACTCAAGGGGCCTGTCTGCTGGCGCCAGGTTCTTGTCCAATGAGAGAATGAACTATTATGGGCTGTAGTAGACTAAAGGGATATTCAGTGTATATGTACAAAGAATATACAAGGGATATCAAACGATATACAAATACTATTAAATATATATCCATAAATAAATATATATATTCGGTTTAATCTGATCCTTCACAACAGTGTACTGTCGATTTAGAGCCAGATAGCACTGCATTTTGCTCTGTGCTTTTGTTTGCGTTTTCCAATAGGTGATGTAGTTTTGTTTTAGCTGTGTAGTAATTTGATTTATTCTGATCCTGGGGTGTGTTAGGAGAGCAGGTTTGTGGACTCAGCCTCAGGACCAGCTGGGTAAGGGGGTTCCTGCTGCTCCGCAGCTCTTGGCACTGCAGGGCTTGATAGTGGTACGAGAGGGGGTCACTTTGTTTTAGGTGTGTCCAAAAGTTAATTGCTCTTTTTTGTATTTTTAGTATTAGTGGGTAACAGCCTAATTCTGCCCTGCATGCATTGTTTGTAGTTTTCCTCTGGACATGTAGGAGAATCTTACAGAACTCTGCATGCAGGGTCTCAATAGGGTGTTTGTCCCATTGGGTAAAGTCTTGTTTTGTAAGTGGACCCCACACCTCACTGCCATAGAGTGCACACATTCAATTAATTTTAACCAGATTCGAATTGGTATTTCTGTTTGTATATTTATTTTTATGGCATAGAAAGCCCGGCGTGCTTTCCCTCTCAGCTCATTGACTGCTTCCTTAAAATGTCCAGTTGGACTTAGTTTTAGGCCTAAATTGTGAAGGTTCGGCGTGGTATAGAAGAGTAGACCCCAAATGCAGGTAACACGAGCAGAGAGAGAAGAGGCTGAGGCAACGGAATGAAGTGAACAGGCTTTTACTGAGCAGTTGCAAACAAGGATACACGTTGAAACTGTTACAAAACTAAAGCGAACTGCAAAACCCGGAAATAAACAATACTCGGAACGGACTCACTGGGAAATACAAGTGACAAAAGGTGAGTATGTGACCGAACACAACTATGAAAAACAATACAATACAAGGCAATGGCACGACAATGAATGTGAGGAACGGGCAGCAATAAGTACTGAACACAAGGCAAAGTAAAACATAACTCACATCATTAACCCTTTCTCTGCCACTCTTATATCCATCCTTACACCGTCCTCTGCCAGCTCTATTTGTCTATGGAGATGTTCCCCTTCTTTGCAGGGCTATAACTTTTTAAATTGTATTGCTAAATTGACATTACTATGGCCCATTCAACGTCAAGTATCTATCGTTTAGGATGTAGCAACGTTCTACTTTTTCATTCACATATTCATACTAAAATACGGTCTAAAGTATAAATATGTTTTTATCGTTTTCTGCAGCATTCTGCAGAACGTGAGTTATAGCCCTAAATACATATTAGATCATCAAATGTAGTTTGATACCGATTGACGTCAGATAAAAAAATTTTATTGTACAAGGTCCTACACGTCATGCCTCATCATCTGCTGGTGACCGGAGGGGGGGGGGTCGACGTTAAATCATTTATTTAGTATGGGTGATATGTTGATTGGAGCAGTGTGTATGTTTAATAATAATCTAACACGCTGAAACTCACCGCAGCTTCCTCGTAGCGTTGGGCGATCAGCGTGGAGCAGAAAGATCTCTATTATGGGATGTTGATATATGCAATCCATTTCCAGGTTGTATAATAATATATACGTCCAAATCATGTTGTTTATCGAGTTATTGGCAACGGATCGCTATCCAGTGTATCAAGCTGGAGTCCCGCTAGCGATAGTGAGTGGCCGGACGAAATATGGGTGAGCACCACTTCCGGCTCGTCACTTCCGGTTTTGGCAATTCGCCGATCGGCCACCAGATGGCGGTCTTGATTCGTTGGAGAGTTGAGAGGAGATCAACCTCAAGTCTCCGTGGGTGAAATATGATTGCCATGACAGATTTTTTAAATATTGATCTCAAAGACGCTGTAAGACGTCATTGGCAGATTACGCATGGCGAGGAATGACGTCTAAAGTCGTCCTTGGCGATTAAAGGGTTAATAAAAGCATGTGTAAAGGCAATATCTTAAAGGAACACATCTATAAAAAGAACAACCCTTAAGGAAACATATGTAAAGATATTTAACACTATAAAAGGCATGTGTAAAGGGGTGAACCTTAAGGAACACATGTAAAGTTAAACACTTACAAAAACATATGTAAAGGAGATGAACCTTTAAAAGGAAACATATGAAAAGATGTTTAACACTATAAAAGACATGTGTAAAGGGGTGAACCTTAAGGAACACATGTAAAGTTAAACACTTACAAAAACATATGTAAAGGAGATGAACCTTTAAAAGGAAACATATGAAAAGATGTTTAACACTATAAAAGACATGTGTAAAGGGGTGAACCTTAACACTATAGGGACCAGCCACGAGTTAACTTGTGTTTCGGTGCCATGCGTTGTGGACCAGTTGTTATTGTTTTATTCCATATTAATAACGCTATTAACGTCCCCGATCGACTTGCAGGACCTACCCGCATATTTGATTTTCGAAACATGCAATACCGGCCAGATCCGCTTAGGGGCGCCATCGCTCCACTGCAGTATCATTGAGGGCGATTGGAAAAAAAAATTTACTGTCTGTGGGCGTTTCATATGAGCCTCGATCCCAAACAAACACCCTCCATCTTTGATCCCGTTACCGAACGCAGATTTCAGCCTGGAATAATGGGATTTATGATCAACCAATGGACATATCGATCTACCAGATTCCGATGACTAATGACGAAATGCTGCCGGCGATCACATGGGCTGACGGTAGGATACTATTCCCCCAAATTACAGCTGGATTGGACATTGTTTTAAAACGCAACGTGATCGATCAGTGAAAATGGCTAATTGAACGCACACTGTATTGCTAATCAATAATAGTCATCGGCGTCCCCCGCCTCCCCCATTTCATCCATAGATGCTCTGTAATAGTCCGGATGCTACGCAGTTTGTTTTATTTCATTCGTATATATACAGCAGAAATGGCGTTTGATATAACGTGACTAGCCTTTAGCCTATTATCTAGCTCCCCAGAAAAAAGACTAGGCGATAAACCTTATATTCACGGCGCTATAAAATGACAACCAACCGATGGTTTTTATTTTCTTTAAGCCATTATGAAGGCACGGTTTATGCACTCAAGTGACAATGAGAATGGACAGATAGCAATACTATAAAGTATATATATAGCTGTTAGAAAGTACATTGGTTTGTTGACAAAGCGTTGTCCTCCAGCCATATATTACACTGCAAGCCGTGGTCGTCAATGTGTTAAGGAACACATGTGAAGTTAAACACTTACAAAAACATATGTAAAGGAGATGAACCTTTAAAGGAACATGAAAAGGATACCTTAAAGGAAACATATGAAAAGGTTAAACCTTTCAGGAACATATGTAAAGATAAACCTTTTAAGGAAACATGTAAAGATAAACCTTTTAAAAACACAAGCTAAAACGCACCACACAACATGAACAGAGACAACAACAAAGCATTAACACTTTCAGTGCCCAGCAGGGGGCGCACATTTATTGCTTGAATGCCCACCATCCACTGTAATGTTAGCGTTAATATCGCCTAATCTATGTTTTAAATTATGGCTATGTGTCTAATCTGCCCGTCGCATTATCAATGACTCATTTCCAGTCAACATTGTCGAAGTGGATTGTTTTTTTATCTGTGCATTTCCATTTTATAGCATTTTTAAAAGCCCTCGTTTTCACGGGAAAATAAAAGATTCCATGATAATCGCCCTGTACTGTAATATTCTAGAACGTTGTCATTTTTCGGCCTATTTATGAATCGTTTTCAAATAAACGCTAGATTATCGATAGTATATGTGTACATGTGCACGCTGGTGCCGCGCACTAAAAATCGATTCTCTCAGTTCCTGATCGATCTTACAGTCAAACAGCCATATCAGTACATTTTTATTTTTTTTTTACTTCCAATGGAGATTTCAGTTAGCAGGATTCTGGATGTGCAGCATGTAGCTTGGATTACGTTTTGGATTGCGGATTTCACTATACAATAAGGGGATTTATCATCAGCCAATGGACAGGATCACCCAGTATCACTGTTAAATATGAACCAGCAGTTTCTCTGTGTGTAGTGTGTGTACACTTGTGTGTTTGTGTGTGTATGTGTGCATGTGCACAAATATGTGTGTATGTGCGCGTGCATAAATGTGTGTGTGTGTGTGTGTGTGTAAGAATTCAACACTGAGCCAGACTGCACGAAACCTAAGCATATACTGAATACTAATACTCAAATAATGTCTTTTACAAAAGATTTGGACAATATATGTGAAATGTATAAGGCCTTATCCATTCTATGTATGCGTGTGTGTGTGTGTGTGTAGGTCATGTCTAAGCTGGGTCTGAAGCCAGTCCACGGTGTCACCAGGATTACTATTAGGAAGTCCAAGAGCATCCTTTTCGTCATCAGCTGACCAGATGTATTCAAAAGCCCTGCATCAGGGGGAGCTCCAGTAGCTCACCACGTACCTCGAGCGCTATTTCGGCGCCGGGGACAACCGTGCTCGTCACGGATCTGGGGTTTAGCGAGTTCGAATCCCGGACTGCAGCCGTGCCTTTCCCAGAGTGTCTTCCCCCCCATCTGAACCCTTTCAGCCTGTTTCTGTCGGTCATCCTTGACCAGAATAAATGCGATAAACGTATAAAAGAGCCAGGGGAATGGCCAAAGTTTAAAAAAAAAAAAAGCCCTGCATCAGATATCTACATCATGTTTGGAGAGGCCAAGGTCAGATTTCCCTCTTTCTTTCTTTCTTTCTTTCTTTCTTTCTTTCTTTCTTTCTTTCTTTCTTTCTTTCTTTCTTTCTTTCTTTCTTTCTTTCTTTCTTTCTTTCTTTCTTTCTTTCTTTCTTTCTTTCTTTCTTTCTTTCTTTCACCTTTCTTTCTCTGCCCATCTGTTTTCACTCTGCTTTGACAAGACAACCTTATTTGAGTCCTAGAGATGACGAACTACATTAAGACCATAAAGATTTCAGATTAACATTGTTTTCAAAACTAATAATTAACGACGGTGAGTTGGACTGCTGTGTACGTTGTTTATTGTTTTTGTTTATTACCATGGTGAAGACTACTCTTCCTGGGGTCCAGACATACAAAAATAACATTAAAAACATTATCCGGCACACAAATATCTAAAAAGCATTACATATTAAAAATGGAAGATGTATCTCACCTGACCCTGAATGTATCATTTTGTTTCTGCTTCTTCTAATAAAAAAAGTTATAAAAAAAAAAAACATTTCACATTCAATTATTTCTGTCATTTTCTTTGCTTTGCTGCCGGGGTTACCAGTTGTCAACAGCACTCAGGCTGGAGTTGAGTCCAATGTGATTTCAGAGTGAAAAGGACATTCATGGCTGACATTTTTAACTGTAGCATTTCTACATGTCTAATAAGTATGTAGCCCGAAATTGCAATAATAGACAGAAAATCTAACGATTCTCTATCATGAAAAAGGGTTGATTTGACCAGAGAGGGAGTGGCCCAAGAACTCTCAGGTAATCCACATCTGTGCTAACATGTGTCTCTGTCTCTCTCTCTTCTCGTCCTCTACGTTCTCGTCCCTCTCTCCTCTCCTCTCCCCAGATTGAGGACCTGTCTCAGCAGGTGCACAAGGCAGCAGCGGAGAAGTTCTTTTTTATCCAAAGTGCTGTAGTGCATGCATGTTATTATTTTGGGTAGTCCCAGTGGGAATCGAAGCCTGAAGCTTGGCAGTGTTATGCTCTATCCATTGACCCACATAGAGACAAATATGAATATGAATACGTATTTTCAGTGTGCTGGCTAATAACACAGAACCATTTTTGTAGTGTTTGTAGTATAATGTTTTAAAGTGCTGCCCAAATGCCAATTCTCCCGATCTCCATATCCATATCCATCTCTCTCTCTCTCTCTCTCTCTCTCTCTCTCTCTCTCTCTGGTGGATGAGGGAGGTCTGGAGCAGAGGGACATTGAGCTGGTGATGGCTCAGGCTAATGTGTCACGGCCCAAGGCCATTCGCGCCCTGAGACACAACAAGAACAATAGACAGTCTCCTCCCCACCGCATGTATATATTCCCTCCCCGCCGTATGTATATTTCCCTCCCACCCACCCACCCCCTCCTAATGTACAGTCCCCTCCCCATCATATGTATATACTCTGTCAGGATCTAGGGGTAACAGTACTGTATATTTTAATACCGCCTATGTCACAAATGTATCAGTACTAAATACCTATATGTCCCTATGCCATAAATGTCATGTATGTTGTGTATGTCATAAATGTCTATATGAATTGAAAATGGGGGACCCTGATGGAAACAAGACAAACGTCTTTCTCAGGTCTGCATCCCCTTAACAATTGTATGTATTGAGCCGTACTGTATTGTACCCATTCTGCAATCTGTTAAATAAAGTTTTCATTCATTCATTCATTCATTCATTCATTCATTCATTCAATGCTATTATGGTGAGGGTGGGGGGGATGACGAATGGAATACCCCCTTGGTTACTGAGCAGCCTCTACACAGATCAGTACCATATTAAGACCACTAGGTGGCAGTGACAGCTCACATACTGAGAGAGGATTCTGTTCAGAGCAGTGTGACAATGCAGATGGAAAGAAAGTGTTTGTGCATGTTCAATGTGTTACGAGTGTAACATTCATTCTATCTATCTATCTATCTATCTATCTATCTATCTATCTATCTATCTATCTATCTATCTTTCTTTCTTTCTTTCTTTCTTTCTTTCTTTCTTTCTTTCTTTCTTTCTTTCTTTCTTTCTTTCTTTCTTTCTTTCTTGCAGGAGCTGACCATGTGAGAGGTGACAAGACTTTCAACCTCCAAACCCCCTCCAGCCTATCCAGCTGAAAAG
Organism: Notolepis coatsorum; assembly: GCF_963971535.1. Classification (NCBI taxonomy): domain Eukaryota; kingdom Metazoa; phylum Chordata; class Actinopteri; order Aulopiformes; family Paralepididae; genus Notolepis; species Notolepis coatsorum. The sequence goes on from NC_140166.1 coordinate 198,731,883, forward strand.
GCTCTCTTCTGTATCGCTGCTATGTTGCATCCCCAGTACCTGCTAAATAAAGTCTGTTATAACAAGCCAGAGTGGCCTGAGCTTCCTTACGAACCGTCCATGTCACCCGTTTCTGTCTCTTGTCTCACAATTGTGACTTATTCACTTCGCCGCCATATAAGGCTTGGAAGGTCGACATCAGATCTCTGGGGCACGCCGGTGTGAGTAATGGGATGGGATGGGATTACTCCCATTAACACATTGAACGCCCTAAGTTTCCCCCATCCTTCACTGACAGACACTATTTCTAGTCCAACTTGTAAAAAAATAGTTTGTTTCTACACACTGTAGTTTGTAGTTTATTACACGCTAAACATCGTCCATTTCCAAGATAATCCAGTCTTTTTTCATATATCGCGAGATAAAACGCGTTATATGCAATAAGCCCAAACCGCTCTGGTTGATCCCCTGAAACCCCAAATACTCCAAAATCAAAGGTATATACCATGTACACATGTGCCTTCACAAAAATTATCAAGAGGGGGGGGGGGGGTAGTCTTACCCCGAAAATGCGATCATTACAACACGCTTGGTTTATGTCCGGTAAAGTAAGCCACTGAGAGCTTTACAGAAACATGTTTCAGGTTCGGTAAAATAGACAAAATAGATAGGGGGTCCTTACCTTAGCCAGAAGGTAATCCAAAAAGAATAATTCCAATGATCCCATCGGCGATCGCGATTACTCGTTTATATCTAATTACACGTGTTTATGGGACACTATAGGTTTTGAGGCGAGCAGATCTGCTAGCGATTGCTTTGGAAGAGCTCCTCCCCCTCAGAGCGAGTCTCGATAGTCCGGTTCATTCATTGCCTCTCCTGTTCCCTTTCTATCAGAGTTCAAAAGGTAGGTGATACTGCCACCTGGTGAGATTCGATCGGCATTGCAATTCCAACATAGGCAAACGAGCCAGGGACACATAGAATGATCCGGATGATGGTTTAGAATGGGGGTCAGAGGAAAAAGATCAAAGGATCAAAACCCAAGAAATCTCGGGTATGGCGCTCAACCGCTGGCGAGATAACCCGAGAAATGTCGGGTCTGGTCCTGAATGAGTTAATAGAATAGAATAGAAATCCTTTATTTTTTTTTTATCCACTTTTTCTCCCATTTTCTATATTTTCTCCCATCCCAATTTCGTATCATCCAATTCAACCCTCCCCTGTCACGAACGCTGTTTCTTGCCTCCCACAAGCCGGCTGCAATGTGGACTAAGTCATACATAGCACAAGTCCCCTCCGGTACTTGAGGTAACAGCAGTCGCATCTTTTCACCTGCGCAGCTCGATCTCTCAGTGGCGAGGAGTAACGCGTGGGAGGCTCACGCTGCCCCCGACACTTCCTGATTCTACTGCGCAGGCGCACCAACCGACCTGTAGGAGTCGCTGTCCACAATGCCCGATCCCCACCCATCAGTTTCCCACCCCCTAATACGGCCAATGTGTATTAGTACGGACGACCAGCTAAACTGAAAGCAATGTGGAGCGCTGGGCTCGAACAGGCGAGCCCAGCGTCTCCAGTATTCGTGGCGAGCGCCTTGCCCACTACGCCACGTAGCCACCCAGAAATCCTTTATTTATTCCAAAGGAAATTCAGATCGCTAACAGTAAACCGTAAACATTTAGGTAGTCAAAAAAACAAAAGTCACGAATAAGAATAAAAATAAAGAATAAAATATGGTCCGTATACATTCTAAAATATTAAATATACAGCCAAAAATATAGTGTGTTAACTGTAATAAATACATACATATATACATATACAGAAATATTAACTGTGCGTTGACGGATAGATCTTTAGGTGTAAAGATGGTTTGGAAGTCTCAGTGGTGTTCTTAGGTGACCCCCCCCCCCCCCCCCCCCCGTTTTATGTTTTCATCCACCAACAAGTTTCACCCTTAAACTATTGCATAATTAATGCTACATTGGACAAATCCTGTATCAAACAAATACTTATATTATTCTTCATGATTTTGCACAAGCCAGAAAAGAAATGCAACAATGGTCTACACTACAGTATTATGAATGAATGAATGTTGTTTTGATAGATAGAATAGATTCTCGAATCCCCCACCCCCTCCCCACGTCGTTCTGAGTGAGTGGGACCTTCCCAGGCAGTTGCCTGCCTAGCTCACAGCCACAAACAGGACCTTCCCAGGCAGTTGCCTGCCTAGCTCACAGCCACAAACAGAGCGCCCACTCCGACAAGGTTAATTGACCTGACGTGATGTGCAATGAGCGATCGAAAACAGCGCAAATGTCACCATTCAGGGAAAGAAATATATATATATATACAAGATGCTGCCTATGTTGCAAGTCTAAATATTATACTTTTAACGTATAAACAAATGACTGTTTATAGTTCAGAAGTATTATATTTAGACTTAGACCTCAAAATGAATAGAAGTGAATGAGGAGCCTGACACCTTGGGGCAATGATGGTGTTGACAGCAGACGACAGGGACAACAGTGGTCACTAGCTCACTTGTAGATGACTTTACATAGAGGTAAGACTGCTGACTTTTGCAGTTCTACTGAAATGAAATATCAAAAGTATCTGGTGTTAAAATGTACAGTTTTTTCTCTCTCCAAACGTCAAATGTATTTCTCCCTCCCTCCTTTGACTCCCCTCTCCTCTTGCATGCCCGAAGATGGATCGAACATAACTTTTCAAAATAGCTCAAACAGTCGACGGCCAGTGTTGGAAGGCAATAACATAACTTGATGCACTGACAAAACAAACATTTCAAACTATGCAAGCATCATCCTGCCAACAGCTTTATACAACAGAGAGGTCCCACCCATTCCGCTGGACCACCATGGGACAATGGTGAGACAAATAATTTTTTGTAATATACCCTTGTACATGTTGAAATACTTCCCAGTGTTTCCCACAGGATTTTGTGAGACTGTGGTGGGTGAACCTCTGCCCCTCTAGGGGGGTCCGTGGGCATGCTCCCCCGGATAATCTTTTTTGTACATTTTAAAGTTAAATTAATCAATCTGGTGTACTTTGAGAGCAAAATAAAGAGGCTAGATCTATCATGAACTTTGTGCTCAAAACACAAAATCTACTAGACTAGAGCATACATTTGAGCCATCAAAGAAATAAAGCAAAAGTGGTTACCTGTGTTGAACTGGTTTATTTTTTAGAAGAAAAAAATATATACTGGATTACTATTACGACTACTACCACTGCCAATACTACTGATACATCCCTATTGGCAAACTTTTGTCTAATTTGTCCCGCCACAGTTTTATAATGAACCGATTTTTTTTTTGTATACTTAAAAAAAAAATAATAATAATTACCGCCAGTCTAGGTAATTAATGGGAAACACTGCTTACCAAAGGTCAGTGAATTCCACGACCACAACACCAGAGGGAGTTCCACAAGTCATGTTCAACCCAGATTCGGCTCAAACAAGGGACTAAACACGTTTAGCAATTATGCCACAACAATGTGGAACGCCCTACCCACAGCCGTAAAATAATGTGAATCCCTACCCTCCTTCAAAACCACTCTCAAAGAGCACCTATGGGTGGCTGCAATTAGAAACTGGCCCCGGTAAATGTCCAACCCCCCCCCCCCACCCAACCCCCTCCAATGTACAGTTTCTTCCCCTTCGAATGTAAGATCTCTTTCTCTTAAACAGTACTGTATATTGTGTATATGTCTTGTATGTCATAAATGTCTTGATGAATTGAAAATGGGGGACCCTGATGTAAACAAGACGAAAGTATTTTTCTGGTCTGCAATCAGCCGTACTGTATTGTACCCATTCTGCAATCTGTTAATAAAGTTTTCAATCAATCAATAAATCAAGCTTAGCTATCAATAATGTTAGCTAACTTTCGTGACTTGCCAAACATCATATGTAATTCATGGTACAATTCAAACAGGACCAAAAAGTTATTTATCTCTCACCGTTGACTACCTTACATATTTCTTCCAAAATAGGGAACTCTGCATGCGCAGATTGCCCATGGAGTCTCTCTGGATTGTCTAGGTTTGAGTTTGGGGAGTAGGTGCGAAAAAGTGACTATGCTCACCTCATCTCGCAATGGCAGATATTGCGTTCACCCCCCCCCCCCCCCCCCCCCCCCACACTCAATAGTGTGTCACAAACAGGTGGTTTGAAACAAATAGGGAGTCCACACGTGATACCAAGTTTAACAAAAGAATAATTTATTTAATCCTATCTAAACAACAAAAAGCATAATGACATAAACAATTAAATGGTTTGTATGAGAATCAGTAGTGAGTGCAGTGTGTGGATGAGTGAGTAAGTATGCTGTGGTGTGTGTGGTGTAAGTATCAGTGCTATAATATGTCAAAGGTTTCAGCTTGGGTGTTGGTACAACATGTGCCTAGGAGTGGAGAAAGCAGACAGAGGGGTTAAACAGGGGAAACATATATACTGTGCAGGCAGCTCTCACTGCCCAGGTGAGTCTCATTGGCTTAAAGGGGACCTGCATTGCTATTCCTAGCACTATTTGGGCAACTTTACACAATTCCTGTGAGTCTATGGAAGGCATCTGTAAGGTTTATTAAAAATATATATATTTCTAATGGAGTACTCAAAATAGCATATATCTGCAGAGCCACAGAGCCCAACGTCTGGGCGGGGCTTCGTGGCGTGGACTAGCCTTGTGGCATGGGTTGGTCGCTTTAAAGCATCATTAAAGAAGTGGGGCCTGGCAGACAGCGCTGCATGTGAGTGTGGAGACCCTGAGCAGACTGTTGACCACATCCTGACCATCTGCCCCCTATACAAACCACCCTCGGAAGCCAGCCTCTTTGATGTGGGACCAGAGTTAAGGGCATGGCTACAAGATACGGAGTTGGACCTCTGACGTTACACGAAAGAAGAAGGGGGGGGGGGGCTCTCTCGCTCGCTCTCTCTCTCTCTTGTTTAGACAAACAACTTTTGTCTTGTTTACATCAGGGTCCCCCATTTTCAATTCATCATAACATGACATACAGATAGACAGTACTGTTACATCTAGACATTTATGACATACCAGATCTACAAATATACTAGACATTTATGACATACCAGATCTACAAATATACAGCACTGTTTGTGATACAAAAATAGTCTAAAGAGAGTATATAGTCCGTAATGACAGGAACAGGCATGGAGGTGGTGTCTGTATGTACATTCATAAAGACACCAAATTCATTAACCGTACGGACCTAGATCATGAGGCTATTGAAACTGTATTTGTAGAAATTCTATTTGAAAGGGCTAAATCTGTTCTAGTCGGCACAATTTACAGACCGCCAGACCAAAATGGCTTTTATGATGTGTTGGATGTGTGCTTAGCTGGAGCTGAGGATGCAGAAAAGATTCTTATTGGGGATTGGAACACGGATATGCAACAAAAAGATGCACCGTCTTCAAATCCTTCAATAGGTTTTGTGATCTGCACGGCCTCAGCCAGCTAATCACCCAACCCACACGTGTATGCGAGTCAACTCAGACTACCATTGACCTCATCCTGACCTCTGACAAGTCCAAGATCTCCAATAAAGGGGTTATAGCATGCGGGTTAAGTGATCATTATATGATATTCTGTACCCGCAAAAAGCTAAAACAAAAGGCTGGCTGTCACAAAACAGTCACATCTAGAGACCTCAAAACCTACTCTAGCGAGGCCTTTAACCTTGAATTGGAGATCCTGGACTGGTCAGATGAACTCAATGGTACACTGGTTGAAGAAACATGGCTTGGTTTCAAAACCAAATTCTCAACAATACTAAACAACATGGCCCCCCTAAGAACCACCAGGGTAAAAAATCGCGCTGAGCCGTGGATGCACACTGAAATACTGACCGCTATGAAAACCAGAGACAAAAAATGCTCTGAGTTTTGTAAAAGTCAGTCAAAGCTTACCAAAAGCAAGAGCAGTGAACTCCAAGCCCACGTGACGGAACTCAAACTGGAAAGAAACAGACTAAGAAATGACGTAAAAACTCCACGATCAAAACAGCACAAAAAAAATCATCAATGATAAAACTGAGGAAAACAAAAACAAAACCACGTGAACTTTGGAAATTACTCAATAATCAACTAGGCTGCAGTAAAAAACTTAAAACCGGATTCTCAAACATAAACATAAAGACGGACAACACGCTCATCACAGACAAGCTGGATGTAGCCAATTACTTAAACATTTTCTTCACAAACATAGCCACAACACTGGTAAACAAACTACCCTCCCACTCAGGGCATTATGGGGTAGAACACATAGTAGCATACTACAAGAACCTAGGGGTCCACAAAGACGACTTCAAACTGGAAATGGTAACAACAGATGAGGTACTCAAAAAACTGAGCGCCCTCCAACCGAACAAGGCCACTGGCCATGACAACATCCCCTCCAAATTCCTCAGAGACTCAGCAGCCGCCATCACCCCAGTCATCACACACATAATAAACCTCTCCATAAAACTCCATAAGGACTTCAAAATTGCGAGAGTAACACCCCAGCACAAAAAGGGCAGTAAATTAGACCCAGGCAACTACTGCCCTGTTTCTATCCTTACCTCCATCTCGAAAGTCATGGAAAAGATTTTATACGAACAGGTCGAAAAGTACCTCGCGAAAAAAAATCTAATCTACGAATTCCAATCTGGCTTCAGAACATCCCACTCCACTGACACATGCCTTCTCTATTTACCACATCAAACAAGAGGTGGACGCGGGCAAATACTGCGGCATGGTCATGCTGGACCTACAAAAGGCCTTCGACACTGTCAATCACACCATTCTGTTTGACAAGCTAAAAGCAATTGGTTTTTATAGTCTATCAGTGAGCTGGATGCAATCCTACCTGGAGGGGAGAGAACAGATGGTGGAGGTAAACGGTACCCTATCCCCCCCCCTCACAGTGAGCTGTGGTGTTCCACAAGGAAGCATACTAGGACCGCTACTGTTCCTAATTTATGCAAATGACATGTCGTCAGCTTGTGACTGCAACTTGTTCCTGTTTGCGGACGACTCAGCCCTGCTGGTCTCTGACAAGAACAAGTTACAGGTTGAAAAAACCCTCAGCTCGGAACTAGGCAAAATCTGCATAATATGGCTCGCTGATAACAAACTATCATTACACATGGGCAAAACAGAGTCCATTCTCTTCGGTTCAAATAACAAACTCAGCAAGACCGACGGCTTCTCAGTTACAGTGGGTGACAATATTGTCACAAGGAAAGAAGAAATTACCTACCTGGGCTCCATCCTAGAGGCAAATCTTTCCTGTGACAAAATGGCATCCAATGTAATAAAAAAAGTCAACCAACAAACTCGATTCTTGTACCGGATCTCCTCTCTGGTAAACAAGAATACCCTGAAGACTCTAGCAGGAGCACTCATTCAAGGGTACTACGACTATGCTTGCACCTCATGGTACCAAAGCACCTCAAAGGCGCTAAAAACAAAATTACAAACATCTCAAAACAAACTGGTCAGACTACTGCTTGACCTTACTCCTAGAACCCACCTCACCGCTGCCCACTTTGACAAACTAGGATGGCTTAGAGTAGACGACAGAGTACAGCAACTTGCAATGGGCCTGGTCTACAAGATACACTACACGACCAAGGTACCCATGTACATGTCAAAATACTTCCCAATGGTCAGTGAATACCACGATCACAACACCAGAGGGAGCTCCACAAATCATGTTAAACCCAGATTCGGCTCAAACAAGGGAATAAACACATTTCGCAATTATGCCACATCAATGTGGAATGCCCTACCCAAAGCTGTAAAGGAATGTGAATCACTACCCACTTTCAAAAACACTCTCAAAGAACACCTACGGGAGACTGCAATTCGAAACTGGCCCCTGTAAATGTCCTAACCCAATGTACAGTAAATGACCAAGTATGGTTGTCAATATTCCAATGTACAGTTTTGCTTGTACAGTTGTACAGTGTCCGCCCCCTCCCCCACCCAACCACCTCCAATGTACAGTCCCCCCCCCCCACCTACCCTCCAATGTACAGTTTCTACGTCAAATATATATACTCTCTTTTCTGGACTCTTTTTGTATCACAAACAGTACTGTATTTGCAAATCTGATATGTCATAAATGTATAGATGTAGCAGTACTGTCTATCTGTATGTCGTGTATGTCATATGTTATGATGAATTGAAAATGGGGGACCCTGATGTAAACAAGACGAAAGTCTCTCTGGTCTGCATCCCCTTAACAATTGTATGTATTGAGCTGTACTGTACTGTACCAATTCTGCAATCTGTTAATAAAGTTTTCAATACATTTTCAATCAATCAATCAATACATTTGAGGGGGAATAAACTGTACATTGGAAGAGGTTGGGTAGGTGGGGAAAACTGTACATTGGAGGGGGTTGGGTGGGGGGGACTGTGCATTGGAGGATTGGAAGAGGTTTAGTTGGGTAGGTGCCTTTATTTCTCAGCCTTTCCTGAGCTAGACATTATCAAACAGATCTCAGTATGTTGTAAACGAGAGCGAGAGAGACGAGCGAGAGAGCCCCCCCCCCCCCCTCATCCGCAGTAGTACAAAGCCAGGTCCATGCCACAAGGCTAGTCCACGCCACGAAGCCCCGCCTCAAGCCACGTCCATGCCACGAAGCCCCGCCCAGACGTTGGGCTATGTGGCTCTGCAGATATACCCTACTCACAGTCACAGAGTCTGCGACTGGTAGACAGAGAGAGATAGAGAGAGAGAGAGAGAGAGAGAGAGAGAGAGAGAGAGAGAGAGAGGGGGGGGGGTGGGATAGAGAGAGGGGGGAGGGAGAGAGAGAGAGCGAGAGAGATAGAGGGGGTGGGATAGAGAGATAGAGGGGGGAGAGGGAAAGAGAGGGAGAGAGAGAGAGCCCTGGACTCAGCGGAACTGAGAATGAAACGCTGTCTAAACAAGCACACGCAGACGCGGGCTCTCTCCTCTCTCTCTCTCTCCCTCCCTCTCTTTATCTCTCTCTCGCAGAGTGCATGCAGTCTAGGTGTCGGGTTTCACTATCTGCCTCGCAGTTTGAGGAAGTGGTTTCCACTCGCCAGTGGCGGCTGGTCAATAGAGGGCGCTAGAGCGCCGCCCCCCCTGGTAAAGAGAGCAGGAGAAGAAGAAAATGTTTTATTTTTTATTTTAATTTTAGACCCTTAAAAATAAAATAAACATGTTTAAAATGAATAATATTTACTCATTTTAAGTATGTTTGTGTTTCCAATGCACAATATAACGTTAATATATCAAATATAAATAATTGTTTTGTGAGTCACAGGAAGTCACGTCTGATAGAGTGTAACAACCTCTTAGGCTGGGCGGAGACGTATCGCGCACGGCAGGGCGTGCACTGGTATCATTGCTGTATCCTCGCAGCCAATGAAATAGGTCAAGCAAATATATTTCGCCTATCAGTGCGTGACGCACTGTGCATTGAAATATGATGTAATATGATGGAAGCCGGGCGCGTTTTCAAGCGAATAAGCAAGCAGGGTCCTTCCGTCCTTCCTGCTGTGTTGTCAGTCACGCCCCCAGTCCGGACAGTTTGAAAACAAGCTGTCATTTTCTAGCTGGTTGTACAGGTGGCTATTGGCTAACAAGAAGCTATATGGCTAGCTGGATGCAGTGGACATGGACATCAACAGTCTGGACAGTGGACATATACACTTTATCAAGCCCTGCTGCCTGCTGGACAGTGGTGCGTTTCAACTAAACAAGTGAGTCGCGATCTCTCTCTCTCTCTCTCGTTTAGAACTGTAGCCTTGGATGTGTGTGTCTGTGTGAGAGAGAGGTAGAGGGGGATACTAACTAATTAATTTCGCCGCGGGGGGGGCATAATCACCTGGACAATATATTGGTAACTTGTTTAAAATGACAAGATATACATCTGTGATTATTATTGGATGGAGAGAGAGAGAGAGAGAGAGAGAGAGAGAGAGAGAGAGAGAGAGAGAGAGAGAGAGAGAGAGAGAGAGAGAGAGGAGAGAGAGAGAGAGATTTGAGATCGGGGTGTGCGTGTTTGGAAACCTAGCTGCATGGACTCTGTGATCATATTGATTGATGGCAATGGTGATAGTTGTACTGTAACTGTACCTACTTAAATATCTATATGCTTGTGGTTCCACCGACGCTCTGACGCACACAGTAGGCTACTCAGTGTGTGGTTTCGCGATGCGTGCGCACGCGCGTGTTTGTGTGCAGTGTGACATTGTGCTACCTTGGTACATGTACATTTTTGGTATCGACCCCCCTGGAGAAAAATTCACCAGCCGCCACTGCCACTCGCTCTGCTATCGCTGTGTGGGCTGTCCGCTTACCAAGCGCCCACTGACGTCAGCATGCGCCTCAAATCAGAACGACCTAATTAAATCGAGCAGGAAATGGTCTGAGCTGAATGAGAGCAATCCGCCAATATGGTATTTAGACACAAAAACACATTGATACTAACTCCTATTACTATAATACAATGCTAGAGACTGAAAAATGACATTTATAATGCATGTCACCTTTAACACTTTGGATGCCATGCCCGAGATTTCTCGGGTTTATTGAATGCCCACGCCCGAGAATATTCGTATTTTTTTATAATTTTTTTTATTAGCGATCTGAAATCATATTGCATCAAGCGAGCCTACCGTTGGATATCCAGTCACCCCAGGCTCTCAGATGTGAAAAAAGCGCCCCCTATCGTCTCCCAGATGGTAAATCACCCTTTTGGATTGGACTCAATGAAAGTGAATGGGAGAAAGGATTTCTGACTCCACATTTTACGTCTCACTCACGCAGCCGGCATCGACCGGCATCACTCCGGAGCCTGAAGAGCAGCAGGGATTATGTGTTCTACTGTACACACGGTGGATCAATACAATTATCGATTTTTTCGAATGGTGATCAGGAATTGGAATAATCCATTTGGATACCATCTGACCTCAGATAAGGAATCTATGTTATCAGTCTTAGGATAATCAGACTCGTTTTCACGGATATATAAGCGTTTACCCTATATGTGATATAGCTGTTTTGACTGTAAAAGCCATCAGGAAATAAGAGCAGCGATTATCAGCGCGCGGCACGAGCGTGCGTGCGCACACATATACTATCGATCATCTAGCGTTTATTTGAAAACGATTCATAAATAGGCCGACAAATGACAACGTTCTAGCATATTCCAGTAAAAGGCGATTATCATAGAATGGGTTGTTTTTTCCGTGAAAACGAGTGATTTTCAAAATGCTATCAAACGGAAATGAAGCGATAAAAATACAATCTGCCATGACAATGTTGACTGGAAAATGAGTCTTTGATAAGCGACGGGCAGATTAGACACATAGCCATAATTTAAAACATAGATTAGGCGATATTAAATTAACATTGGAGTGGGTTTGGGCATTCAAGGGGGTAAAAAGGAAAACACGGACTGGCTCTCAAAGTGTTAACGAACCACCCACTCCACCATGCTCCCTGGTGAGTCAGTAGACCCACCCATTTGCAGGTAGAGTGGGGGTTGTCACACCCTCCCCCTAAAGAAAAGGGTCCCACCCTATTAACAAAACATATGTTATTTACAAACAAGCTAAACCAATCCAAAAGTAACAATACTATTTTTCCTAAATTCAATCAATCAATATTTTTGCTAACCAGTCACATATTCCCCTGGTATACACAAATAAACTAAATCATTGCATACAACATAACACAATCCTAAACCAAATCAACTCCAACACCTTTATCCACCAACTCTGCCTTTAAAGTGGTTTTGACAGCCACCTTTGACAGTCTAGCAGGTATCACAATGTCATGCTTCTCAGCAATTACTAACAACTGCTCCTTAGTACACTGATCAATCAGTTCCACTGACGGTGACTCTTCAAAGTCCTCTACAACAGAGGCCATAGTGCACTAATGGTTACAAACAAACAAAACTTATGTCGGGACCATGAAGCGCGAACACCAAGAATAAGACAGTCTGATCCAATGAAACCTCCCCACCCTGAATAACTACAGTACCTATCTAACTAACTACCTACCTCAAACCTTAATCTTCGTGCTACTACTTGCAGGGGGTACTTACGCACTGAAACTCTCTGGGCAGAAGAAGTACCTGTTATACAGCCAGATTCTACAAGAAACAAAACTACCTGTGTACAACCGATAGTGTGTTACACAATACTCGCCTCTAGGCAACCTTTTTAAACAAACTATTAAAAAACATTGGCATCTTCTCAGTTCTGATCCAACATTGGATAAATCTTTTCAGATCCCCCCTAGATTAGTCTACAGGAGAGCACATAACAGAGACATTGTGGTTAAATCAGACCTGCCTCCTAAAAAAACACACTTTTTTAGATGACCTGCCAGATGGCAACAGACGTTGTGGTTTGTGTGCTCAATGTCACTTTACAGAAAAATGCACTGTTTTCTATCACCCAACAACTGGGAAAGAGATAAAAATAAGAGGCAAAATAACATGTACAACTACCAATGTAATCTATATGCTTAAGTGCCCATGTGGTAAGGCATATGTCGGTAAGACAACACATGCTTTAAAAACACGTGCTTTAAAAACGTATTGCCGAACACAGGAGTACGATACGGAATGAGAATGAAAAAAGCCCAGTAGCTTTACATTTTAAAAAGGCACACCACAATGTCTCATCACTAAGATACCTTGGAATAGAGAGAGTGCATCTTCCAAGACGAGGGGGAGATATAGATAATCTCCTACTGAGGAGAGAATCATGGCGGATCCATTATCTTAAAACTATGGCACCAACAGGACTCAATGAAGACTTTGACATTAGACCTTATTTATAAATTTAACCTATAGAGGGAGACAGTCAATATACTTTGTTTTTAAATTTTTGTTTTTGTTTTCAGTGGCTAGGATTTGTACCTTATACACTACTGCCTGTTGCCTATCTGTAAATTATGTCTTAATCATGTAAATGTATCAATCATGCACGTTTTGGGACCGCCCCTGATCACCAGGTGGGGCTGATTTTTCACTTCCTGTATAAAAAATATGTCATGCATGCATGTGTAGAAGGGTGGATTATCCCTGCTTATGGGAGTAGTTATACACAGCCACCTGGTATCAGGATACAGTAGAGTTCGATCCATCTGCACCCCCGTCTTTGGGCCCGGAACGTCGTTCTGGAGGGCGGGCAGCAGGAGTGGATGGGGCCCAGGATTTACTAACCTGGGGGGTGGCACTCTGGTCTTCCTCGCCTTCCAGGGCGGTCAGCAGTAGCTCCCCACACACTCTCACTTCCCCCAGTACCTCCGTTAGCCCTCCCACACCAGGTGGCTGTCAGTTCAATAGTTATATTGGGCTTCCCTTTAAGCAGTACCCTTCCTTGACCACCTGTATAGACCCTTAACGAATATGCTGCGAATGGGGTGGAAGGGTTAAATAAATATACCACAGTCATAAGTATTTACCCGGTCAACAAGGTTAGCATATGATCAGAAATAGACACTCACACGTGCTCCCATTTACTTCTCCTTTATGTAAGCCTGGTCAATTAGCAGTTACAAGTTATACTTTATGTGGTTCATATGGCATGTATTCACATTAGGCACCGGGTGCTCTCACTTGTATTATAGGGGAACACTATTCCCAACATAGGCACCTCGTGCACTGTGCACGCAGCTCTCACTGCCCAGGTGAGTCTCATTGGCTTAACGAACCACCCACTCCACCATGCTCCCTGGTGAGTCAGTAGACTCATCCATTTGCAGGTAGAGTGGGGGTCGTCACAAGTGATATAAACAGACTCACATGAATGAGTGAATGAACGTCTCGACCCGGCGCGGAATGCACAAATGTCCGTGAAACAAAATGGCCGACCAGCTAAGCCGGTCAGCATTACTAATGAGACGCTGCCCCCTAGTACCCGGCGGTAAACTCTTCATCCCCCCCAGACCGGAAAGCTATGAACCGGAATAGATTAACGGTCTCAGTCCCGTATCCAACTGCCGGACTCGGGTTCGTAGCGTGTAGGCGGCCTCCTCACACGGCCTGGCCTAGTAGGCTGGGGCAGCGACGGCGGCACCGGGAGCAGTGTGCCCAGGGAGATGCCCAGAGGCCAGAGGTTGCCTCATCAGAAGGCGCCGGTGGGGAGGTGCCCATAGCTGAGTCGCGGGGTCCATCAGCCGTCTGCTGAGCAGTCCCAGGGCTGTGGGCGGTGGCAACGGCACAGCCGACTGCTGACAGGTGCAGGGTGTGGCTGGCGTGTAGGCACGGAGGAACCGATGACTGCGCAACGTCAGATGTCCCGATCCGTCAACCCTAACCTGATATTGATCGTGGCCTAGTGACTCCACCACCACCCCTGACCTGTCCCATTTGTTGGGGCTCTGGCCTTTCTGGTTCTGGAGGAATACTCTCTCGCCGAGTGCCAATGGGCGGAGCGGTCTCGAGTGAGTCCCCAGAGACTCTGTGGTATGGGACATCCGGGTCCGAAGGGCGTCCTCCTTTGCCGCCCATGCCTCGCGCCACAGCAGACGGATATGTGGGTCCGAGAATTTCTCGAGGCGGTTGACGAAGAAGAGCGAACCTCGAAGGGGGCGGCCGAAGATGATCTGTGCTGGCAAGAGGTTGCAGTCGGGGTCAGGTGTGTTGCGCAACTGCAACATAGCACGCAGGAAGTGGTCCTGATCAAGACCGCCCGTCGGGCCGGTGTTGGACATCAGGAGGCGCTTAGCAGTCTTCACTGCGACTTCCACCCTCCCGTTTAACTGCAGAAAGCTAACAGAGGACACACAAGTGTTTGACGTGACATAAGCGGAGGAAGTCCTCAGTATGGCTCGCTTTGAACTCCGGACCACCGTCGCTCGAGAGCTCCTCCGGTACGCTGAAGGTGGCGAAGAATGTGCGGAGGTGTTGAACCAGGCCAGCTGAGCCCGCCAGGGCAGTACCCACCGAGGAGCTCAGGACCTCTACCCAGCCTGAGAGCCCATCCCCGACCACTAGGTAGTTGTCCCCTATAATCGAAGAAGTCTGCAAACACCGCCTCAAATGGCGTGGACGGGGGTGAAGACGGCAGGGTCCTGTAGCCGCCTGTGATGGAGCATTAGGGTTACAGTCTGCACAACCGTCCCTGGTGGCTCGGATGTCCTCCGACATCCCGGGCCAGTAGACTATGGCTTGGGTATGCTGCCCCATAGCTGAAGTCCCTTGGTGTGCGGCATGGAGGTGCTGAAGGACTCTCTCACGGAGGAATGGGGGAACGACAACGTGGTCTCAATAGAGCAGGACACCATCCTGTGCGTAGACGGACTCACAGACCGGTGACAGACTCACCAGGGCAGGGTCATTCATGTCAATCCCACCCTCCTGCTCGATGAGGTGGAGGAGGTGGCTGAGACATTCGTCAGCTGCTGTCTCTTGTGTGAGGAGGGGCCAAGAGACAGCTTCGAGCTCCCGTGCATCATCGCGGATGGAGGCCATGAGTGCTGACTCCATGGTGTCAGGCACGCTCGGCAGCCCCAGTGAGAGGCCGTTCGCTGAGGGAGGGAGAAGGATGCCTCGAAGTAGCATCAGCGGCATAGTTTCTCTTGCCAGGAAGGTGCACAATGTCGAAGCGCCATGGGAGGGTGTGCTGCTTGAGTCTAAACAGACGTTCGTTGTCTCATCCAGCGTACGGTCGCCAAACATCTTTACTAGGGGCTTATGGTTGGTGACCACGACAAGGTTGTCAGACCCTTGCGTGAAGTACAGCGTCTGTTCCAGACCCCAGGCCACAGCCAGGGCCTCTCCATCGACAGGAAATGCAAACCAGCGAGGGTGATCCTCCATCCTCCTGGGCAACAGTCCGGTATGCCCGAGGCACAGCGACAATGTTGTTGGAGCAGGAAGTAACCAATGCCAAGCTTGGACCAGTCAGGGCGGAGGCAGGTGCGCTTCTGCATGTCGTAGATCTCCATGCCCTCATGGATGGCACCAATTATAGCTTGCTTGGATGTCTGGAAGGCCTCCTCCAGTTCGGGGGACCATAGGAATATGCACCGCGGGCTGAGGAATGGATTCACGTAGGGGGCACACTGTGGTAGCCGTTCCAGGTGTCCGTGACAGTCTTCCAGGTCCCCTTCGGGACGCGGCGTGCGAGGTGGAATGGGGACTCAGTGGCGAAGGTCTCACGTTGGCAGAACTTTTTGAGAGGTGAGAGGTCCACGGTCCTACAGGGGGAGCAAGTCGTGCTTCAGAGTGACTACCATACAATGGCACCACGTAACTGGCTCGCTGTATGGCACTCGTTCAATGACTCCAAGGGCTTCGTCCCGCAAGAGGTCGTTGTGGATTCGAACTTGTTTTGGTCATTGTTTTTTCCCTCTTGTGGACGTTTTGAGTATTGCACTCATTTTCTTTACATTTACATTTACATTTACATTTAGTCATTTAGCTGACGCTTTTATCCAAAGCGACTTACAAGTTCTGTGCGACAAGACAGCAAGAAGGGTATAACTCTATCAGCTGAGTAACAATGTTCATCAAAGTGTTGCGTGTTACAGTGTAGGTTAGTTTATTAGGACAAGTGCATGACATTAAGGTTAGTCGGGGTTAGATTTTTTTTTTTATTTTTTTTTTATATATCATTTCAGATAATGGTTGAAGAAGTGAGTCTTTAGTCGACGGCGAAAGATTGGACGGGATTCGGCTGTCCTAACTGGGATGGGTAGTTCATTCCACCATTGTGGGGCAAGGACTGAGAATAGGCGGCTTCTCTTTGATGACCCTCCGGGAGCTTGGATAGGAGTAGATCTGAGGCGGCCAGAAGATGCAGAGCGTAGGGGTCTTGAGGGTGTGTAGTTAGAGACCATTGACCGGAGGTAGGCGGGAGCGGTTCCCTTTGCCGCACGGTATGCTAGGTCGAGGGCCTTGAAGCGGATACGTGCAGCAATGGGGAGCCAGTGCAGGTCCCTAAGAAGTGGGGTGACATGGGCCGACTTCGGTAGGTTTGAGATCAGGCGGGCCGCTGCATTTTGAATGAGTTGAAGAGGCTTGGTGGCAGTGGCCGGGAGGCCAGCTAGCAGTGCGTTGCAGTAGTCGAGGCGGGAGATGACTGTTGATTGGACGAGGAGTTGGGTGGCTTCTTTTGTCAGGAAGGGGCGTATCCTTCTGACGTTGCTCAGGAGGAATCTGCAGGTTCTGGTTGTCGCTGCGATGTGAGCAGAGAAGTTCAACTGGTCGTCGAGGACAACACCAAGGTTCTTGGCGGTCGGCGACGCGGTCACAGCTGCATTCTCGACTGTGATGGAGAGGTCGGTCAGGGGGGAGGATTTGGCCGGCAGGTGGAGCAATTCTGTTTTGCTTAGGTTCAGTTTGAGGTGGTTGGTCGTCATCCAGGCGGAGATGTCGGACAGACAGGCCGAGATCCGCTCAGAGACGTGGATATCTGAGGGAGGGAAGGAGAGGAAGAGTTGAGTATCATCGGCATAAGAATGATATGAGAAGCCATGAGACATGATAATGTTACCCAGTGATTTAGTGTAGAGGGAGAAGAGAAGGGGTCCTAGGACCGAGCCCTGGGGGACACCCGTCCGGAGGGGGCGGGTGGCCGACAGAGTCCCTCTCCATGACACTTGGTAGGAGCGGTCATTGAGGTATGATGTCAGCCATGTCAGCGCAGATCCAGCCACTCCCATTCCTGCGAGGGAATGTTCTAGCTTTGATGCTATTGGCTGATTCAGTCATGTGACGCTGCCAGGTCAGCTATTTAATTATCCAGAAGGTGTTTTGCCATGAGGTCTGCTCTCAGCTGCAGCTCCTATTTGTCCAGCTCTGTCTGTGCCTTGGAAATTATTGCTTGTACGTTTTTGTATTGTGCAAGCATCATATTGTATTTTGTTTATAGATGTGTGAGTCATCTGTGAATGCTCAGTTAACATGTTTGCTTAGTTTGGATACATTTGTGTTAGCTCCTGGTTAGCCTACCTGTATTGCTAATGCTATGCTAATTCTCAGTCAGCTCAAAGGACTTTCTGTTTCATATTTTAGTTGAGTGAACTTTGTACATATTGTACTTTATTTAAAGGGCACATTCACATCAGCAAGTGACATTTCTAACTTTTGCTCATTTAGTCATTTTACATTTAGTTGAAGTAATTTACACTTGTATTGTATACTGTAATGCAATGTCATTGACAACAATTGTGTGATGCATATATTCTTTTTTGTGTATTTCAGTTTTACAAAAATTGTACTTGGAGAACAGACAACAGTAAAGACAATCAACTTTGCTCCAGCTTCTGGATCTCCTTTACTCTTGTTCACTACCTGTTGATTTGTGTACAGACACACACTGAGGGCAGGATACCTATTGACTACCTAAATGTGTATTGTTGTTCAATGTGAGCGATCTGTAGTGCCGAATTTCCCGTGGGATTAATAAAGGATTTCTATTCTACTCTAAAGCACAACTTCTGCAATGATGTTACAAGACAGGGATGACTTCAGCAGATACCATAGTATTACAACATTGGCAATCAATCACTTTTATTCTATAAAATTGGTTAGGAGTAGAAAACGAACGCTTGGATATGGAGTCCATATAAAAAAAAGTGTCGTCTGACGAGAACACATCGAGACGATGAATTCAAGTTACGAGAAATTACATCACGCAGAATGAGAAAAGCATACGCCATTTACACTGAATTGGCTCATGTTTCCACACAGATGAAAGGGTATGATGTATTTCAGAGAGTGCTTGGCAGTGGTTAGTTGGTATGTAAGACATGGATAGATTACAGGCGGGGCAAATGACCAGGACACGGCTGAGAATAGGATAGGATGTGGACACGGGTTATTGTCAGGCAAACACTAAAAACTTTGCGGTTGGCTTTTTGTTGATTAACTCTAAAATGTCTTTCACAGATCCCTCTAAAATAACAAACGTGGGTTGTCGAGTGCATTTCTTCTTTTGACTCAACACTGGATAGAATTAAGGCGAGGAGGGGGCAGTAGGAGTTAGATCATTTTGTGTACTGTACTGTGTAGGGACTGTCCTGTGAATGAGGCTTTTCTCATTCACTAGGCTGGGTGCGGCTGCTACTGTTTAATCACGGTGATGCACTGTCCTGCTACTGTTTCATCACTGTCCTGCACTGTCCAGCACAGTACAGGACACAAAATGATTTAACTCTCTCTCGGAGGGGGAGTAGGAAGAGGATGAGGAAGAGGAGGAGGCCGTAGTCTCCTGACTGGCACCTCTTGTGGTGTTGGCACGGGCACAGATGTTTCACAGAAAAACACCCACAGTCCTCTCTGAAAAATGGGGTCAAAGGTTGTGGGCTTGCTCGAGTCAATTCTTTGGGATGTATGGATGCCTTTTTATTAAGGCGTGGATGGTGCCGGGAGGACGTTGCTCTCAAAGTGTCCCTGGTTGACGATATTGCCCGCTGGGCAGTACCGGGCCACCACGTAGGAAGACCCGTCCGAGGCCACGGCTTTACCGACGCCGAGCTTCTTAGTGCTCTTCCACACCATCGCTGTGAAATGACCTACAGTACATCGTGAGAGAGAGAGAGAGAGAAGTTGTAGAAGGAGTTAAATCGTGAGAGGAAAGAAAGAAAGAGGGAGAGAGAGAGAAACACAGAATTCATAGTTAGTACATGGTTGGTTTCCGTGGTAACAGTGTGAACCCAACAAGCTGAGGTCCTCCAAATATTTACACTCATAGGAGTTTACATTCCTCTCTCCTCTTCCAGCTTCCCTCCCCCAACCCCCCGCCCATCCCCCCATATACCAGCCGACATCGAATGAGTCAGTGTGAAGTCAGTCACAGGAGTCGCTAGGAGCGAGAGGGATGTGTGTGCGCCTTAGTTTAACATGGTCAGTCACACTCGACACGCGTGCAGCCAATGGGAAGGGGAGAGGAGTGGGATGGGATTGGCACGTGAGCTTGGCGAGTGACACACAGGACTGTGAGTCCCCACCCCTTCCCCGGGATCTCCATGCCCGATGAGCGACCCACAGGGGCACAC
Organism: Notolepis coatsorum; assembly: GCF_963971535.1. NCBI lineage: Eukaryota > Metazoa > Chordata > Actinopteri > Aulopiformes > Paralepididae > Notolepis > Notolepis coatsorum. The sequence goes on from NC_140166.1 coordinate 198,751,895, forward strand.
ACACACACACTGACAGAGATCTGATGTCACAGCCCCACGCCTGAGTGAACATGACACTTGAGGCATTCACTGCAGGATGACATCGGAATATAGATGAGAGGGGGGTGCTTTTCTTGTTTATGATTATTAGATTAAAATGTATTGTAATTATACAGTACAGTACGAAACAGAACGAAAATAAGTTTGGCATCCAACCAGAGTGCAAATGTAACAGTAAAGTGCATAAGTAATTTATTTTCATACATATCATATACTGTATAATCTTATGTAGGCCCTATGTGAACATTGTTTGGCGTGATGCCAAACGGGCCGTCGTTTCACCGATTGCTTTAGTATTGAGAAGCATCCTCATACCAGGCTCCGATACAATCCAGTGGGTTTAGTTTAGTTTATTCGGATCCCCATTAGCCATTGCCACAGGCATAGGCTACTATTACTGGGGTCCACACAAATCAATACAATACAATAAAATCAATACAATACACCTCAATAACACATAAAGATATTATATAATAAAATATCTAAGTTCACCAATCACACATCCCATCTACTCAATCATGTTTCAAGGCATATATGTTCACTTAAAGTACAACAATTCATCTCAATATAACATACAAATATAGAAAAAATCTAAGTTCACCAATCACACATACCCATCTTCTCAATGTTTACTTAACTGACAGTGCCATTCTTTCTTATGGGTGTAGTGTTTTAGCCTTCAAACACTGGGATACATGTCATTTTAAAAACAGGAAGCTCACAGTATAATCGGATGTGTCTTTCGTTTGTTCGACTGAGGAAAAGGGTGCCATACGGTACATCACATCAAACATTATGATGGGTTTCATGGCTTACCAGTGCCAGAGGAGAATCCAGGCCGGTTGAAATTATACTGCTTTACTTCATCGTACCAGCGGTCTGCCACATCTTTCCCTGTGCACGAGCACACACACACACACACACACACACACACGAAATGTTTATTTATGTCCACATGAACAGAAGTACAAGGATGCCTCATACAAAGGACATAAACACTGCAAGTGCAGTCAGAAATTATGAAAGAACAGCAAGGTACAAGGTGCATGGGCGGCAGAATACACACACACACACACGCAGGCACTCTGCGTTACCCTAGTCCACATACTATTGGAAACTTCTTATAAATCACACCGTCCTCCACGGGCATTCTTCTACAGTGAGTCACGGTCTGTGAGCGCACACGCACAGAGAGAGAGGGGGGTTAAATAGATCACAGCTGTTGAGTGACTGGGTTGTACACTCAGCGTGGACCGCCCACTCTCTAGACTACACTATCGTTGGAGGGATGCTCTTAAGTGTTGGGTAGTAGTAGCTTCACTACATGTAATGAAAATAGTAGTTTAACTACATTTTGCAGTTGCTTGCTGGTAGTTCAACAAATTTCTTGTTGTAAAATAACTATTATAGATGATTCTGTTAACAGATGGTTAACCGTGTGGTAGGGAAAGGTTAACCTTCTGTAGTGTGGTAGTGAAAGAGTTAACCCTTTGTAGTGTCGTAGTGAAAGGGTTAACCCTTTGTAGTGTGGTAGTGAAAGGGTTAAGGGTATATTGCAATAAGGGGGTAGGACCTGGAAGTATTGCTTCTTCCTATTCCTTTTCGGACAAAATACTGTTTTTGTTTATTATTTTATCTTACTTTATTTAATTTAATTTTCACAGCAAATTCTTTGTATTTTTTGTTTTTCATTATTATTTCTTGTTTATATATATTGTTCGAAATAAACTATTCATTCATTCATTAATTTAAAATTTGCAAAGTTATTGTAGTCGTTTCTATTTTGAGGTGTAGTTAACGACTTATACTACAAACTATTTCTTTGTCTATCAAATAAAGGAAGAAGAAGTTTGAGAGACATGTGTCACCTGAATAAGGGATTCGGTGGCTCTTACAATGAAGCTGACAGGCGGTCACAGGCCCGTTCTTCAGAACATTGTTCTGATCCAAGTTTTTAAGGTGAGACACCCCAGGTGAATAAGCAAAAAAAATATTTGAATAGATATCACTATGACACTTTCCCAGTTTGTTATGTACATAACAACTTAGAAAAAATTTATTGCAAGTTTTCTGAGATCTTATGTTTATATATGCAAAATAGGCATCACCTCATTAAATATGCACTAATTTGCATATGGTTTGGGTATAAATACCAACATTGGATGATGCCAGATTTTTTTAAATGGTTTCATTATGTTGACACATAACACAGTGAACTTTTTACAGACGGGATTGTGGATATGTCTTTTTATCATCCCATGAATCAGGAAATGCTGACTACAGTCATAAAAAAAAAATCGCCATGTTTTTTGGTCTAAATGTACTATAAATCAGGCTATGAATGATATATCAACAAACCCCTCTGTAAAAAGATGCAGGGTATATATAGGAAGAAATGTGGAAAGTATGATGTATGTAGGTGCTATGGAATGGTACATGTCTACCCTTGCGTGTAAGAAAGAAATGCATAAAAACTCATTTTTGGGAAAACGCCTTCAAAGTTCTGTATTGTAAAACGCCATCATTTTTTTTTAAACAACTATTTACAAACACAATACCTAATCAAACCATTAGTAATTGACAACCTAAACACATACCTGATAACTGAATAATAATAATAATAATAATAATAATAATAATAATAATAATAATAATAATAATAATAATAATAATAATAATAATAATAATAATAATAATAATAATAATAATAATAATAATTAATAATAATAATAATAATAATAATAATAATAATAATAATAATAATAATAATAATAATAATAATAATAATAATAATAATGTTATTGAACTGAACAGAACTACACACAGGCTACAAACAGTGTAGTAACAGTGTAGTACCCCCTAATAGGCAAACAAATATTTGAATAGATATCACTATGAAACTTTCCCAGTTTGTTATGTACATATGGGGAGTAGGTGCTGAAAAAGGGACTTTAGCTCGGCCGATTAAGTTCCGATCGATTTGGAATTGGTCGCGCCGTGTTCAGGAGACTCAGGCGCATAAAAGTATATTCGATCCCGTCTCTAGCACCCACACAGCCGTAGCTGCAACCACTTACATGAAGGCTCTCATCCACATTCATTAATTTGCTTCCCCCGCAATCTCCTCCATGATTTCAGAATCCCGGAAGTGTTGCGGTGGTCTATGTAACGTTGGGCCATGCACAGGCCTTCTGAGCTCAAAATAATTACTGACTTAAGACATTTATATCGAGTAGGAATACACTTACAACACAATCATGCTTCCATTCTTGCGTTTATTTCAAAACAAACAAACATCTGACTCAAGGTACAACAGTTTTATTGGGATGTTTATTCTTAGGCTTTTCTCCAGTGCGTCCAGCTCCTCTTTCGATGGATTGACATGCTGTTTTTATTATTACCGTTAGATGTAGGCCCGTCATCTATTTCTATCCATTTGTTTATTGTTAACGGGTACGTTAAATCAAACGTAATATTGTCGGAGGAGTAGGTCATGTTGACAGTCGAGTTACCGTTTTGCAGTTACATGCAGTTGCCGTTTTGATGGCAGTTGAAACTTTCTACAACATTCTAAAGCCAGCGCAGAGGTATATTCATGGTGATTTAACCGTGAGTGTATCATGAATATACTCACGGCTTAGAACACTCGACCAATCACAATGTGTGGTGGGACCTACCTGTTGTATAAGAAGATAGATACCAGTTTCCTCTCTGTGCGTTCAGTAGAAAGCTATCTGGCTGCATGTTAGCTTAGCACAATGAATGGAAGCGGATATGACTGGTTAGCCTAGGCATTGTCCAACTCCAACTAACACCTCTCCCGAAGGCTAACCGGTATCTTCTTGTCTCTCTCTGGAGAAGACGATAAGCCAATTTCCCAAAATGTTGGCGTGTTCTTTTAAAAGTCACATTGAAGCTAGAAACTGGTGCACAACTTTTCGTAGCACATGGTTACAAACCGGTTCATGAGAATGTGTTAGTGCGTGTGCGTGAGTGTGTGTGTGCGTGTGTGTGAGTACCTGGCTGATCGTAGGATGCCCATGCCAGGTTCTCTCCACAGCTCCCCCTGCTGGACGCATTGCTGTGCTTCAGGATCCTGGTGCTGGCCAGACTTTCAGCATAGCTGCACACAAAACACAGACCGTTTGAACTCGCCTCCACAGCCTCAGCTTGGCCCTCTGGCCTCAACTCCATCAGAGAGAGCAGCCTCCCTTTCTGCAGTGCCACACGCTACTCATATGGAGGAAGACTGAAGAGCCATCTATATAAAATCTTACAGAATTGCCTATATTGTCTAAATCCACATAAGCAATATTCTTACAAGAAGATATATAGAGAATCTGCCGAAACGATAGATGAAATGAGGGAGGCACCGAAATGATAATCTGACAGCAGAAATGGCTGTTTCTTATAAAAACGTCCTGAAGGCAGGGCGGTCAGGTGGCGTAACGGAGATTGCATTCGTCACCAAACCCCGGAGCGGCTAGATTCGCCTGTTCGAATCCAGCTCACAGCTCCGGGGTTGTCACCAGCTTGGCTGGCCGTTCACACTAATACAATTGGCAGTATTAGAGGGTGGGAGAAGCTGGCGGGGTGGGTCCAGGTCGTTGTAAACAGTGACTCCTACAGTTCGGTCGGGGCGCCTGCTAAGCGTGGATAGGACTTGAGTGGGATAGTGTGATCCTTCCACACGCTACGCCCTCTCAATGAGAATCCGCGCTGCCAGGTGAAAAGAAGCGGTTGATTGGCTGGACGTGTGTCGGAGGAAGCACATGATAGCCTCCACTCTCCCAGACCGACTGTGGGGGGTAAGTGCGCAGCGACCAGGAAGGGGATTGGGAATTGGCATAACGACTAACATTGGGATGGGAGAAAATCGGAGGAAAATGGAGGGGAAAAAATATCAAAAAAAAATTTAAAATAAACGTCCTGAAGGCAGAAACTATCCGGTTTGTACATGGGGGGGGGGGTCACACAGTAGGAAGATCGTAATGCAGGAGTATCTTTAACCGGGGGTTGACATGTCCCTTCATGGTTAGCTTAATCCCCGTCTCGCGCGCACACACACACACACACATGCACGCACGCACTGTGGATGATGCACACTGTGCTGTTGTGAACCCAAGGTTAAACACACATTTTTACGCGCAACGTATTAAAATCTAGACCGACGAGTGATCAGTGGCTATAGGGCATGCTTGGCTTGACTTGATTAGACAAAAAGACGGATGTAAATTGTGACTCTGAACTCACTCCCCGTGTCTCACATTGGGGAAGATAAGCATTAAAAAAAGCGGAGGTCCCCCCCCCCCGCTCTCTGGAACATGGCGAGCGATAACCCTGGTTGAAGTTGCGGATGAGCGACTTTTCTAATTGCTGGGTGTGAGGAGGACGCCAACACTGCAGGATTAACAGGCGGGTCAATCAAAAGGTAGGTTAGTTTAAGTCCCGTAGGTTAGAGTCCCTGTCTGGATTTGTTTTGAGACAGTCACATATCCTTGGAGAATTAGATTTGATGTGGAAAGCCCTTTTGGAACTTTCTTAACCTCTTAACATTCTTGCAAATTTTGCATAAATCGCCTATCGAATGCTAAATTTGAAGCTATTCTTGAACTATTTGTATAGCACATGCATAAGTCTGGTCCCTTTGTTTTTTTTTGTCATCTGCTGCCAGTGGTGACCTCAGGAAGCTCCAGGTGGTCCAGAACAGGGCAGCACGGTTGGTACTGGGCTGCTCACTAAGGTCTAATGTGAGCCGTATGCATGCCCGCCTCTCTTGGCTTAACGTTGAAAATAGATTGTCTTTTAATATACTTGTGCTGTTCAAGTTGGTCATGAGCAGTAAAACTCCTGTTTTTATACATAAACAGATTGATTTTAGTAATACTGTGCATGAGCATTACACTAGAGCAGGGGTAGGCAACCCTAGGCACGCGTGCCTGCATAGGCACGCGGGGGCATTTTCATAGGCACAGGGGGCAGCATAAAATGTTTTATTTTTTGCTTTGAAATATTATAGTGAAATATTTTGCACTGTTGTCGCATTTATCTTGTTGAAATCCTCCCACAGGTTATTTTTACTACCACATATTTAATTGAGACCCTTTATTTGTTTATTATTTCAATTTAGCTGGAAATACATTGCTACATCATTCAGTAACATTTGCAGAGCCTTATAACAAAACCATTATTACGGTCACCATTGTGACCAGTGGGATTAATCAACACATTTTATTATTTATTTTTCTATTTCATTGAACATTGCACATGTTAAAAGCCATTTTTTTTACTCAAAATGTGAGTATTACCAAGTCAACTTGTGTTCTTAAAACAATGACAATAAACATAGTTTTATTAGGTTGAAATAATGTGGTTGTGTACTTATTTTTCTGTTAACTTATTATGGATTGAAAACTGAAAACCTTAATGCACAGTAACTGAACTCAAGTTCTGGTAACTTATTATTATAATTTTTTTTACAGTGTAGTCTTGCGATCAATCAAAACTTATTTACACGATATACCTCACATTCACCCTTCATTCACATCCTGGTGTTCTCCTGGTGTTCTTCATTAGGCCTGTAGGTGGAGCTATGACAGCACACGTACAGTACACACACCGATGGTGTGATGTGTCCAAAAATGAATGGGCAAATGTGAGTGAAATGGTCGCACTGTATGCAGCTGTTTGTCTGCATTGCATTCCCCCCCCCCCCAACTCAGATTTAGGGTTGATACAACCATCATAATAATATTGTTAATAATAACAATAACTATAATGATGTAATAATGTAAAAATTATCATTAAAAAGACCTGATTATGAGAAAAAAAAATTACGATGCATGGAATATTGTTGAGGCACACTAGTTACAACTATATTTCAAACAGGCACTCCATGTCAAAAAGGTTGCTGACCCCTGCACTAGAGGTTCCAGTAGTGGGCAGCTCGATTTGCCAAGTCCAAAAACCAATGCTATAAGGAGATGTTTTATTTTTAGAGCTTTAACTCTTTGGAATAACCTGCCTCAAAACCTCTGCTGCATTTACAGTAGATTCACTTTTTAAAATAATCTTAAATTGTATTTAACACTGTAAAGTATTTTTTATTTTTATTTTATGCTTGCATGTAATTTTAGGATTTTTTTTTTTTTTTATTATTATTTTTTAAACATACACATAAACATAACAACAAATTAGACACACAGGCATTAACAGTAAACATCCAATGAAATCACCATTTGAATCATTATAAATGTAGTTTTACGAGATATATACCTAATACTTGCTATCTAATACCCTACATACATAATGCTCTTGCTCGCTCACCCCCCCCCCGGACCCCCACTTGGATAATCCATCCATTTTCTTTCGTTTCTAACCAGGCACTACACTTCATATGCTAGCTTTTATTCTCTCCACCACTTCTAACCAGATTGCAATGTTGGTTTCACTGACACCTAAAATTCTTGCTGTAGATATTTCTAGATAAATCACATCGAGATAGGTAAGAACCCATACCTTCCGACACATTTTTTCCGGTTGAATCCATCGTGATGCTATCAGCTTTTTAGCAGCTGTGAGACCGGATAAAACTAGTCTCTTTAGCTGTATAGGGGCTCCATACAGAAAAACATCATTCAACAGCAATACAGAGGGATGTACAGGTATGTTCAGAGATAAGAATACTGATAATTGCTGGGTCACTTCTTTCCAAAATATCTTAACCGGTGGGCAATCCCAATACATGTGCATGAATGTACCCTCATCCCCATTTGTACATAAGGAACATAGGGAGTCTTGTTTAAGTCCCATTCTGTTCAATCTTATAGGAGTCAGGTATGTCCTATGAATATAATTAAGATTAATTTGTTGATGGTCCGGGTTACGTGACGCAATTCGAACGTTTGCCCAGACTTCTTGCCAATCAAAATCTATTTCCAAGTCTGGTATATCCCTCCTCCAGACTGAGTCTAGGGGGAGGATTCCATACGAAGACGTCAGTAAGTGATGATAAAAATCAGATACGAATACTCTCTATGTCTCTCTTTCATAGAAGAATTTGTGATATCTGTGGTGCTCAATTGGTATCCTTTTAGCCATCTTAATTGTTAGTTTCATTATGCATTGTGTGTGGAGTACTGTTTATATTTTTTTTATTAATCTTTTAGCGTTTATCGCTTCTTGCTACTGGGCAGTCCAGTAGAGAGAGAGAGGAGGAACGGGAGACAGAGTGGGGGGAAGACATTCGGCAAATAACGACGGGTCCGGGAATCGAACCCGGGTCGGCCGTGCCGCGACTCAGCACGTTATGTGATTCACCACTGGGGCGCCCCTGAGTACTGACTTTTAATATATATATATATATATATATATATATATATATATATATATATATATATATATATATATATATATATATATATATATATATTTTTTTTATTAGCTTTCAAACAATGTGCTGCTTCAGATATACTAAAACAATGGGACGCCGACAGACGACAATAAATGTACTGTGACGTGTCACTTGTACTTTACTTTTGAGGGAAGTTTGTACTTTTACTCCACTACATTCATCTGAACACATTAGTTACTAGTTACTTTCAAGAAAAATATTTTGCATACCAAAGTAGGCAAAAATATATATGGAGATTATATACTTTCATATTTGAAGCCTGCAAATTTCAAGAGGACGTAATCAGAGCAGCATAACTGGACCACATACCACTTTAACATAACCTATAGAGGTCAATTGATCAAGGATTGGAATACACAAACACAGAATGGATACTTTTACTTTAGGTGAATCAGCAAATACTTCTCTACTTTTACTTTTTTATTTTGAACGGATTACTTTGAGTTTTTACCAGAGTACTACAGTATTTTTTCTGGGTATTTCTACTTTTACTTAAGTAAAGGAATTGTGTACTACTTCCACCACTGTTCAGGACATTGGGAGATCTCCTACCAAGGATGGTGAGAGCTGCTGCTGCTGTGGGGCCAATCAATCTTACTGTGAAGTAAATTAACTGAAGTAACAAAACACAAACTAAAGTGCCCCACAGAAGAATTGCAGAATCAGCCTTCTTTTATTACGCACCGAAACTGTGGAACACTCTACCCAAATAAATTAGAGAGATGGGCTCAGTGGACATTTTTAAACAGCATTTGAAAACATATCTTTTTAACTTGGCTTCTGTATTTAGTATATTACTTTTGTTTTAATCGTTTTATTTAACTCTTATTTTTTTCTACTTATTCTATTGCTTGTGATATGCAATTTGTCTACCGAGTCATGCATTTTATTATTAATTTGTACATTTAATTTTTTGTGTTGTCAAAGCACTCTGGGCTGCTTTCTATTTCTATCTTTTTTTTTGAACCTTTTTTCCCCTCCTTTTTCCTCCGATTTTCACCCATCCCAATGTTAGTTGTTATGCCAATTCCCAATCCCCTTCCTGGTCGCTGCGCACTTACCCCCCACAGTCGGTCTGGGAGAGTGGAGGCTATCACGTGCTTCCTCCGACACACGTCCAGCCAATCAACCGCTTCTTTTCATGGCAGCGCGGACTCTCACTGAGAGGGTGTAACGTGTGGAAGGATCACACTACCCCCCTTAGATCCTATCCGCGCGTAGCAGGCGCCCCGACCGAACTGTAGGAGTCGCTGTTTACAACGACCCGGACCCACCCCGCCAGCTTTTCCCACCCTCTAATACTGCCAATTGTATTAGTGTGAACGGCCAGCCAAGCTGGTGACAACGCCGGAGCTGTGAGCTGGATTCGAACAGGCGAATTCAGCGTCTCCGGCGTTTGGTGACGAACGCAATCTCCGCTACGCCACCTGACCGCTCATGAAGGGTGCTTTATAAATAAAGTTCGGATAAAAATCGCGAGCAAACCAATTAACAATGTGATCACGCTGAAAACATACACAGCAGCCACGACTTATTTTTATTATTTATTGCATTTGACAGTTCAAGCATAAACTGTCACTTTTAATCCCCGGGCAGTTTGTCAGTGTTATGTGAAACACTATGTTAATGTAGCTGCTAATTGTATATTTTATTGTTCACCCACCGCGCTGCTTCTTTGCTCCACTTGCTGCTGAGCTTCAGTGGGGGAGCCTGGTGTTTCTTCCTGTATTCATTATGGCTGCGCAACACCTCCTCAGCAAAGACCTTGGAGGCTGAGAGAGTGAAGAGACAGAGAGAGTGACATATATATAGAGAGACATAGAGGGAGAGAGAGAGAGAAGGACAAGACAAGCCATAGGAATTTAAATAGATGCCCTGATGCATCCTCAAGCCTCACGCACTAGCTGACATAAAAGTCCATAGTTGCATTAAATGTAAATGTAAGACACGGCCTGAGCAGCCGCAACATAGTGAGTGTTTTCTCGTGGACAAGGATGAGAAAACATCACCCCCCCCCCCCCCCCCCCTCCTGTCTAGTGCCTATCACTCACTGCCCTATTCTCTGGGCTCTACTCTCAACAATAGGCCGATTCAGGCTGCTGCCACGCATGAACACAAATACAAACACTATCCAAACAGAATGCGGCCATGGCATGCGCCCACTCAGCCTGTTGCTGCTCAGTGCTGCCAACTGCATTTGTGAATCAGTGGAAGGAAATGGGGAGAAAGTAACTGGCAAGCGCTATCGAAACGGCAAAACAAGTTGACAATTTCACAAAACACCTTTTCTCTCCTACAGTAGATTGCCAAAGACAAGCACAGTTCACGGACAACACACACCCCAAATGGTTCTTCTGGGGGAGGGGAGTTCTAGCTCAGGCCAAATGGATGCAATCAAATTCCTAAGCTTCATCCTGGAATTTCCACTTACCTGACTTTCCCATGGTGCTGACACAGGAAGCCTCCTATAAAATCAGTAATGAGGGCACTAAAGCACCCAGAAAGCCTTGTTTTTTCTTTCTCTCCTTTCTCTCTCTCTTTCTCCCTCTCCTGTTCCCCTTTCTCTTTCGGTCTTGTCCAACGCTCTCGCTGATTCTCTGAAACAGCTGTTAAGTGCTGTTACTGTGTGGCCTTCCCCCTCTATTCCTCTGTCCTTCCAGCTCTCCTCTACGTCTGCAAGCTTTCCTCCCTCAGCTTTCAACTCTCTGCAAGAGTATCATAGACAGACTTTCCCCCCTCAAGTTTCTCTCTCCGGCCTGTTGTTGACCTCTCTGTTTCTCCCTCCTGACACATACACACACTCAAACACAAACCACACTATCTTTCCTTCTTTCTATCTCCATGACACAGATAATGGACACACCCTCTACTGTCCTTACAAACGAAAGGGGAGACCTAGGGAGTCTGTTGGTCCAATGACATCATCTCTGTGAGACACTTATGCCCTTATATGGGCCTGTGAGATTTCCCTGTATTCTGCTGTGACTCAGGTCACCCAGGGAATGCCCTCACAGTCCTCTGCTGTGTTGTGTGTCAAGACAATATGCCAGGGAGGATGGTGGCGCTGACTCAGCCCGCCGGGTTGTTAGACTAGTTTTTGTTTTCAGTCCCTCACTTGCTTTCCTCTCCCGATTCCACTTTTGTTTTGCGAGCGCACCGGGTGAATACTGAAGATAAGAATAATGCTTTAAAATGTTTTATCATGGGTCACTTTTCTACAGAGTCTACGCAGAACTAACGGCAGCAGAACTTGAGAACTACTAGGAATGTCTAAGTGTGTCTCACTCTTACCACCTAAACTGCGCAGACTACAACGTATAACGTATGACGTATATCATGCCAGTCAGGGTATCTTATGTATACTGCACCTGTGTATACTCTATACTTTACTCATAATATACAGAAGTGTTATTGACCATATTTATTGTAATGTATAATATACTGTAACTGAGAGTGCATACAGACCCTCATCTGCACCTTTGATTACACTGCTTACTTGCTCATATGCTTATATTCAGAGTTAGAGTTAATTATATTGTTTACACTGCTTATTTTCTTTATCTTTACTATAATTGTATTGCCTATATTTATGTCTTTCGACTATTACCATGCCCATACCCTCATGCTGCTATGATGCCTACATTTTCCTCAACGGGATCAATAAAGGAATATCTTATCTTATCTTATTACAGTTTTTCTTAATTGCTTTGGTGCATTTCTCTGATCAGAATTAAAGTTCTCATAACTGTTAGTGCATTTCTCAAAACAATTAGTACAAACTGCAAAACCTAGTTGATAACCTGCAAAAGCGTGTCACTTGCTCAAAATGGATAGTTCATTCCTCAAAAGCAAGTATTAATGTCAATGAAAGTGTCACTGTCATCAAAATGAAAAGTCCTGACACCATTGTTTATGAACAAGATAGTCAAATGGCTTTGCCATGTTTTCATTATGACAGTTCACTCTGTAAGTGTTTTCCAATGCAAAAAAGTCAGATCTTGGTGACACTTTCTGAAAATGCTCAAGACAGCACTATACACTATTTGCACAGCCATTTGAAATCTACAGTTACACATTGCTGTATTTAGTGAGGTAAATGAGTACAAGACACGTATGTTTCACATTTTTACTGCATATGCTCTTTGCAATTTTAATTTGTTCACAGCATTGTGCAAAAGAAAAATACAAACTAATTTACAACAAACATAAGAAACACCCTTTGGCCTTTGGGTAGAGCTGTGCACAACTGTAAATAAGTCATATTGCAGTACATATTGGAACATACAATATATATATCATATGATATGTAAATCATTCATTCACATCCATCCAGACGTTCCTGTCTGTCTGGCCACATATTTTCATCGACATCACAGCGAATATCATCCCTGGCAGCGAGGAAAGTATCTCCTTGAGTGGTGAATCCACCCTCTGCAGGACTGTGCTGTGATGTCACCACATGCTGCATCCATGGCCGCTAGCAGGGCCAGTTGGGTATGTGGAGGCCGGTCGTATACCTTCCACCTCCAGGCAGAGAAAAACTCCTCTATTGGATTCAGGAATGGGGAGTAGGGAGGGAGATATTCCACCAGCATCCTTTCATGTGCTGCAAACCACTGTGTGACCAGAATTGCGTGGTGAAAACGCACATTATCCCATACAACAACGTACTTGGTCAGATGGTCGCCATTTAGACCCCTCTCATTCTCAGGGATTATGTCCCTGTAAAGAGTGTCTAAAAAAAGTCAGCAGATGTTGTGTGTTGTATGGACCAAGGCGGGGCATATGGGTGAGGACGCCGTTTTCTGAGATGGCTGCACACATTGTAATATTCCCTCCTCGTTGGCCTGGGACATCAGTGGTTGCTCTCTGTCCAATGCGATTCCTTCCACGCCTTCTACCTTTTGCCAGATTTAAACCCGCCTCATCAACATATATGAATGTGTGCAGCGATTCCCTGGCATCCAGCTCCAGTACACGCTTTATCCCAGAGGAGAGAGAGAGAAAAATTATTAAAACTTTTCCCGTGTAACATAATGCATTTTGGACAACATATTGTACAGTATACTATGAACGGTCATGTAAGTGTACTGCATGGCACTACACAAAGTAACCAGTTTACAGCACTGAACATTAGAGTATGCATATAACACATAAATGTTTTACCTGTACATACTGGTGACGGGTCTCCTTCACTCTGTCACTGTTCCGGTCAAATGGCACATTGTACAATTGTTTCATGCGTATCTCATTTCTCCTGAGCACTCTGTCAATTGTAGAGATTGAAACAGATTCAATATTGCCAAAGGTACAGTATTGTCATCCTCTATAACAGCGCTTTGGATCTCTCTCAACCTTATGGCATTGTTTGCAATCACCATTGCACAAATGGCTTCCTCTTGTTGCAGAGTAAAAAAGCGGCCCTCTTCCACCTCTGCGAGGTTGTCTTGCAATCCTATGTGGTGAAGAGTAAAATTACAGTAATGTACAGTAAACATGATATATACTACTTTACACGTAACCCATATTACTGTAGTGTACAATAACAGTGCTTCCCACTTGTAAAATGCTGCAGTAGTGTCATAATGAAAATCTTTACTGTAACACTACAATACAGTAAATCTGTGCTGCAGTAAAGGTGTAAGTCTAAATGTAAAATGTAAACAAGTTCTTGTCCCACTGTAAGCTTCATGTATGACACAATGGCAGTAGTGCAGTGCAGATTGTTTAGTGCTGAATTACTGTCCAATATACACACCTGTTCTCCCGACTAAATGTTTAAATAATTTAATTTACAGTGGTTCTCTCAACATTTGGCTGCACCCATCGACCAGCCTCAGCCATTGTGAGGCCGTGATTGACAACATGGTCCACAATTGACAGATTTTGACAACTAGTTCAACATTTTTGTATGTAATGACTCAAGCAATGACAATTTATAGGGAATGACTATTCAGCAGTCTAATATATGCATTTAGGCCTATATCTCACGTTCTATAAAATACAGCAGAAAACGATAAAAACATATTTATACTCTGGACGGTATTTTAGTATGAATGTGTGAATGAAAAAGTAAAACGTTCCTACATCCTGAACGATAGATAATTGATGTTGAATGGGCCATAGTAATGTCAATTTAGCAATACAATTTAAAAAGTTATAGCCCTGCAAAGAAGGTGAACATCTCCATAGACAAATAGAGCTGGCAGAGGACGGTTTAGGATGAATCAAAGTGGTGGCGGAGAATGGGTTAAGAGGCCTACACAGAGAGGGAGAGAGAGAGATAGAGAGAGAGAGAAGATGATAGAAGATGGAGTGATGTTACAGAGGGGGCACAGAGAGGATTCATCTACTGCAGGGAGGGGCAACTGGCGGCCCGTGGGCCGCATGCGGCCCTCACCGACACTCCATGCGGCCCCAGGCCAATATTAAAAAAAATTATTTACAGATGGAGCACCCGCAATGAAAGGAAAACACACAGGATTCGCCAGGCTTCTAAGGCAGAGTGGCGTTGAGTGTCCAATGCTGCACTGCATTATACATCAGGTAAGTTCACTAACATAATTTCCATCTATTGTGGGTCACTAATAATCAGGGGTGCAGTGGTCATGCCACGCAGTACCATGCCGTCCCAGCACTTTTCTGAGCAGAAGTACGCGCACGGATGTGCACACACAAAAATGAAATGTTATTTCATCTGATGCAGATTGCCTGCACAAACATTGAAGTTGACATTCCTTCTATTGTGCGCCAACAGGAGAGACCACAAGTGTCTCATTAAAGACAGAACCATTATTGACCCACTATGGGGAGGGTGAATGTCATGCCAGTTTGATAAAGGGTCAATGGGAGGCACTCAGGAATGTTTTGTTTAGTAGCAGGATAAAAGTTTATACATTTAACAAAATAATTTATTATTGCACTTTTGATTTACTGTTGTAGTTAAATGCAGCAGGAATGCTGCTTTGTGTTTGTTGAGCAGTGGGCTTTAAGTTCATACATTTATTTTAATAGAAGCCTTAATTATAATTTGTCATTTTTGTATATATTTACATTTACATTTACATTTAGTCATTTAGCTGACGCTTTTATCCAAAGCGACTTACAAGTTCTGTACGACAAGCCATCAGGAAGAGCACAACTCTATCAGCTGAGTAACAATGTTCATCAAAGTGTTGAGTGCTACAGTGTAGGTTAGTTTATTAGGACAAGTGCATGACAGTATGGTTAGTTAGGGTTAGATTTTTTTTTTTAGTTCAGATAATGGTTGAAGA
Organism: Notolepis coatsorum; assembly: GCF_963971535.1. Taxonomy (NCBI): domain Eukaryota; kingdom Metazoa; phylum Chordata; class Actinopteri; order Aulopiformes; family Paralepididae; genus Notolepis; species Notolepis coatsorum. The sequence goes on from NC_140166.1 coordinate 198,767,621, forward strand.
AGTGAGTCTTTAGTCGACGGCGAAAGATTGGACGTGTTTCGGCTGTCCTAACTGGGGTGGGTAGTTCATTCCACCATTGTGGGGCAAGGACTGAGAATAGGCGACTTCTCTTTGATGACCCTCCCGGAGCTTGGATAGGAGTAGGTCTGAGGCGGCCAGAAGATGCAGAGCGTAGGGGTCTTGAGGGTGTGTAGTTAGAGACCATTGACCGGAGGTAGGCGGGAGCAGTTCCCTTTGCCGCACGGTATGCTAGGTCAAGGGCCTTGAAGCGGATTCGTGCAGCAATGGGGAGCCAGTGCAGGTCCCTAAGAAGTGGGGTGACATGGGCCGACTTCGGTAGGTTTGAGATCAGGCGGGCTGCTGCGTTCTGAATGAGTTGAAGAGGCTTAGTGGCAGTGGCCGGGAGGCCAGCGAGCAGTGCGTTGCAGTAGTCGAGGCGGGAGATGACTGTTGATTGGACGAGGAGTTGGGTGGCTTCTTTTGTCAGGAAGGGGCGTATCCTTCTGACGTTGCTCAGGAGGAATCGGCAGGTTCTGGTTGTCGCTGCGATGTGAGCAGAGAAGTTCAACTGGTCGTCGAGGACAACACCAAGGTTCTTGGCGGTCGGGGACGCGGTCACAGCTGCATTCTCGACTGTGATGGAAAGGTCGGTCAGGGGGGAGGATTTGGCCGGCAGGTGGAGCAATTCTGTTTTGCTTAGGTTCAGTTTGAGGTGGTTGGTCGTCATCCAGGCGGAGATGTCGGACAGACAGGCCGAGATCCGCTCAGAGACGTGGATATCTGAGGGAGGGAAGGAGAGGAAGAGTTGAGTATCGTCGGCATAACAGTGGTAGGAGAAGCCATGAGACGTGATAATGTTACCCAGTGATTTAGTGTAGAGGGAGAAGAGAAGGGGTCCTAAAACCGAGCCCTGGGGGACACCCGTCCGCAGGGGGCGGGTGGCCGACAGGGTCCCTCTCCATGACACTTGGTAGGAGCGGTCATTGAGGTATGATGACAACCATGTCAGCGCAGAGCCAGCCACTCCCATTCCTGCGAGGGCCGCGAGGAGGATCTGGTGGTTGACTGTGTCGAAGGCTGCAGATAGATCTAGGAGAATCAGGACAGAGGAGAGGCCTTTCGCTTTTGCTAAGTGAAGTGCCTCTGTGACCGCAATGAGGGCTGTCTCTGTGGAGTGACCAGTCCTGAAGCCTGACTGATTAGGGTCTAGGAGGTCATTCTGTAAGAGATAAGCAGTAAGTTGGTTGGATACAGCACGTTCAAGTGTTTTAGAAAGGAAGGAGAGAAGAGAGACAGGACGGTAGTTGCCTATGACGGTAGGGTTCAGGGATGGTTTTTTTATGAGGGGCGTGACTCTGGCTTGTTTTAGGGAGGTGGGGACCACCCCCGAGTTGAGTGAGGAGTTGATGGTTGCAGTTAGGAATGGGAGGATGTCTGGTGCTATGGACTGGAGGAGTGGGGAAGGTAGCCGGTCCAGCTGGCATGTAGTCGGACGGTTCGACGTTACCAGTGTCAGGGTCTCGGCTTCTGTAATGGGAGAGAAAGATGACAGAGTGAAGGATGAGGTTCTCGATTCAGCATTTGGAATGGGTGGGGGTTGGGAGAAGGAGCTGCGGATGTTCTCCACTTTTTCCTCAAAGAAGATCGCAAAGTCTTCGGCAGAGAAAGATGAGGGAGGGGGGGGTGGGGGGGGGAGTGAGGAGGGAGGACATGGTAGCATGCAGTTTGCGAAGATTCTTGGCAGAGGCCTCGATCCTATGGTGAAAGAAAGAAGCTTTGGCATTAGTAATGGTTTTGGAGAATGTTAACAAGAGGTTGTGATATGTGTCGATGTCAGCAGTGAGGCGTGACTTTCTATACTTCCTTATTTGGGTTACACAGCAATACTTTCAAATTCAGCTGTATTTATAAATTCATAAAGTTGAAATTAAGCATTAGTAAATGTGTTTGAAATGGAATAAAAACAAAGTTACAACAAATTATAATAGTTTATATGCCTTATTTATCACATCTGTGACTATTATGGGCTATTTGAGTGATGGGGTACTACTGGCGGGACTGCCGATAAACAATGCGGCCCCCAGATTGAGTGTGGAAATTTAGTGGCCCTCACCATATACAAAGTTGCCCACCCCTGATCTACTGTAAGCTCTTTGAGTTTTCTTTTCTTTTTTAAGATGGCTGTTGTTGGAAGGCTTCCTTGGTGTACCTCTCTTTCTCTCTCTCTCTTCTCTCTCAGGATTCTGACAGTTCAAGAAGCCTTTTATGATGTAATTAGCTCGACGTGTCTGCCAAGGACGAGTCACTGCGTGGGTTAAGAGGAGTTAATCACATGCCAGTCAAACCTCGACGAACGCGGCCTCCGCGGATGAGTCGCCGCGCAGAGCTTGGCGTAGTTACGGAGCATTCAATTAAATGGAGGTGCAGAAGGACAGCGGTCAAAGAGAGAGAGAGAGAGAGAGAGAAAGAATGAAATGAAGGAGGGAAGGAAGAAAGAAGCAAAAAAGAGATAGAGAGAATGAAAGGGAGGAGGGAAGCAGGGAAGGCAGAAAGCAAAAAAGAAAGAAAGAAAGAAAGAAAGAAAGAAAAGAAAGAAACAAGAGACATATATAAAGACAGAAAAGAAAGAAAGGCAGACAGAAGGAGTCAGAGATGACATAAGGACAGACGGATAGAAGGAGACAGAGACGACATAAGGACAGACAGATAGGAGACAGAGACGACATAAGGACAGACAGATAGAAGGAGACAGAGACGGCATAAGGACAGCCGGTTGACTCCTGCCAAACACTAAGCAGCAGAAATGTAATGTCTCTCAGTCTCTCTGTAGTAATTCTTCCTGGTGTCGACATAAAAACGTACATTGTGACTGTGCAACATAATACTTACATCATAACATTACAAGTAAACAGGACAAAGGACTATACTTTCCACAACAAATTCGTGTTTCCGCGTTCGAGGATTGGCCATGCGCGTTTCTGGTCATGTGACATGTGCGCCAATCGTGGGACGGCAAGTTCTGCGCCTATTTCCGGGTCTAACAGCCTGCAAACTACCTAACGCCTAGTTTATCACTGGTTAAGCTTAGGCGACTCTTTCGCAGTTGGTTACGGTTAGAGTTTGGAATCAGGGCAGGCGTTCTATCGCCATGCTCTAAGACATTTATCATTATTATTTATTATTATCTATTATTTATCATTTATTATTTACCATTTCTGCAAAAAGGAGGATCTTAGTAAAACCAAAAATGTGTATTGGGGGGTCCTACTAATCACCCCAAAGTACCAGAAAATACCCTAAAGTACCCCAAAATACCCCAAAGTATACCCCAAAGTATACCACAAAATACCCCCAAAGTACCCCAAAGCCCCCCAAAGTACAAGTATACCCCAAAGTACCCTAAAATACCCCAAAGTACCCCAAAATACCCTAAAATACCCCAAAATACCCCAAGGTATACCCCAAAGTACCAGAAAATACCCCAAAGTATACCAGAAAATACCCCAAAGTACCCCAAAATACCCTGAAATACCCCAAAGTACCAGAAAATACCAGAAAATACCCTAAAATACCCCAAAGTACCAGAAAATACCCCAAAGTACCCCAAAATACCAGAAAATACCCCAAAGTACCCCAAAGTATACCCCAAAATACCCCAAAGTACCCCAACATATCCCAAAATACCCCAAAGTGCCTGGAAATATACCACAAAATACCTAAAATGAAAAACTAAAATGTGCACATTTTGTGTAATAGTGTAATAGTGTAATAGTGTGTAATACTGTAATAGTGTGTAATAGTGTAATAGTGTGTAATAGTGTAGTGTAATAGTGTAATTTTTTGTAATAGTGTGTAATAGTGTAATAGTGTGTAATAGTGTTACACTATTACACTATTACACACTATTACACTATTACACACTAGCACACTATTACACTAGCACACTATTAGGTCGCTTTCACACAGGGGCTGTTTGGTCCGGACTATCGGACCAGAATTCGATAGTCCGGTTTTTCGGGTTTGTGTGAATGCGCGTCGAACTCGGTCCGCGGACCAAACACACGAACTCTGGTCCGACCAAAAACATAGGTCTCGGTTCGCTTCATCGGACCAAACGCGGACCAAATATAGGAAGTGCTTATTATTACCACTGTGCGTGGCATTCACTGCAAAACAAGCACACTGCATCTATCTCTCTATCTATCTATCTATCTAACTGTGCATCTTGGGTAGATAGAAGAAAAAACGCGGCTTATTATATTATTACCGAGGCGCGCGGCATTCACTGCAAAACAAGCACACTGTACACATATGGGCAGAAGACCAAATAAAACAGCTACTTGTGGGCACTCATAAAAACAACGCGGTGTACAAGTTGTTTAGCGAGAGGATGGTGGTAATGGGCTTCAATAGAACAATGGATCAATGTCACGTCAAAATAAAAAACTCCGCCTCCGCTGATCTGGAGGGCTCGCAGTCCACACACAGACACACACGCGCACACACGGGCTCGCAGCCACACACACACATTTTCCACTCTCTATTGTCCAATAGACGAGCACCATTTTCGACCGCGTGACATTGTTCAGAAAGTTTTGGTGCGCTGACAAATTGCTGTGTGAATGCAGACGAACCAAATGATGAATGCAACAATGTTGCAACTTCACCACCAGAACCGCACCGAGTCCACCAAAACTATATGTGAAAGCACCCTTACACACTATTACACACTATTACACTATTACACTATTACACACTATTACACTGTTACACTATTACACACTATTACACTATTACACACTAGCACACTATTAATTAGAATGGCGCTGCTCCGACCGGCCGCCTTTCTGTTAGCTCCGTCGAGACTGCTTACTTTTGTAAATTTTTATAGTTTTAAGAGTTTTATTTGCACCAACTGTTGGTGCATTATATGTGTATGACCGTCAGTCACTCATTGACATTGGATTAAGGAAAACTTACCGACTGGATTGCTCTCTGGATCGGATTGCTGAACAACAACAGTGGCCAGCGGAGATCCTTTGTTGCGGCCGAAGCAAGGAAAAGGCGCGACGACGAGGTAGAAGAGCCGGCGTCCGAAACAGACTGAGATCCAAGCGACAGAGAACCACATTGCCCAGCATATTGTTGGCCAATGTGCAATCGATAGGAAACAAACTGGACGACATCAGAGCACGGATCCAATTCCAGAGGGACATTCGGGACTGCAACGTCCTCTGTTTCACCGAGACTTGGCTGAGTCCGGACGTCCCAAACCATGCAATAGAACCGGCAGATCACTTCTTCGTTCTCTGTAAGGACCGAACGGCAGAAGAATCACTAAAGACGAGAGGAGGCGGCATAGCTTTCATGGTAAACAAGGAGTGGTGCGATATAGGCAACGCAAAGGAATTGTCTAACCACTGCTCCCCAGACCTGGAGTTTATCACCATCAAATGCCGACCCTTCTTTCTCCCGAGGGAGTTAACGTCCATCATCATGATCGGAGTATACATCCCACCACAAGCAAGCACTGGGGCCGCACTCTCGAAGCTACACGACGAGGTAAACAAACAACAGATAGCTAACGTAGACGATGCTATTTTGGTTCTGGGCGATTTCAACAGCGCGCGTCTTAAAAAGGTGTTGCCGAATTTCTATCAGCATGTGACCTGTCCCACCAGAGGCGAGAACATATTAGACCATGTATACTCGCAATTTAAGAATGGGTACAAGTCACAGGCTCTTAGTCCATTCGGTAAGTCCGATCACGCCGCCATCTTTCTTTTGCCAAAGTATAAACAGAGTATCAAGCGCACGCTGGTAGTATCGCGAGAGGTTAAACGTTGGACTGTGACGTCAGAGGAGACACTACAGGCTGCGCTGGAATGCACAGACTGGAATGTGTTTTCGTGATAACACAGACAACCTCAACGAATACACTGAAACGGTGCTTGACTTTGTCTGTACTTTGGTGGAAGAAACAATCCCCTCTACCACAATTAGAATTTACCCAAATGAAAAGCCTTGGGTAGATAAATCCGTCCGTGAGGCTCTGAAAGTGCGCACCTCAGCATACAACACCGGGCTTGTGACAGGCAACATGGATGAACACAAGACGGCAAGATACAACGTCAGGAGAGCAGTAATAGAGGCAAAACAGCGTTACAGGGACAAAGTTGAACTTCAGTTTGAACAGGCTGACTCTAGAGGCATTTGGCAGGACCTCAGAACGATGACAGATTACAAAGGCACCTCCCTCAAGCTGAACAGTGACATCTTCTTAGCAAATGATCTCAATACCTTCTATGCGAGGTTTGAGGCGGTGAATAACAACACCAGCCTACAAACCACCGCAATGGAGGGGGGGGGGGCGCTGCTGATGGAGATTCAGTGTTCAGAATAACAGAACATGAGGTGAAGAGGACCTTTAAGAAAGTGAATATCAGGAAGGCAGCAGGACCGGACGGTATCCCCGGCCGCGTCCTAAAAGTCTGTGCCGACCAACTGGCCCCCGGTATTCACTGACATATTTAACCTGTCCTTAGAACAGGCTGTCATCCCCACCTGTTTGAAGAAGTCCACCATCATCCCTGTACCCAAAAAATCTACGCCCACTTGCCTCAACGACTACAGTCCTGTAGCTCTGACCTCCATAGCCATGAAGTGCTTTGAGAAGCTAGTGAAGGGCTACATCTGTTCCTCCCTCCCCATCAACCTGGACCCCCTGCAATTTGCATACCGCCCCAACAGGTCCACGGAGGACGCCATAGCCCATGTGCTGCACACAGCAGCATCACACCTGGACAAGAGGCAGGGGAACTATATGAGAATGCTATTCATCGACTACAGCTCAGCATTCAATACCATAGTCCCCTCCAAACTCATAGCCAAGCTCAGGGACCTGGGCTTGAACTATGACCTCTGCCAGTGGGTCTTGGACTTCCTGACGGGCAGACCCCAGGTGGTGAGAGCAGGCAACTGCACCTCCTCATCCATCACCCTCAACAAAGGGGCCCCACAGGGCTGTGTTCTGAGTCCCCTCCTCTACTCCCTGTACACACATGACTGTGGCTCAGCGGAGCAACAACACAATCATCAAATTTGCTCACGACACAGTAGTGGTGGGCCTGATCTCTGCAAACGACGAGAGGGCCTACCTGGAAGAGGTCAAGGTCCTGGCGGGATGGTGCCAGGAGAACAGACTCTCCCTGAACGTCAGCAAAACAAAGGAAATGATTGTGGACTTTAGGAGGTCGGGGGTCAAGGACTACAGCCCCCTCAGCATCGACGGGGCACCGGTTGAGAGAGTGAACAGTTTTAAGTACCTCGGAGCCCACATATCCGAGGTCTTGACATGGACCACATTGACAGTGTTGTGAAGAAGGCACGACAACGCCTCTACTTCCTCAGGCGCCTAAGGAAGTTCCAAGTCAGTCAGAAGATCCTTAAGAACTTCTACTCATGTACAATAGAGAGCATCCTGACTGGCAACATCACCTCCTGGTTTGGGAATAGCACTGCACAAGACCGAAGCAGACTACAAAGAGTGACACGTTCAGCGGAACGCACAATTGGAGGGGGGCTTCCCCCAGTCTCTGGAGCGTAACAGTAAGAAGCATTTTGTATAAAAGTATTCTGTACTTCTGTATGACAACTATTAAAGAAACTTGAAACTATTACACACTATTACAGTATTACACTAAATGTGCACATTTTAGTTTTTCATTTTAGGTATTTTGTGGTACTTTGTGGTATATTTCCAGGCACTTTTGGAGTATTTTCTGGTATTTTGGGGTAAGATAAGATAAGATAAGATAAGATAAGATATTCCTTTATTGATCCCCTTGGGGAAATTCAGGCATCATAGCAGCATGGGGGGGAGGGGGGGAGGGGTACAGGTAGTAAAACAACACAGTATACAGGTAGTAAAAGACAACACAGGCAGTGTAAACAATTTGATCAATATGGTCAATATAATTTACTATCTGACTAGCTGAGGAATATTCACATTATTCACAGTGTCACATGAGGTGCAGTATGCAAGAGGTAGTGTTATAATAATTTACTATCTACTGAGTATACATTAATCAAAGTACCAGGGTAGTCTACTTTGTCCCCCTTGGGTTCCTATAAGTCCCAGGTCAATGTCTGGTAGCAGTCGCTGTCGCTGCCCCCTGTTGTGGGGCCTGGAGGCTGCTAGTCGCTGCCCACTGTTGTGGAGCCTGATGGCCGCTGGTATGAAGGACTGTCCGAGGCGGTTAGTTGAGTGTCGGGGGGGGATGAGTCTGTGGCTGAACGAGCTTCTCATCTTGACTAGCTCGTCGTAGAGGGGGTGGTAGGGGTTCTCCATGATGGCATCCAGCTTCCTTATCATCCCCCTCTCTACCATCACCTCAAGTCTAGGTAGCTCGACTCCCACCACAGAGCTAGCCTTCCTCACCAGCTTGTTGAGCTTGTTGGTGTCCCTTGAGTTGATGTAGCCTCCCCAGCATGCCACAGCATAGAAGAGGATGCTGGCCACAACAGACTGGTAAAAAGACTGCAGCAGTTTGTTGCACACATTGAAGGACCTGAGTCTCCTCAGGAAGAACAGCCTGCTCTGTCCCTTCCTGTAGAGGGCCTCTGTGTTGTCCGACCAGTCCAGTTTATTGTTCAGGTGTACCCCAAGGAACTTGTATGAGTCCACCATCTCCACATCCACCCCTCGGATGGAGATGGGAATCGGGTATACTTTGGGGTACTAGTGGGGCGGCGTGGCTCAGGGGTAGAGCGGGTCGTCCAATGATCGAAGGGTTGGTGGTTCGAATCCCGCTCAAGCCCATGTCCATCCCACTGCCGTTGTGTCCTTGGGCACGACACTTAACCTACTTGCCTCGTATGAATGTGTATGCATGTGAATGAATGTTGGTGGTGGTCGGAGGGGCCGTAGGCGATGATTATTCGCCACGCTTCCGTGAGTCTGCCTCAGGGAAGCTCTGGCTGCAATTGTAGCTTACCACCACCGGTATGACTGTGTATGAACAAGTAATGGACTCTGTAAGCGCTCTGGGGTCACTGGGGTGTCACGAAGAGCGCTATATAAATCCAATCCATTATTATTATTATTATTACTTTCTGGTACTTTGGGGTATTTTAGGGTACTTTGGGGTATTTTCTGGTACTTTGGGGTATTTTAGGGTATTTTTGGGTATTTTAGGGTACTTTGGGGTATACTTTGGGGTATTTATAGACAGGTAATGTTTTGTAACCTAACGTTACGTGGGACCAAGTAAGGTTTCGTGGATAATCCAATGTAGTTACCCCCCACCCAACCACCTCCAATGTAGTTTGCCCACCCCTACCCACCTCCTCCAATGTAATTTCTTCGTCAAATGTATATACTCTTAGTCTTTTTTAGACTCTTTTGTATCACAAACAGTACTGTATTTGTAAATCTGGTATGTCAAATGTACTATATTTGTAAATCTGGTATGTCATAATAAATGTATAGATGTAGCAGTACTGTCTATCTGTATGTCATGTTATGATGAATTGAAAATGGGGGACCCTGTGTAAACAAGACGAAAGTCTTTCTTTGGTCTGCATCCCCTTAACAATTGTGTGTATTGAGCTGTACTGTACCCATTCTGCAATCTGTTAAAAAAATAAAAATAAAAAATGTCAATCAATCAATAACCAGCGTTTAGCGCTAGCTAACGTTACCTAACTAGTAGCTAATGTTAGCCTAGCCTGACGTTAGCCTAGCCTGTTTAGCCTACCTGTTAACTGTTATTGTTTTATCATTGAGAACTTACCGTAGCAAGTCAACTTCAGTCACCTTCTCTTCTCTTTGTCGTCGGGAGGAAAGCGCAACAGCACAAATGTACTTACCGGAGCCCAGGTTGTTGTGATCACATGACTGACGAAGCCGTGCAGTGATAGGCCAGAAGTCAGTTCGATTGCATCCAGGCTCGATTGCTTATCCTCAGGGATGTGCACAGGGCTTTAGAAAGGCAGGTGCCCAATAGGAGAAAAGGGCATCAATTATTAAATGCAATGCGAGCGCGCACAGCGCGTGAGCCCGATTTTTGGGGTTAATACAAGTCTATGGTACATTCAGTTTCACCGATAGATGTCACCAAAACTACATAGTGTCCCTTTAATAACACAATATGCGCTCCAGACCAACAGCTGCGGGCGGCATGCCGAAATTAACACTGTTGAGAAAGCAAGAGAGATTCAGATTCAGAGTTTTATTTGCCACATGGAATCATACACTCAGAGTTTCTTCATTACACAATCATAAATAACATTCCATGGACAAGAGAGAGCAAGAGAGAGAGAGAGCGAGAGAGAGCGAGGGGGAGAGAGAGAGAGAGAGAGAGGGAGGGGGAGAGAGAGAGAGAGAGAGTATGCTGCGTGACAGGGAGGGGCTGGGGAGGGGTGATCTGGCGACGTGTTTCACGAGAGCCGCGCATCTTGCAAGTGAGGCGGTGAGATGAGAATGTGATAAAGCATGAAGTAAAGACATAATGCAATGCCACCGCCCACCGTGGTATGAATAATAAGAAATGTAGTATGGGGATTCAGGGGAAGTGCAGTGTTGCCACATCTAGCCTGCCTGCCGCCTGATTGCATGAGACTAAAGCATGGATAATCACAACTTCACAAGGCAATGCATGCCCGAAATATACAGTGCACTGCAAACCCGACATTTTATTTTGTTGGGCAAATACCTTACCTGATGAAGTGTACTCTTGCTTTGTTTTAGTTGAAATTAAATAAGAACGATATTCCATTTGTTCCATCCAGTTTAATAAAGAAGGAAACAATATACAAATAAGTCTCGGACGACTGCAGGTGTATTTACAAGTAGCGTCTCAACTTCCTGTTCCGGTCGCTGCGCTACTGTGCAGGACAGTCTGTTATAGAGGCGCTGTCTAGATATTCTCTATCTCCCCCAGAGTCTTTAACATACTGTGTAAAGGCTGAGAAATAATAATAAACAAACACACAAAAACGTGGACAAATACCTGTATAACCCACACCCAGGCTATGCGACTATAAATCATGTGTCCATTATGTGACTAGCCCATGGAATAGTCCCTGTGCCAGGCAGGCACTCTGGTCGCCCTGGTGGATCGGCGTAAGTCCGCCCTAGGTGCAGGGGACGACACAGTGGGCCCCGGTGGGGGATCGGCTCCCGGGTCCAAAGGGGCCGGTGGTGACGCCTGAAGGACCGTGTGCGAAGCAGGCGGCGTCCCGCGCCGGGGTTGGCTCGCCAATGTGAGTACCGGTGGCGATGTGGGGGACACAAGGTCGCAGTTGGGGTCAGGCAGACGTGGTGTGACAACGAGTGCTGGTGGTACGGTGACACGGGTCGCCAGGTCGTCGTAAATTGATCGAGGAGGTGGAAGGTTGTTGCGAACAGGGCTGAACCTGCGCAGGAACCTCCTGTTCCGAAGTGTGACTATGCCCGAGCCGTCGACCTTGACCACGTATTGGTCATGCTGGCGTACCTCCACAACACTGCCAGTCCTGTCCCATTTGTTGGGGTAGGGCCCTGTCTGGTTCTGTACACGGACCATGTCCCCTACCATGAGTGGCGGGAGGCGTTTTGTGTGCTCTGCCCAGGCATCCGCTGTGCGGATGTGGCGTTTGCGGAGAGCCTCCTACCTTGCCGTCAGTGTCTCACGCCAGGTCTCGTGTGGTCTGTACTTCCCAGGTACAACCGGGATGAAGTCACGTATCGGGCGGCCGAAGACACACATTGCCGGAGATATTTTCGTGTCAGGGTCAGGTGTGTTACGATATTGCAGGATCGCTCTCTGCACAGCATCTGTGTCAAGCTCCCCCTTTGGGCCGGTGTTGTCAGTGATAAGGCGTTTCATTGTCTTTACCCCAATCTCAGCGCGGCAGTTGCTGTGGGGGAAGGCCACAGATGAGAGGCGGTGGTGTACGCCCCATCTGTATAGAAATGACCTGGTCTCGGTGGAGGTGAACTCTGGGCCCCCGTCTGATGTGAGCTCTTCTGGCGTCCCGTACGTCACGAAGGCCCGACGTAGGTGATTTATGAGGCCGGCGGCGCCCCCCGTCGCCTTCGAGATGATCGGCCAGTTTGAGTACCGGTCCACCGTCACGAGGTAGTACACGCCCCTGTGCATGAAGAAGTCCGAACACACCGCCTGAAAAGGGTAAACAACTGGGATCGGCGGGGTTGGCGGCGCTCCAGGCTGTGAAGGTGCCATCCGGTGGCAGTGCTCGCAGTTCCTCCGAGTGGCGCTGATGTCAGCCGACATGCCTGGCCAGAACACAGAGGATTCTGCGCGGGCGGTCATCATCGATACGCCCTGGTGGGCAGCGTGTAGGGCGCTCAGCACTTCTCTGCAGAGAGAGAGTGGTATAATCACCCTGTCCTTGTACAAGACCACCCCATCAGTTGATGTGATGTTCTCACGGTACTGGTGGAAGTCACGGATCGTCGTCGGCATCTCGAATTTTGAGTCGGGGATGCCGTCCGTCGCCATTTCCTCCAGGGTGCGCATCTCACCATCGCTGCTGGTGGCCTCCCTGACACGATCCCATGTCACTGACCGCAATGATTCAAGGCCCGCAGCACACCATGCCAGGTCATCCTCCTCAGTGTCGTCGTCATTCCCTGGCTCGGTCTGGCGTAGGAAGGACAGTACATCAGTGTGCGTACTGGGTGGGAGGTGGGCGTTGTCATCTGGAAGGTCCATAAGTGATGGCCGTGTGGTGCCAACCGGCCTACGTGACATGGCGTCCGCCGCCTTGTTCCTCATGCCCGGGACATGCACGATGCGGAAACGATAACGCAAGGTCTTCTCCTTGAGGTTCCGTAGGCGTGGGTTTGGTATGTCATCGAGCGCCCTGTCTGCAAGGAGTCTCAGCAGCGGCTTATGGTCTACAGCTACAATCAAGTCCTCGCATCCCAACACAAAGTAGCGTGCCTTGTCCAATGCTTCCGCGACCGCAAGAGCCTCGCCCTCTATGGGCGCGTACCTGGACTCCGCCGCATGCGTGAATCTGCTGCCAACCAGGGTTATCTTCCACCCATCAGTGCAGCAGAAGGGTCTGACTGGCATACATCGGCAATGTTTCTGGAATAACCAGAATCCAATGCCCTCCTTTGACCAGTCCGTGGCGATACATGTTGGCCTGGTTGTCAAAAATGCGGACACCACGCTCAATTTCTTCGATGATCACATCCTTTGACTCACGGAATATGTCTTCCAACTCCGCGGACCACTCGAAGCGTTCTCCACTCTTCAGGAGCTTCCGGAATGGCTGCATACGCTTGGCCATACTGAAGGCGTAGGCCACCTGGTTGACCAGCCCAAACCACGACCTGATGTCCGTGACATTACGTGGTTGTGGGAAGTCGTGTATCGCCTCCAGGTAGCGACTGCACGGTCGCACATCAGTCATGGTGATTGTAAAGCCAGTGAAGTCCACCGTGGGTGCGCTAAAAATGAACTTCTCCGGGTTGAGGACTATTCCATTCCGGCCGCATATGTCCAGCCACTGGACCGCCTGGAAGTAGCTCTCCTCAATCGTATCTGACCATAGTAGCGTGTCGTCTATGCACTTAGTTTTGTTGCCTATGTCCGCGACAACCTCGTCATACCGTCGCGAGTAACCGTCCCCCGATTCCATGTACCCCTGCGGGGCCGACAGGTACCGGTAGCGGCCCCATGGGGTTATGAACGTCGTCTTGTGGCGATCGTCCTTGTGTAATGGGACGCTGTGGTAACCATTCCAGGCATCGAACACAGTCTTGAGTTTCCCGTTAGGCACACATCTCGCTTGGTGGAATGGAGATTGGGTGTGGTGGGTCTCGCGGAGTGCATACTTGTTCAGGGCCTGGAAGTCGACAGTGCGTCGCGGTTTGCCTGTCTTCTTCGCGCAGATCACCATGCGATGACACCACGTCACCGGTGTACCGATTGGTACTTCCTCCAACACGCCGAGGCGGACGTCCTGGTCGAGGCCTGCCTTTACCTCCTCTTGCCAGTGTAGGGCCACAGGGATGGGGGTGTGACAGGCAACCGGTGTCGCATCCTCATTAAGCATGAGGCGGAGTGGTGGGCCGGTCATTTTCGGTAATGTCTGGTGGGGGCATGTGTTAAATGTGCTCTGAGCGTACAGTTCTAACAAGTGTCTCCGTAACGCCTTCCTGTTAGCCTCGATCGCCAACATGGGGAGTGTGGTTGGCCTGGTCGGCGGCTCCGCACGCCGCGGGCAGTCACATACTTCTGATGTCGCCAGATTCACCTCCCCGAGTGTTGGGAACTGGGCGGAGATCATTCCCAGGTCCACGCAGGCTGCGCGGGAGAGAAATATGCGGTCTGAGGTGTCCGTCACACGCGATTTGGCGTGTCTCCAACCTTCGAGCGTCACCACTGTTGCCGGCGAATCTGACTACCGCAGCTCCGAGGATCCGAATTCCCTTATTGTTCGCAGCTTTCATGGTCATGGATACGGGGATGAGGTCCTCTGCGCTTAGGCCCATTTGTTGAGCGACTTTAATGCCGATCAGGCAGCTTTGGCATCCCGTATCGGCCATAGCAGGCAGGGATACTGCACGGGTGCGTTTTAGGAAGTCAAAACCCAGAGCCTTGTAATCCTCGTGCTCGGTGGTGAGAGTGAGGTTGACGTATGGCTGCGGGCTGGACGCACGCTTCATCCACTTGTCGCACATATCATCGTACAGGTGGTGAGCGAGGGGAAGCGTGCGTAACTCGCCATCTGTGCTGATTGTGCATAGCTCAACGAATGCTGCTGTCTGCTCGTCACACGTCCAGTCTGTCTCTCCGGGTGGGGGCCTAGTCGATCGGCCACCCAGGCAGGCCCTCTCGAGGTGATTCTGGCGGCCACACTTCCGACACTTTTTACCGTATGCTGGGCACTCGGCACGTCTGGCGTGCCACTGGGGTGTTTTGCCGTGGCCCACCTCGCCGCAGTGGATGCATACCCCTTCGGGCTTAGCCTTTGGTTTCTCTAGCCTGGCTCCTCCTCTGGCGCGGGTGTCCTGTTGTCTCACCCGCCTGTACGAACTGCTGACCGTGTCCGCGCTCTGAGGGTCAAGCAGGCGCGATGCCGAGCGCTTTCCAGACTCCTTAGCCTCGATATACTCGATCATGTCTGTTGTGAAGGGCCAGATTAAACCGAATATATATATTTATTTATATATATATATTTAATTGTATTTGTATATTCTCTAATATTCCCTGATATCCCTTGTATATTCCTTGTACAATATGCATTGAATATCCATTCTAGCCTACTGAACATCCCATAATAGTCTCCATTCTACTATTGGTCGAGACCTTGGTGCCAGGCTGCCATACCCCTCAGACCCAGTTCAAACGTACCGCTCCACATGTACGAACAAGTCCTAGTTCCGCGTAGGAATCTGGCTACCGCACCACTAATGGGACTATTTGTTCATAGTGCGTATATATACTGCGCTACTAAAGTAGGACTTTCTTTTCAGTCCAGTTTCTTACCCTCCAATAGAGTCACAGACGTAAAGCCTCCCCGCGACGCCACGTGTGGGAGTAAGGCCAAGTTCGCCTACCATCGGTATTGAGACATCGTGTATATTAATATTTGAATAGTCATATTTGGCACTATATCGTCGAGTTGGACGTAGTCTATTAAGCTAATAATAGTCTGTTAATATATAGTGCTTCGTACGGTGAGAATACTACCGTAGTCAGTACCCCATCGTTTCGGGCAGAGAACTGGCTGCTTATCCAGGGTGGTTGACCCCACGTGAAGCTGCACCCGAGGAGCCCCAGAGCCGACGAGCGAGTGGACCTGTATACCGGATTATTCTACCGACGACAGCCCGCCTTCCCAGGCACGGATTATGCTTTGTATACTTTGATTATTCCATGGATAAAGACCCCCGACACTGCCGTGTGTTGGAACCCCCCCCCCTGGAGAGGACGCAAGGTGAGGAGACGCTCTGCAAGACGAGGTCGCTTCACGTCTCTCCTCCGTGGACCGGATGACGCCGGCCCACAAAGAGTCCACCTGCTTTCATCTGTGGTCCAAGGATCGCCGGCGCATTGAACGGCACTACAGTGGGTTCACCTGGGATACCCTTGGCCGGATGAGGCAGCCGGATTCTACCCCCCCCCCCCTTCCTACTCCTGTCGGCTTACAAGCGACCGGATTAACCCCCCCTAGCGTATCCAGTATATAATCATTCAAGTATCATTGCTGTTATTCCTTAAACTATTCCAGGTCGTATATGTACCACCTGCGCCTTCAGAGATTGGACATTCTCTATTGATATACCGACGAATACTCTTGCCATAAAAGTGCATACTAATTTCCATTCATAAATGTGATTGTTTTGATTAAGTGCTTGCTCTACACACCATCGCTGTGTAGAAATAAAGACCTATTTCTAATTCGTACATTTGTGTTGGATCCGTTTCATCTACGTGACAGTGTTCATCATAATATATTTATGCCGTGTACTGGGTGGCCGAATATTAAGTACAAAGGTAGTGGTAGTAAGTATCATATCTAGTAATACAGTCAGGGAATTGTACCCCTCAGTTACAATTGGTCCTTCGAGCCGGATGGTAATTAGTGTAGTATTAATATAGTGTTATTAATATTGAAATGGCCTATGATGAACACTCCACGAAACGATCCTCCTAACCAACGCCCGCAGCGCGAACGACGGCTCCCTCAGTATTTAGAGGCTTACGCTGTCAGTCAACAACCTAGTCTTCTACTAACAGTAAACGCGGTAAAACTAGAAAGTAAAAGTATGTCTAACCCCAACGCCCAGACTACCCCGACCATAGAGGCCCCTACGGGCTCTAATGTAACTGACCAAGTTCACGGTGGGGACCAGTGGGAACCAGACATGACTTCACACCCCGCCAGTACTGAAGAAGTAGTCCCCGATGAGTCCCGGGAGGAATACAACGCTACCGAGAGAGAACTCGGCACGGAAGAAGACGGGGAGAGCACCGTGGAGATAGAGCTCCAAGGCTCCGCAAGGAGTACCCCGAGGGAAGGCTCCCCTATACAACCGCCTTCTCCCAGCGAGGCAGAGAGGACCCTACAGCAGGCCTTCCTCATCAGCCTGAACGCCGCTGCTGAACGCGACCGACTGCAGATCCAGCAGCGGAGCAAAGAAGAGCATATACGTCTAGAACTAAGACGCATTCAGAGAGAAGAGAATGTGGCCCGAGACCGAGCAGACAGCCAGCGAGCAGCTGCTGGTGCTCTACGGGACGCAGAGCGCGACAGACAGCAAGCGCAACTAATAGAACAGCTGATCAGACGGACAACACCCTCTCCCTCCGCCAGAGGCTCCAGGAACTCGTCTAGACACACCTCCAGGGCGGCATCCCCTAGCCGAGTAAACAACCCTGAACTTGACCAACAGACGAGGTCTATACCCCCCACAGACCACCTCCCCCCACCGGTCCAAGCGAGACCTAGCAACCGGGAAGGAGCAGCATATCCTGTGGAGAGGCTAAACCAGAGACTACAAGCACTGGATGACCTAACTGAAGACGAAGAGGAAGAGGAGGAGAACCACGCCCGACGACAGCACAGTACTCTACCGGACCAGGAGGTCCGGTACAGCCCAGGCTATACTCCCGCGGAGCTGCGCTACAGACCCCCGACTCTATACACGGGTGAGCACGACGCACGACCCGCACCGAGGAACAGCACCTGGACAAGCGGGCCATGGTACACTGCCGGTACCAGCCCATACCAAGGAGCGGGAGGAGACTCGCCTAGGAGGCCTCTCCCCCAACGCTCGCCGATGTATCCACAGTCAGCGTCATACATTGGCACGCCTATGGTACCCGACTTCACCCAAGAGAACCGGGCCCAGTATACAGAACTCCGCATGTGTCTGGAGACCATGTTGGTGGATGTATTGGATTAACGCCACAAATACGCCATCCTACTGAAGCACTTAAAGGTACCCCGCGCACATAATATAGCGCTCGCCTACGCGACTTCCACCACCCCATACACAGCAGCGCTGGTAGCATTGGACCAGAGGTATGGGCGCATATGGGATTACGTGATCCAGGAGATCCGACACATCGACCGCTTACCCCCAGCAATAGACAATCGAGCACTGGACGACCTGTCCATCAGAGTGCAGTCCCTGGTAGGGATGTTGGGAGCGCAGAGAGAGAAGGGGAGGCATGAACTTTACGCCAACTCAAATGTGGAAAGGATCTTGGAGAAGCTGCCGCCCGCTCGACAGGAGCGTTTTAGGCGACAGAGGGACCACCGAGACCCGAATGGCCCCGAACCGAACCTCCTCGATCTAGCAGACTTCCTGGCGAGAGAAGTCAGCAGCCTACGGCTAGATACATTCGGACGGAGCACCCCTGGCTCCAGAGAAGGAACCAGACGACTAAATGATGGAAGAAGATCGGTGACTGTGATGCACCAATCGGAGTCAGTACCGAGCAGCAGGAGCCACAGTACCCCCTCCAGAACGGAGAAGTGGAAGATAGTGTGCCCCTACTGTGAGAAAGAACACTGGCTAGCGCAATGTGACTCCTTCCCCAAGCTGAACGCGGAGGAAGCAAGTCAATGGATAAAGTCCAACAAGCGCTGTTTTCGCTGTGCGCGCTCACACATGGCAGCCGAATGCCGCTTAAAGAAAAGGTGCACCAAGTGCGATGGAGCCCATCTGGACATACTTCACGACAGTAACAGACGGCGCCCTTCACCCGCACCATCCAGCCGCAAAGCGAGCGTCATGTACATCGATCCCGCCAGCAGCAGTGGAGCCCGAGTACTCCTAAAAGTAGTGCGTGTGACACTAAGCTACCAGAATAAAGTCCTGGACACTTACGCCGCCCTCGATGACGGGTCAGAGAAGACCCTTCTGCTCGCCTCCGCTGCGGCCCAGCTAGGGCTGCGGGGAAGCGAAACCCAAATGACAATTCGGACAATAAGACGAGATTTGAAGACGATAAAGGGCGAGAATGTCTCATTCTCTATCGCAGCAAGCGGCCAGCCTGAGCGACGGTACCAGATTACAGACGCTTTCACCAGCCAAGAAATAGGACTGTCGCGGTACACATACCCCGTCGCCAAGCTGATGGAGAAATATGTACATCTGCGCAAGTTACCGATCCCGCTCATAGACAATGCTATGCCGACCCTGTTGATAGGCTCCGACCATGCAGACCTCATTGTCCCGATAGACCGGGTTCATACCGGACCCCGAGGCTGTCCTGCAGCAGTCGAGACCCGTTTGGGATGGACTCTCCAAGGCCCGCTCGCCAAATCTCTCAACCGAAGTACAGCCACTAGATGTCTCCACTCCCGAGTCACGGAGGGAGAAACCGCACTCCTGCAACACGTAGAGCGGCTATGGACCTTGGAACAAATGCCCTTTAAGAACGGAAAGAAAGACATTCGCTCTAAAGATGACATTTACGCCATTCACCTCCTCGAGACAGGGACCAAGAGAGTCCCGGTCAACGGCGTGTTGAGATACGCCACGCCACTCCTGCGGCGAGAAGGAATGCCTACTTTCCACGCCAAGACAGACGCCACAGAACGGTACCTGCTGAACACGGAGCGGCGCTTAGCCAAGAACCCCGCCCAAGAGAGTGTATACCGCGCTGAGATTGAGAAGCTCATCACAGCGGGACACGTCACAAAGATGGACATTAAAGAGGCTGACCAGACCACTGAATCGTGGTACGTGCCTCACCACAAGGTCCATCACAACGGTAAAGACCGCATAGTATTTAACTGCAGCTACCAGATCGGATCCCAAAATCTGAATAAAGAGTTACTGCCCGGTCCCACACTCGGCCCCTCCCTACTCGGCGTTCTACTCCGCTTCCGCCAGGAAAAGGTGGCCATCAGCGGGGACATTAAAGGAATGTTCCTGCAGGTGAGATTAGTAGAGGCGGACAAGCCCCTGTTACGGTTCCTATGGAGAGAGAAGCCAGGAGATGAGCACCCAGCCATCTACCAATGGGAAGTCCTCCCCTTCGGAACGACGTGCAGCCCCTGCTGTGCTACATTTGCACTACAGAAACATGTAGCAGAGGACCCAGCAGCGGACGAAGAGGTCCGACACAGCGTAAAGAACAGCTTCTACGTAGACAACTGTCGACAAAGCCTTTCAACCCAGGAAGAAGCCGAGGCTCTCCTGACTAAACTCCGCGCCTCATTGATCAAAGGCGGCTTTGATCTCAGGCAGTGGGCCAGCAGCGATCCGCAAGTACTGCGCAGCCTCTCCTCCGAGGACAAGGCAGTCAGCAGCGAGACCTGGATGGCTACAATCCCGGGAGAAGCCCAGGAGATGACCCTGGGATTGGTGTGGCGATTCAAAACAGATTCGCTTCACTACAGACACAAGCCCCTGACTACGGAGCAGGGAAGGCCGGCGGCGGCGCCGACCACCAGACGGAGTGTGTACACAACACTCGCCCGACAATATGACCCGCTAGGATGTATTCTACCGTACACCACCAGGGCAAAAATGATTGTACGAGCATTGTGGGACAAGGACCAGGGCTGGGACGACCCCATTCCCGCACACCTTGCATCCACCTGGAGAGAGTGGGAGATGGAGCTCCACTCACTCCCAGGCGTTAATATGCGCCGAAGCTACTTCCCACCCACGGTGAGGCCAGAGACATGTAAAATGGACTTACACGTCTTCAGTGACGCCTCAGAGGTCGCATACGGATCAGTAGCCTACTTGCGGGCCCAAGAGAAGGGGGGAGAGATCTACACAGCATTTGTCCTCGCCCGCTCGAGAATAGCCCCACGCAAGCAACAATCTATCCCACGTCTAGAGCTCTGCGCAGCCCTAGCCGGAGCGCACCTAGCCACGCTCATCCAACGTGAGCTCACCATACCGGTGTCTAGAACAATCCTGTGGTCAGATTCCACGACGGTACTCGCCTGGATCAAATCGGACTCATGCAAGTACAAAGTCTTCGTGGGAGTCAGAGTCACCGAGATTCAAGACTTAACCGAAGAGTTAACCGGAGAAACAGAGTGGCGCTACGTTGATACAAAACAGAACCCAGCTGACGTCATCACCCGGGGGATGCCCCTGGATGACCTCACCCGTCGCAATGTCTACAGTGACGGCCCCGCATTCCTAAGACTCCCGGAAGGACAGTGGCCCATGCCTATCCCGAGGGAAGCAAGTCCAGAGGAGGTGGAAAATAAGAAGTCTGTGTTCTGTGGATTGAGCACTGTTATCTCCGCAGACCCCAACACACTCCTGATGGGGCGGCTAGATCCTGCATTACCCCAGACAATGTACCGGCCTGAAGAAGCGAACGGCCGACGAATGTGGAGGTACAGCCAAGTATTAGCCGACAAGTTTTGGAGCAGTTTCCTACTGCACTACCTACCGTCTCTACAGACCCGCCAGAAGTGGGTAAAGGAGAGAGACAATTTGACAGAAGGAACAGTCGTCATGATTATTGATCAATCACTGCCCAGAGCTATGTGGCCGGCCGGCCGCGTAAGCAAAGTGATCACCGGTGCCGACGGCAAGGTCCGAGCAGCTGAAGTGCTCGTCCAGGGTCGCACTTACACCCGTCCCGTGGCGAGGCTCATAGAACTGCCTCGACTCCCAGACACAATCGATGATGACCATGACCCTATAACCCTATGACTTTGTGAAGTTGACTGACCCCTACAGCAAACCCTTATGTGTAAATAGACAACGCGATTAATCTGTCTCTGTTTAACTGATTAGGTCTGGGACCAATCAGGGGGTGGCTGTTGTGAAGGGCCAGATTAAACCGAATATATATATTTATTTATATATATATATTTAATTGTATTTGTATATTCTCTAATATTCCCTGATATCCCTTGTATATTCCTTGTACAATATGCATTGAATATCCATTCTAGCCTACTGAACATCCCATAATAGTCTCCATTCTACTATTGGTCGAGACCTTGGTGCCAGGCTGCCATACCCCTCAGACCCAGTTCAAACGTACCGCTCCACATGTACGAACAAGTCCTAGTTCCGCGTAGGAATCTGGCTACCGCACCACTAATGGGACTATTTGTTCATAGTGCGTATATATACTGCGCTACTAAAGTAGGACTTTCTTTTCAGTCCAGTTTCTTACCCTCCAATAGAGTCACAGACGTAAAGCCTCCCCGCGACGCCACGTGTGGGAGTAAGGCCAAGTTCGCCTACCATCGGTATTGAGACATCGTGTATATTAATATTTGAATAGTCATATTTGGCACTATATCGTCGAGTTGGACGTAGTCTATTAAGCTAATAATAGTCTGTTAATATATAGTGCTTCGTACGGTGAGAATACTACCGTAGTCAGTACCCCATCGTTTCGGGCAGAGAACTGGCTGCTTATCCAGGGTGGTTGACCCCACGTGAAGCTGCACCCGAGGAGCCCCAGAGCCGACGAGCAAGTGGACCTGTATACCGGATTATTCTACCGACGACAGCCCGCCTTCCCAGGCACGGATTATGCTTTGTATACTTTGATTATTCCATGGATAAAGACCCCGGACACTGCCGTGTGTTGGAACCCCCCCCCCCTGGAGAGGACGCAAGGTGAGGAGACGCTCTGCAAGACGAGGTCGCTTCACGTCTCTCCTCCGTGGACCGGATGACGCCGGCCCACAAAGAGTCCACCTGCTTTCATCTGTGGTCCAAGGATCGCCGGCGCATTGAACGGCACTACAGTGGGTTCACCTGGGATACCCTTGGCCGGATGAGGCAGCCGGATTCTACCCCCCCCCCCCTTCCTACTCCTGTCGGCTTACAAGCGACCGGATTAACCCCCCCTAGCGTATCCAGTATATAATCATTCAAGTATCATTGCTGTTATTCCTTAAACTATTCCAGGTCGTATATGTACCACCTGCGCCTTCAGAGATTGGACATTCTCTATTGATATACCGACGAATACTCTTGCCATAAAAGTGCATACTAATTTCCATTCATAAATGTGATTGATTTGATTAAGTGCTTGCTCTACACACCATCGCTGTGTAGAAATAAAGACCTATTTCTAATTCGTACATTTGTGTTGGATCCGTTTCATCTACGTGACAGTGTTCATCATAATATATTTATGCCGTGTACTGGGTGGCCGAATATTAAGTACAAAGGTAGTGGTAGTAAGTATCATATCTAGTAATACAGTCAGGGAATTGTACCCCTCAGTTACAATGTCCTTTAGTGGCATGTTCTGGTTCTTCTCACCGAGCAGGTCGAGCTGTATTTCCGAATCTGCAATGCCACGGGCAATCACGTCACGTAGGATCTCTTCCGTGAAGTCGTTGACTTGGTCGCACCCTGTCCTAGTGCATTTCACATCAGCGCTGTCTAGATATTCTCTAGAAATAGTAACTGTAAAAAAAGGTCTCGACTCGAGTGTGAGCTCAACAACAGCTGGATATCAATTTCGTGTTCAGTGCACTGCTGGCCCGGCGTGCAGTTTACATCATCTCATCATCACCCACCCACTTGCTATGCGTAAATAATAGGTCCTTCCAGGCTGGAAGGACCTATTATTTACGGCATTTCTCTCTCTTTCTTTACCTAATATTTAGATTCTATCGTGACATCTTTCATTTGGAAGGGCAGGGCAGTATATCTATATGTGCAACAGTTAAAAAAAAAAAAAAAAAGAGGGTGGCATCAAAAGGGCACTTTCTAATGAAAAATGAAAAAGGCAGGTGCCCGGGCACCCCTTCACCCCTATGTGTGCACGTGCCTGCTTATCCTGTCTGGGTAACCCGGATGATTCTGCATCGCAATTTTTTACATTGAATTTTGAACACCGTAATTATGCATTCGAATTTTTTACATTGAATTTTACACACCGCATTTTTATTTCACATAGGTAAATTCAGAGCAAAAAATTCAGATACATGATTTTCAAAGTAATTATTTTCAATGCTATAAATTCGGTGTCTGAAAAAATTCAGATACATGATTAGAAAGTAATTATTTTAAATGCTATAAATTCGGTGTCTGATGAAATTCAAATACTTCTGTCACTCATTTACTTCCATAGGATTGGTCTGGTATATTTCCTGCAAAACAAGATACAGGCTGCTAAGATAATAACATTAAATCGAATGGCGTTTCGGCCCTACAGAAGCTAGAGCTAAAAATCAAAATGCATATGATCGATATCATGTTCCACCATGAATGCATGAAGGGGGGGGGGGCGGGGGATGTCGTTTCTGATGATTGATTACCAATAACGGCATTAGCCTCAGTAGCCGTATTCGCTGACCGGGTGGATGGCTATCAAAGCAAGGCCCGATAAACCACCGCAACACTTCCGGGATTCTGAAATCGGGGAGGAGATAGCGGGGGGAGCATAATAATGAATGTGGATGAGAGCCGTGATGTAAGTGGTTGCAGATACGGCTGTGGGGGTGCTAGAGACATGATCGAATAGACGTTTATGCGCGTCAATCTCCTGAACACGGCGTGACCCATTCCTAATCGATCAGAACTAAATCGCCAGAGAAAAAGCCCATTTTAAAGCACCTATTCCGCATGCACATGCGCAGAGTGCCCATGGAGTCTGGACGACGCACAAATGAATGTGGACTGTTCCATCAGAGGGCGGAGCTTCGGTGGCCAGTGTGAGTGGCTACAGACTGCTTCACTTAAATATAAACATTAGTCTACCTGGAGACTCAATGAGGTAATTGTAGATGTCGCCATAAGATGCGTCTGGCCATTTAGTGGGATCATTATCGTGTTCGGCTGAAAGGACACTGGCCACCGAAGCTCCCCCCTCTGATGGAACAGTCCACATTCATTCGTGTGTCATCTCGCGTCGTCCAGACTCCATGGGCAATCTGCGCATGTGCATGCGGAATAGGTGCTTTAAAATGGGCTTTTTCTCTGCCGATTTAGTTCTGATCGATTAGGAATGGGTCACGCCGTGTTCAGGAGATTGGGCGCATAAACGTCTATTCGATCATGTCTCTAGCACCCCCACAGACGTATCGGCAACCACTTACATCACGGCTCTCATCCACATTCATTATTATCCCCCCGCAATCTCCTCCCCGATTTCAATGTAACGCGGAAGTGTAGTGGTCTATAGGGCTGTAATTTACGTGAAAAAGGTCTTACCGTGGGCCGGTTGGACTGCAAAATGGATTTCCCAGTTATCGATGGCCAAGTGGTAGATCCATATGTCCATTGGCTGATGCTATATTTCTTTACTGCACACTGAATTCAGCTCCCAAAACATATTCCATGCTACACGCATAGATTCAGCCTAACAGGAAAGTCCATTCAAGATCAGAAAAAATAAAACACTGTTCTGCCACAGGGAACACTGCATTATCGAGACAGCGACCCTACGAGGATCTGGCCGGTAATGCACTTTTCCGAATTCCAAGAGTAGGGTAATTCTGTAGTGCCGCTCTGTGACATTGAGTAGATTAAAATGGAATAAAAGCCAAAACAACCTTGCCACGGACATGTCCATGGTTGGCCCTCAAACGTTGGATCCCAAACACGGACATGTCCGTGGTTGGCCAGGAATGTGTTAAGCATCCGTCTGTGAGCCAATCAGAATGCACCTCGACAGTGTAGTATGACGAACCAGAAGAGGTTTGTCATATAAAGGAAGTCAACACATGAGTTCAATTTAACAACAATGATTTATTTAATCCTATCTAAAAACAATAATTGATTAAACAACAAAAGCATAAACAAATAGGTATGTATCAGAATGGATAAGGATCCCAAGATGGTTCACTTGGTGGCTGATACAACCTGTGGTGTCTGAAGTGGAAAAGCAGATGGGAGAAGCAGACAGAAGGGTTAGACAAGGGAAACATATATACTGTGTGTGCAGGCAGCTCTCTGCACTGCACAGGTGATTCAAATTGGGGTAACGACCTACCCACTCCAACCTGCTCTTTGAGTCAGAAGACTCCCCATTGCAGGTAGAGTGGGGGTCGTCACACCCTCCCCCTAAAGACAAGGGTTCTACCCTGTTAATAAATTACATTTTTATTTATAAGTGACTAACCCAAATGTAACAATACTTTTTCCCAAATTCAACATAGGTTTACCCTTCACCCATTCCCCTCACCATCCTGCCTCCGCTCTCAGCAACATAGGGCCCTAGGTAGCTATTTTAAGAGAGCAGGAGACAGTAGGGATTGGGGAACAGACAAAACAAGAGTTGCACACCAGAGGAGCACACAAATACAAATTACAAAGCACAAAAGTCAACAATCAAACACATGGGCCAAAAAGGGATATTTAATCTACAGAGCTAAATGGCGTTTCCAACCAACCTATCAAGCATACCCCACATAGGTTAAGGGTTAGGCCTCGGGTTAGGCCTCTTTGTGCATTATCAAAATTAGCCCTAGGCTTATAATACAGCAGTCAAAGAATTAAGGGTACAATTAAGGGTTAAACAAAACACCACAAATCATCTCCAACACCCCTGCGGACCGGTCACCCTTTCCCCTCACCCTCCTGCCTCCGCTCTCTGCAACATAGGATCCTAAGAAGCAAATTAAGAGAACAAGAGACAGAAGAGATTGGGGGAGCAAACGAGACGAGAAGAACAGAATGTTAAAAGGTGATGCACATCAAAACAATAGTCAACCCTATAAGGTCGCCATAAACTTAAATGGTCAACCATGCCCGGACGTAAACTTAAACGGTCAACCATGCCCAGACGCATGTCATCAGGTGCTGGAAAGTTGCGGGCACAACAACATCCTCCATCTCAGCACAACGACCATAAAGAGATTTTATCTTTTTCTTTTTCTTTTTCCAGTTCTCTTTTCCTCTCTTTTTTTCCGTTTTCATTTTCTCCTTCCCAACCATCTCACTCTGAATAGTCATGGGACCACCAACTTTCTCACCAAACCTCAGGTCATCAAGGCTAAACCCTGTGACCTCCTGGGCGACCTCTCTGGAAGCCAGTAGGAGCAATGGCAGTCCCTCCTCAGGAACGGCCACTGGAGAGGTGGAACAGAAAGAAACATTAATGCATTCCCCATTATTCCCCCCCCCCTTCAGATGGGCAAAAGGTGGTGGGCGTCAGGAGGTCCACATGATCACATGCATCTCCGCCTTTGGCAATAACATTTGAGATAACATTTGCCTCATCCATATTCTCAAATGGCACGGCTGTATCTAACAGTGTTTCCCAAGCCGGATCAATTTCCACCCCTGTAGCCAAATCAGACTGTGACATGGACTGAAATGGGTCAGGCAGAACCAAACTAAGATGAACAGACTCAACATCCGCGCCTTTGGCAACCCCCTGCGCATCACACGTTGCCGTCATTTCCTGTGCCACTGCACAGGCTGGATGCTCAATGACAACATTTGATATGTTGTCATTGTCAACACCGTCAAACATAGGACTAGGAGAGTCTTGTGGTTCTGGACTAGGAGAGTCTTGGGGTGCTGGACTAGGAGAGTCTTGGGTGACTACACTTGGGAGAGGCCCCTCGGCCCACACCCGCACCCCAGCAAGATTGTTACCCAGGTCGATGTCCACACCAACTACAGGCAACCCAGCGTGCACACCTCTCTGCATAACACCACTTCCCAAACCTGAAATGAGAGAAATGTTAGGCACAGAAACAGGGAACACAGACAATGGTGGACGAGGAGAAAACAATAAATCCAGCTCCCTATGCTGCAGATCTATATATTCGGCAAGCTCAGCCTTCTGCCTAATCTCCTCCAAAGCGAACTCTTGTCTGTGCTTTGCCTTGTAAAGCCAACTCTCGTCTGTGCTGCCGTATCAGAAGTTCCTTCTGCCGCTCAAAACTGAGTGCCATAGTGCACTATTGGCCTAAACAAAGTGAGCCGCACTCACAAACAAAGTGCCCTACGACACAGGCCTACAAAACAAACAAAACCTATGCTGGGACAATGAAGCGTGAATACCATTAAAAAACAAACAGTCTGATCAAATGAAACCTCCCCCCCTGACTAACTACAGGTCCTAACTAACTACCTCAAAAGCTCAATCTTCGTGCCACTACTTGTAGGGGGTACTGATGCACTAGAACTCTCTGGGCAGAAAAGTACCTGTTATACAGCCACTCCTCTGAGCCAGAGACGTGCTCCCGAGAGGACAAAAGCGCCTATGCCAGTGCCTGTCTCTGCCTACGTTTTTGCGGCCGCCTAAAAAAGAAAATACCAAGACAAGTCCCCCTATTGGAAACCTGCCCTCTTCGCCTACCTGGGGATTTTTGGTTCCCAAAACAGACTGTATGATTAAGGCATCAAACTCCAAAGCCTCAACACAAGCAATAACAAACAAACAAAACAAAGTAACAAATCTCCACCACAAGAAATCTGCACAAACAAACTGCCACTTCCCCCAAATACCAAACAATCAAACCCCAATAACAAAGACCAAATCACACATGCTCACTCCCCAACATTGGCATACAATTAATTAGGCTACAAACAAATTCTAGCCAACAGGCTACAAATACAATACTAGCTGCAACCCTCAGGCCACAGACACTAGTCCAAAGAAGCAATTAGCCTAAATATCTTTTCAAATGAGCCCTTCTATACTCAGACAGAGCCCAAACAAATCGTCCCAACAGGAACCCACCACAAATGCCAGCCAAACTACAAACTCCAAATGCCAGAAAAATTACCAAGCACAAATACCAATTCAACCACACTAGGCCAAATTACAAACAAATCAATGTCCAAGTGTCACAAAAGGTCCTCCAAACGGCTTGAGCCCCCATATATGACGAACCAGAAGAGGTTCGTCATATAAAGGAAGTCAACACATGAGAGTTCAATTTAACAACAATGATTTATTTAATCCTATCTAAAAACAATAATTGATTAAACAACAAAAGCATAAACAAATAGGTATGTATCAGAATGGATAAGGATCCCAAGATGGTTCACTTGGTGGCTGATACAACCTGTGGTGTCTGAAGTGGAGAAGCAGACAGAAGGGTTAGACAAGGGAAACATATATACTGTGTGTGCAGGCAGCTCTCTGCACTGCACAGGTGATTCAAATTGGGGTAACGACCTACCCACTCCAACCTGCTCTTTGAGTCAGAAGACTCCCCATTGCAGGTAGAGGGGGGGTCGTCACACCAAAACACGTAAGTATGAGGTACCCACTGATTTATTTTTTTCAATTTCAGAGATAGATTCTTACAATGATTAAAACAACTCAAAATCAAGATTATTCACACCCTGTTACAGCATAATTCAAAACCCTAAATAAAAAATAGCACATTATAAAAATAGCTTCCCATAAAAAAAACTGCAATTTGTGCTTATTACAACCTAAGACAAAGAATCATATAAGTCCGTTTGAAGTTTTCAGAGGAAACTATTATCTAAAGATGGTAAGTTAGTGTTGTGTTCACTTGTAGTTAATTTAAAGACAGTCAAGGTTGAGCCGTTGCTTGTATCACCTTCACACTCCATGTGATATATTAACTTCACAAGTGCAAATACGGTCAACATTTTTTATAAATGGACTTATATGGTTCAGTACAATGGTTCAATTAATGAGTCCAGAATATATTTACATACACTTGTAAGCAACGTCCTCATGGCACAAAAATAGACATTTCCCTCAGAGCAAATAAAAGACTCCATTCTGTTAGTTTTCACTACCGCTCCTTTCCTTGTCTCCTTCCAGGAAATAACTTGGAGAAGATGGGAAAAGAGGGAGGAGAGAAAGGGGCAACTGGTACTGATGTTTCAGGGCTTCTGCATCACAGACGAGACAGCAATATTGATGATGACCAAATGCCATTAGACGTCCTCAAAAAGAAGCTTCCCTTTTTTCATTTCACTAAAGTTATCAACTTTCAAGATATAAAATGTCATTTCTTTTTTATACTTTTCCGGATATACATCATTCTAGAGGTTTTGTATTTCTCCTCACGGGTGGTCCAATCATTCTTACAGCTGGCCTGAATCATGCAATTGACTTCCTGGACCCTCTGCTGCCGGAGGCTGGAGATGTTTGAAGCAGCTTTTTCTCCCCTGTTGGGACAGCAGTGTCGTGGATCAGGGGGGAGGAGGTGGTAGTGGAGTGAAGGAGGCTTTTATAAAGAGACAGTATGCGCTCGTCACTTGTTGGCCGAGCTGCAAAGTCAGAACTCCTCATACTTTTCACCCTAATCTCAAATAGAGTCAATGTTTTTGACACTATTGATTTTCAAAGCTATGGTGATTTCTTTTTATACAGTTATACTCTTAATGTATTAGCGTCTCTTGCACGGGAGCTCCGACAGTTTCAACATAGTCCATTGAGATCGATGAGGTCCTTTTTTGTACAGAAGCTTCCAGAATCTGCAGAGATAATTTACAGCAGTTAAATAAAGTCTACATATTCATAATAAAAATCCTTCAAATACAGAGGAAAAAAAACACCCACAATTAGGTCAATAAATATTTGGACATTGACACAATTCTGGCTCTGTACACCACCACAATGGACCTGTGAAATGAAACAATCAAGATGTGCTTTAAGTGCAGACTCTCAGCTTTAATTTGAGGGTATTTACATCTAAATCTTGAATTTTGATTTCACAGGTCCATTGTGGTGGTGTACAGAGCCAATACTGTGTTGATATCCAAATATTTATGGACCCGACTGTATAGTGGTGTTTACATCAAGAAATGAGTAGTTTTCAACCTTTTTGATGCCACCAAAAAATTTAACATTCCCAAGTACAAAACTATTGAGTGCTTGGAAAGGTCACAAATCGCATTGTGCTCATATTATACAACAGTTGGTTCCAACCAAGTAATTTGATTGGACAAGAGGAATCGATGAGTGCTGATATTCAGTATAACAGCACTGGGACGTTTTACCTATATGCATCACTCCACCGCACAGGTGTTCTATTAATAACCATTAATTAGGCAATGGTTCAGGTTCAAAAGTGCAGTTGTGGAACTATTTGTTGGCGGAGCTAAATAAATGATTACATTAACAAACAAATGTCAAAATCTAAATCAATTGTCGCTTAAAACGGTTAACTAATAGATGGTGATTGTAAAACTGTTGATAAGAGGTCTGGAGATATTCAAAGCATAATAAGTTAGTAAAAAAAAAATTGCCTAGAAGTCACCGTTTGATGGCATTACAGATTTTACTTTTAACTTAATTGAATAGAATAAAATCTATGTTTTTTATATTTTTTGTATTCTTCAAAGTCAATGTGTTATGTCAATATCAGCCTCGTACCTACGATCGAATCACAGCCGATATTCAGTATAATAGCACTCCTTCTTATGGGATATTGCTTAATTAGGCTAACTATAGAAAACTGCTGGCCATGGAGAATTATCAAAAATATAGGTTATTCAATTCAATGAAGTTAAAGGTAGAATCTGTAATGCCATTAAGCGTGACCTCTAGGCAAAATAGCCCTGCTTGGTATTGCACTTAGTTTATTTAGTTTTTGTATTGATCCGATGTGTGGGTTGGAGTTTAGTAACCTATTATGCTTAGAATTTCTCCAGACCTCTCTTAGCAGAGCCTGTGTTCTGGGCCAGCAATAGTAGGCCCTCCCCTATCCCCACTCAAATCCAACCCATATATCAGATCAAAACAAAAAGTGTAAACAAAGTGCATTATCAACCAGGCTCTTTTACCTAGAGGTCGCTGTTTGACAGCATTACAGATTCTACCTTTAACCCTTTGGAGGCCAAACCCGAGATAAGTCGGGTTAACTCGCCATGCTCTGGGCACCAAACCCGAGAAATCCCGGGTTTTAAATCGATATTTCTTTTATTCGCTATATCCATTCATTTTTCATCCATCCAGCCTGACGTTATCATTGGGAATGGGTCTGAGCTCGCAAAGGGCAAATACCGCCGCCTAACGGCTCCCGGATGGTATTGCACATCATTGGAATCCCTCTGGCTGGGGCTGTGCATCAATCTAAGACAATCTAAGAAGTCCGGTCCAGGTTTTCCTTCTCGGGCATGCAATATCGTTATAACACATTGACTGGGGACACTCGGAGCAGCGTGGATTATGTGTTTTGGACATATAACGTTGGATCAATAAACGCGATCAATATTTGGAATGGCGATAAGGAATTGGATTAATCTTTTTGCACTACATCAGATGTGAGGTAAGGACTTTGTTACAAATCTTGGGTTAATCCGATGTTCCTTTCACCGCCATCGGAGTATGTGTGTGTGGTTCGCACCGACCAAAGTACGGAGAAGCGATTTTTCAGACCCGCTTCTGTTCGCCCATGATGACACATATAATATCGATAATCTAGCGTTTATTTGAAAACGATTCATAAATCAAGCGACAAATGGCACGATTTCTAACAAAATACATTGAACCGCGATTTGCTGGAGTTTATTGAGATGAGACAGAACGCTCTAGAAATATATTCATATTCATCACGGTATAAACGGAAATGTATGAAAAAAATTTCCGTTTCGTGCATGTTGACTGGAAGCAACTCACTGACGATCAGTGTTATTTAGATCTATTGCTATTATATTTGATATATTTTAAGCACTCGCAAATAAGTCCTATCCTACATTGGATAAAGCACTGGCGCTGAAGGACCATCAGCGCCCTCTGCTGTTGGCGCTGGAAGTGTTAAGGGGATATATTTTGTTTGACATGGGTTTCACTTTAACATTCAAGCATCATTTCAAACTACACATGGGAGTGTAAAGAATAACTGACACATGATTGATGCATCAAAATGAATAGGTAGACAAAATATAACATGTCATATTTATTAAATTTGTTAACATAACACTGACCTAATACTTTGGTGCACGATTTTATTTAGCTTAATTATATACATTTATTGCTGAACTACATCAGTCTCGTCACATTTGTTTACTTAGGCCCTGCACATTCAAGAAGTAATAAAATGTAATGGAACTGCGGTCAAAATGTAGGATTGTGTGATGCACCCAATCTTTGCCCAAATAACTGGAATCTAGTGATGCACCGATGTGAAAATTGTGGCCGATACCGATAACCGATATTAATATTGCTGTTCTGGCCGATACCGATATTTACCGATGTCGATATCTCTGTATAGAAAACACTTTATGATAATCAAATAAAGAGCTATTTTCCAAAACGCATTTTTTTGTACTTTTGTAACTTATTTTCAGAAATGACTGATATTTTGAAACTATTTAAGTTTTTTATACATACATATATATATATATATATATATATATATATATATATATATATAGGTTCATATCGGCCGTATCTTGATATCGGACCGATACCGATGTGTAAAAAAACAGCTATATCGGCGGCCGATATATCGTGCATCACTACTGGAATCAAATAAAATAGTTTGTAGATTTAACCGTCACATCCGTGAGTTCACTCCATGGCTTTACCAGTATTGATACATCCGTTCATAACCACCACCTTGATGATTGACATTTAAAAGAAAATATTGGATGTATGACGTAAACTTAAAACCAAAGATAATCCCTACCAGATACTTTGTACTGTTACTGTACGCACACACGTGTTGAGGGCACATGCATGAGACGGTGCAGGCAAACCGAATAGCTAACATTGGAAAGAGATGCCAAAAGGGAAGAATAAGTGCCATAAAAACATAGAGATCACAATAAAAGTTATTTACCAACTTATGCAGCATCTTAATCATCATCCAATTGGTGCATGAACAATGCTGAAGCAATTCGAACAAACAAAAAGGGCATCTTAAATGTCACTTATCATAGATAAGATAAAAATCACATTTAGACCCGTCACAGGTTTATTGCTTATATTGGTACGCAACAAGGAACAAGTTGCTTTATATAGTTGGTTTGTGTGCATTTAGAAGAGGTTTTAAAGCTCACCCTAGCATTGTTCCCTCGTGTAGCTTGCAAGGGCTGATCCTCTTTTGCCTTTTCAGTCTGTCCAGTGTGAGATGCAGATGCCACACTGTCCTCACTGGATTGGACTTGAGAAGAGTTTCTATTTGGATTTGGAGGTTTAGCTTTAGCTCGCGGTGAGGTAGCAGGTTTAGCTTTAGCCCGCGGTGAGGTAGCAGGTTTAGCTTTAGCTCGCGGTGAGGTAGCAGCCTTAGCTTTAGGTGAAGATGAGTCAGTGTTAGCTTGAGAGTGCTCAGCACGCAGCTCCCCAACTGCACTGGTAGCACTGGCTCCAGCTAGCTCCTCCTGCGTCTCCGGCTCATCTGAATCTCCCTCAGTTCGAGAGGCGCTGTCGGTGTCTGAGAGATATTCTGGCTGCTCCAGGTCAGGAACCCCCTCCCTCCGCTCTGCGTCCAGCTCATCCGCGTTGTAGGGCCGCTCAGTGTTCCGTAGGGTCTCCACCACCACCTTGGCGGGCTCTTCCCTCTCTTTGTTGGGCCTCCTGTGACGAACATGGGGTCTATCCAGTCTGCCTTGGTTGGCTTGGGGCCTCGGGACATGTTGCGGTGCATCCCCCCCTGCTAAGCAGTAGCGGTCTGCGTCCCTCAGTGGAAGAGGTTGAGGCTGGGGCGGGTTCAGTGCTGGCGGTGAGGGGTCCCTCCGTCTGCGGCGTAGTGGTGCGGTGATGCCATACTGGAAGGCTGCCTGGACACTCCCATACATAAACACCTGCAAAGGATACAGTAATGATAGACAGTTATATCATAACTGAAGCCCTACATAATAACTGAACACCAGTCTCTCAATTCCTTTCTTTAATCTCCACTTTCGTCTTTAGTCTCCAAATTCCTGAAAACATTGACAAATTGAATGATGGGTGTTCTCTGACCATGAGTGTCGTATGCTAGTGTGTGAATGCCGTTTCATCAGGTATCTTTACCAGGATGGAGAGTACTATAGTGAGAAGAACGGGGATCTGCAGGGTGAATGGTAGGTCCTTGAGCAGCGCTATGAGGAACTCGCTGATCCCTTGGCCGATGTGCTTCAGAGGCTCCGTGATGAAGGTGGTGATGGTGACCGCTATGGCCTAAAAACAAAGAGGGCTGTTTGTATAGTGACCGGCTCATCGGATATGTCGTTTTTCATACACACACGGACCACTAGGGCTGGGCGATATGGGCAACATTTTTATCATAACATTTTTCATATAATTCGATAATTATCGATATTTTTATTAGTATAATTTTTTTTATTATTATTTAAACAACAAATGTATGTTTATTTTGTAGCAATTATTTTTCGTGGCTGCCATCTTTAGTGTTACAGCCCCTCACACTGCAGCTGGTTTGAAAGCGTAAGTAAACAGGCTTCTCTGCTGGCTGTGGCTCCAGGAGAGTTGAATAGTTCTGGCTCTGCTAGTTTCTTTTCTATCTTTTGGCGCTTTTTGCACACGTGCACTGTGACTCGCGACTGGAGACTAGCTCTGCTAGCAAACATAGCCTACTGTGTACAGACGGTTTCAAACTGTATTTTAAATTAGAAAGCAAACAAAATAAATGGACAAGAGAAAAATAAATCTCAATTTGGTCAGTATTGTCATTTGGACAAGCAAAGCCATTACTTTAAGTTGCAGGCAAGAAAGACAAGTCTGTCCACCGTCTCTGGTTTTAAAGCTGCCCTGTTGCAGGTCACAATACAATTTATTTTTTATTATCGACCACGTTTCATATCTATAATGAAAGAAAAATATATCGCGATAATTATCGTTATCATTTTATCACCCAGCCCTACTGACCACACATCAAGTCAATAACATTATGTGCCCTACCTTGGTTGGAGGTACCAGCAAGATGGGGTTGACGATGAGGTTTTCATAGTATTTCATACAGGGGTCACCCTGAAGGGTCCAGGTGCTTCGGTACCACTCTGCAACAGAAGGGCCAAAGTACCACTTCAAGAGTCAGACACTCAAGTAAAACCAAATATTGTGTAAAGTTATACAACGGCATGCAAATTTCTCGATTCTGATTGGCTGAAACAGTCCATTTACACGTATGTATTGCGATCAGTCCACGCTTGCTGGCCCAGGACCCGCCCACAACCGAATCACATCACATCAATCCGCCGGATCACAAGAAGGTGGACAATAATCTTTACAAATGGATATGTTGATAGCGACTAAACGACTAAATATCAAGCGATTCTGTCACAGCGAATGTCTTAGTCGTTTAAACAATGTTGGATGATGTAATTGATGAGTCTTGAATCATTCTGTAACAAAAGAAAAATCGCGGATTGATTGATTGATTAATTTTCAAAAATGTTTTCAATTTCTTTTTCCTTTCGACTGTCAGCGCTCGCTCTAGTCTCCACCCACCACCACACCCCCCCCCCCCCCCCCCACACACACACACACACACACACTCTGCCTGCAACGCGGGGGATAGTCAGACTGAGAGAGAGCTGGGTGCTGCGCTGTTCTAAGTGAGCATGGCCTATTGAGTTGATTGATTGATTGATTGCTAATTTTATTACTGTACGCTTGGTTTCCAACTGGTTAAGTTTAGGCCCTCTACAGTAGGTTTAAAAAAATAAATAAAAGAATAGGGCGAAGAAAACGTTTTTTTCCTATAGGGCAAAGAAAACGTTTTAATTTGTTTTACCTACTTTCTATAGAAGCATCCAAGAATGAAGTTCTATGGAAAGTAGGTCTGCATTCCCTTAACAATTGTGTGTATTGAGCCGTACTGTATTGTACCCATTCTGCATCTGGTAATAACATTTTCAATCAATCATTCCAATAATACACAGTTGGATGTGTTAGTTGGTTGGATGCACTTCAAGCTGCTTCCACATGAGGCAACTTCTCTCAATCATTCCAATAATACACAGTTGGATGTGTTAGTTGGTTGGATGCACTTCCGATCTGCTTCCACATGGAGGCAAATTGTCTTTTTTGTAGTTGTGGGAACTACTTTTTCTGGCGGATGGTTTTTTCAATAAATCTTCGATTAATGTGTGTTTATTGTATAGAAATAAGGTTGGATGAATGTGGCAGTTGTATAAAAGCTTTACACCACTTGCAGTCGTGATTTGTGAACAATAAACCATGCCTAGGGGGTCTAACCACCCTCGGCTGCGCCTCGGGCCTAACGACCACCCCTAGGCATGGTTTATTGTTCACAAACCACTCCTGCGCGTGATGTAATGTTTAATTACATGAACATCTATGACCTATCGAATTACTTTGTTATAAATATGACAAATGTATGCTTTCTTGAAGTTGGCCATATCTAATAGATAATCAAATGATGCTGATGTCACCATGCCCTAAGCAGCTTTAGATACAATTGTATAGTCATTGCACAGCACAAGTAGAGTACAACGAAATGTGAAGTTGGCAGAGTGCAAAGTAACAGTAAAGTGCATAGCAATATACAGTACACTAGTACAGTGTCACGTGTGAATATGTGGAGTATATATGACAAGGCTACGGAGTAAATATGCTAAGATAATGTATGTATAACTATATACAGTGGTACAAACTATTGACATTAGGTTGTATGAAATAGTTGCCAGTTACTTACCAAGTCCCGTGGTCAGAGTTCTGACTGGGTTTCAGAGTGAACCGGGTAGCTTTAGACAGGCAGCAAATGGGGATTTGGGAGCTACAAACTCAAAAAGGTTTTAATCTACACCACAACATGCCTGGTCCTTCTGCATTTTAAAAACAGCTGATAGGCCACGCTAACTGTGAACTGGCTCCAGCCCGTAGTAATACGCTTTTCCTCCCAATAAACAAAATAGTGCCAAGTGATAGCAGAATCAGAAATGCAGGAGGACGGTGGTTTTGTGTTGGAAATAGGAAACCCTTCATATTGTGGTGTGGGTTGAAACGTTTTGGCGCTTCTGAACCCGTTTGCTTTCGGGTTTGCTCGGAACCCGGCCAGAACTCCAACCATGGGACTCGTTAAATAAGCGAATAGCATTTTGAGAATGAATTGCTTCATTCATATATAGCCTAGTAATATAATATATGATAGTACTCATATCAAAAGGGTTTTCAAATATTCAATTATCTTACCCTTCAGACTATCACTCCAACCAATTTTCGTCAGTCCAGTACATTTCTCACTGACACTGTCCATCTTGGCTATGTTGTTTTGGTGCTCAGCAAAGGCAATCTAAACAAGCAGAAATTAAGCATGAAACATAGGTGCTTATAGGTGAAAAGCATTCAGTGATAACTAAAACAGAGTCAGTACTGTCTGGTTATTAACTGGTGGTTACCATGGTTACCTTACCTTATACAGGTAAAACCAGTTCCAGATGATGCTGATGAAGAAGCAGATGGCGAGCAGCCTCTTGATCTGGACGAACCAGGACACCACTGACCACAGCTGAGTGCAGATGATGACCACTATGACCATGACACATGCGCACACCTGGAGGTGGAAGCCAAACAGACACAAGACGTAACACTAGGCAATAGGAATGCACCAGGGCCCTATTCCCCGTACCTGGTTCAACTAAGTCGATCAAAAGTCCCATTATCCAGATTCAATTAACCCGATGTTTGAATCCGGGCTTTCCCTGTTCCTCGAACGCTGATTCAGTCTCGTTAATTCTAACCAGATTTGATACTCAGGATAATTGCGTGCGGCCGCCTCACCTGAAAAGACAGCAGGTGTCGATCGCAGAAATCCTGATTTTTCTAATGGCATTGATTGATTTATTGATTGATTGATTGAAAACTTTATTAACAGATTGCAGAATGGGTACAATACAGTACGGCTCAATAGCCTCGCCGACAAGTTAAATGCATAATCTATAGGCTAATTTTAAGTCCCTCATTACCCCAATCAATCAGATTATATTTCTTTAAATGTGCCTGCTGGCAGTAGGCTTAATGGAATGAATAATCAAATGAGATATTGCTAGCGAAAATAATGATTAAACTATTTCAGATAAGTAGACAAAAACAAGCCCAAAGAGTATCTAATTGATAGGAATTAATAGATACTATATATAATATATAAATACATGGTTCCCAACGTTTTCAGAGAGGCTTGGAGGGAGGCTATACAGTTTCACTATTAATCAGGTTTTAATCTGTTTGACATCATCCATACATGCATTGAATTGATTAACCTTTGGTTTATACCAGTGACACCTCATGTTAATCACCTTCTTGTTCATCATCAGATAACACTAACGGTGCTTGAACAGATAAATGCATTTTCTCAAATTCATCAAAACGTCAAAGGCTTGCAATTGCTCATTCATTTTCTCAAGTCACGTCCACGTCATCAAATCGCATCTCCTCAAACATTTTAATCCCACTTACAATATCACAATAACGTGTGAGTGACAATTCAACAATCCACATATTCCGATCCGTCGTAATTCATATCCACAATCCACGCATGAAGACGCTTCAATTTATGCTTGAATGAAACGCAATCCGGGCGCAAATACATCCACAGCAGAGAATATAAAACTAACCGGAGCCAAACGCCCGATGGTTAAAAACATCCCCGCGGGATTCACATTTGCAATGCTCCCTTATTAAAATAACCACATAGTGTGTATATTAGGCTTGGGCGGTATGACGGTATTACGGTATACCAGGTATTTTTAGAAATCCCGACGGTATTGAAAATCAATACCGTCAAAATCACAGATGCGTTTCAGTTTCTATTACACTGAAACAGAGTTTTGACAGGGACCATTGGTTGTAGTGCACACACAGCACGCGCCAGCAGAGGGCGAGACCAGTCCTCACTAGTGGAGCGAGCACACGCAGAGCTGGTTGTCTACACACAGGAGTGGTGGAAATTAAATGAGACACGCTTACCGTTGCTGGTGCTGGGCTAACTAATGTGGCTATCGTACTGAGAGCTAACGTCGGGACCTGGCTGGTGCTGGGCTAACTAACGTGGCTATCGTACTGAGAGCTAACGTCGGGACCTGGCTGGTGCTGGGCTAACTAACGTGGCTATCGTAGTGAGAGCTACCGTCGGGACCTGGCTGGTGCTGGGCTAACTAACGTGGCTATCGTACTGAGAGCTAACGTCGGGACCTGGCTGGTGCTGGGCTAACTAACGTGGCTACCATTCTGAGAGCTAACGATAGTAGCACTAGGATGCTGCAGGCTTCTGGCTACCATTCTGAGAGCTAACAATAGTAGCACTAGGATGCTGCGGGCTTCTGGCTACCATTCTGAGAGCTAACGATAGTAGTACTAGGATTAGGGCTGGGCGATATGACCAAAAACGTTATCGCGATAAAATTATTAAATTATTTTCATATAATTCGATATCGATAATTATCGTCGATATAATGTCCGTCAAGTTTAATTGACTTCTTATGCTGCTGCGAATGTCTCAAGTCGAGTTGATGTCGTCATCAGTCCGCGCACGTTACACGTTAGCCGACAAGCGGAGTATCTCATGACAATAAATATGACACTAAAATACTCTCTTCCGCCACAATATATTGAAACGAACTGTATACCTCACACTACTATAAACGTGGCCTCAGAATTCAAAACACACACATACTCGGCACGTAAATATATAAAACATCGGCGTGCAAGCTAATTAGCCTAGCAAGCCTGTAGTATCTAAGCGGTGTATTTCATGACAATGTGCTAAATATTACACTAAAATACTCTCTTCCGCCACAATATATTGAAACGACGTCCACTGTATACCCCCACTACTATAAACGTGGCCTCAGAATTCACGTCACACACATACTCGGCACGTAAATATATAAAACATCAGCGTGCAAGCTAATTAGCCTAGCAAGCCTGGTTGTTGAGTGAGTCCTACCTCCTTCCGGGTATACTTCGCTCTCGGCCATCTACTTCACTGATTGGTTGTTAGCTGTTGTGCGTAAACACGTCATCACGTAACGTTGGTTGTTGTCAGTGAGTGTGGTGAGCCGAGGCTGAACGGAGCCAAGCTTGGAAAATCGATATATCGAAACTTTGCGACCACGTTTCATGTTTATTTCGAGGAAATAATTTATCGCGATAGTTATCGTTATCGTTTTATCGCCCAGCCCTAACTAGGATGCTGCGGGCTTCTGGCTACCATTCTGAGAGCTAACGATAGTAGTACTAGGATGCTGCAGGCTTCTGGCTACCATTCTGAGAGCTAATGATAGTAGTACTAGGATGCTGCGGGCTTCTGGCTACCGTTCTGAGAGCTAACGTTACTAGTACTAGGATGCTGCAGGCTTCTGGCCATCGTTCCGTGATTTGTTTACTTGGTAACACAGGTTGCCCCCCCCCCCCTGATGGAAATGAAAGTCATACCATCATATACCCGTATACCGGGGTATTATGTCAGCAGGGTATGGCGGTATGAAAAGAATTATACCGCCCAAGCCTAGTGTATCGCAGCTCGCGAGCGCCGTATATATGACGTGCATTATTTAGGACAAAGTAAATTTATTATCAGCATTTTAGGTATATTATTTTACATTTCAAAAGCCCCCTCTAGTAAAACGAAACACAAAAACATAATTCAGAATGGTATAATGGGATCTAGACTGAGAATTATTTCAGGAAGGGAGCTGCATTTCTTTGCGAGGGTGTGGCCATGCAGGTTATCGAGCTAACTGAACTAAACCCTGCAGCCTCGACCAGGTTCAAACTTTTTGATCTGTTGCCATAGGGATTTAGACAATCGCACGTCGGGGAGCGGAAATTATCCGGCTAACTCAGTTAGCCAGGTACGAGGAACAGGGCCCAGGGATGAGTCAGGCCGATACCAGGCTAAAACAAAGTATGGTTATCAGGTATCAGGCGGATACCAGGCTAAAACAAAATGTGGTTATCAGGAAAATGTCCTCAATATACATCATGTAACATGTGTAACATGTCAGAAATCAAATCAAAGCCTCTTATATTTTCTGTGTTTTCTTTTGACACATAAGAAATATGTTTGATGTCTCCAGTGACCAGAAACTATATATATATATATACACACTGATATTTCACATCATCTAAGTGCATCTACATGCAAGCCTGGTGTCTGCCATCAACACAGCCGTTTCCCTCCTGCACATTTGGATTTAAACGCAATAGATGATCTGGAGGCAGCTCACCATGAACAGTGTGTTGATATCCACGCCAATGTAGTCCTCTAAGTGCCACTTCCAGTCCTCATAGTTATGTGGTTTAAGATCCACCAGGATCTGGCTGACGGCATTGTCCAGAGCCCCCGTTTGCCAGCTCTCCTCGCCCTCCACGAGCTTCCGGATCTCCACCACTGCTTGTCGGGACAGTTTCACTTTAGCGTCATAAAGGACATCATTATTGAAGTCAC
Source organism: Notolepis coatsorum (assembly GCF_963971535.1). Classification (NCBI taxonomy): domain Eukaryota; kingdom Metazoa; phylum Chordata; class Actinopteri; order Aulopiformes; family Paralepididae; genus Notolepis; species Notolepis coatsorum. Next base: position 198,809,858 of record NC_140166.1, read on the forward strand.
CGGACTAGAGAAAAGAAAAAATAGAACAGATTAGGGGTGGAACGGTTCACAAAATCGACGGTTCGGTTCGGATCACAGTTTTGGGTTCGGTTCTTTTTTTTTTTAAATGTAACACTCGAATCTAAACATATAAAAAAAATTTTTTACAGTGTTACAGTGTTTACAGCCTTAAATAATGTTTGGCACACAAAGACCGAACTGACTGAAAAATATAGGCTACATTTGCTACAAACAATATGCTCAGCCAGCACTAGACTTTCCTTTCTTTAATATAAAACACAAAAAAACAATGTCAACAATGTTTAAATTCCCCGATTGTCAGTTCTTAATGGAAAGATTAGTTTTCTGCTTGAAATTAAAGTGCAGTATTTGAAATACAATGAAAGGAATATGGCTGGATTTCTTATCAAAGGGAAAAGTGTCACTGTTATTTAAAATAAATAAATAAACAAATTAGAAGGCCATCAATATAAATTGCAGCATACATCAAACTAACACACACACACTGTACTGTTTCAAAACAACACTGCTCTGTTCATTCTATTTTTAAAATACATTACATACATTATCTGTCTACATTTATTTAGACTAACATTATTTAAATATTGAGTGCAACTGTGGTGGATTAACGTAATTCGGTGAGTTGGGGGACCGCACAGACATTTTAGCGTCACAGACCTTCAGCTCAGCCAACGTTATCAGCTCCGGTAACGTTAGGACGACAGAGTACAGCAACTTGCAATGGGCCTGGTCTACAAGATACACTATACGACTAAGGTAAAGGTACCCATGTACATGTCAAAATACTTACCAAAGGTCAGTCAATACCACAACCACTACACCAGAGGAAGCTCAACAAATCATGTTAAACCCAGATTCGGCTCAAACAAGGGACTAAACACGTTTCGCAATTATGCCACATCAATGTGGAACGCCCTACCCAAAGCTGTAAAGGAATGTGTGAATCCCTACCCACATTCAAAACCGCTCTTAAAGAGCACCTACGGGAGGCTGCAATTCGAAACTGGCCACCGTAAATGCCCAAAACCCCCACCACCTCCTAATAGACAGTCTCCTCCCCACCGCATGTATATATTCCCTCCCCGCGTATGTATATTTCTCTCCCACCCACCCACCCCCTCCTAATGTACAGTCCCCTCCCCATCATATGTATATACTCTGTCAGGATCTAGGGGTAACAGTACTGTATATTTGAATACCGTTTAAGTCACAAATGTATCAGCACTAAATACCTATATGTCCCTATGCCATAAATGTCATGTATGTTGTGTATGTCATAAATGTCTATATGGCGAGCGGTTAGGTGGCCGAGCGGAGATTGCATTCGTCACCAACCCCGGAGCTGTGAGCTGGATTCGCCTGTTCGAATCCAGCTCACAGCTCCGGGGTTGTCACCAGCTTGGCTGGCCGTCTGCACTAATACAATTGGCTGTATTAGAGGGTGGGAGAAGCTGGCGGGGTGGGTCCGGGTCGTTGTAAACAGCGACTCCTACAGTTCGGTCGGGGCGCCTGCTAAGCGCGGATAGGACTTGAGGGGGATAGTGTGATCCTCCCACACGCTACGCCCTCTCGATGAGAATCCGCGCTGCCAGGTGAAAAGAAGCGGTGATTGGCTGGACGTGTGTCGGAGGAAGCACGTGGTAGCCTCCACTCTCCCAGATGATCTGACTGTGGGGGGTAAGTGCGCAGCGACCAGGAAGGGACTGGGAATTGGCATAACGACTAACATTGGGATGGGAGAAAATCGGAGGAAAATGGAGGGGGAAAAAGACCAATAACAAAAAAAAAAAAAAAAAAAAAAAAATGTCTATATGAATTGAAAATGGGGGACCCTGATGGAAACAAGACAAACGTCTTTCTCAGGTCTGCATCCCCTTAACAATTGTGTGTATTGAGCCGTACTGTATTGTACCCATTCTGCAATCTGTTAAATAAAGTTCTCATTCATTCATTCATTCATTCATTCATTCATTTGTTCATAACATGCAGTGGAAAAGCGGCAACAGTCCCGATTGGAGTTAGTAAAACACAGTTGTATGTTACCCTTCTTGGATGTTGAATAAACGCCTATCGTTGTCTTTAAACACCACGCCTCTCAGACTCCCATTTTCTCCTCTGCTAGCTAGTAGCTACGATAACATTTCATTGACTGTATTAGCTGGCGGGCTACCATAGTTCAACATGCGTTGTGTTGTACAAACTGCTAACGTTATGGCAAGATGTGTGTAGGCCTATGTAATGTTAATGGCTATGTTTTTAAAGTCGTAATGAAGATTGATTTATATTGCGCTTGCCATTTACACAAACTGACTAGCACCTGCAGTGCTGCTGCTGCCTGCAGCCAGCACTCACCTCTCCCGGCTCCATGCCAAATGAAGTTTTTTATTTTTTTTATTTGCGCATCATCTGAACCGTACGATACACAGACGCCCCGAACCGTGGAGGTCGTACCGAACGGTGTTATGGTTCAAATGCGTATCGTTCCACCCCTAGAACAGATGTATGATATGGTGATGAGTTGGGTTGGATGGGGTGGTGATGAATTTGGAGAAGAGGGAATTAAAAACCTACCACACCAACTCTTTCCACCTCCTTCATGAGCTTGGAGAGGAATCTCTTGAACAATGGGTTGCATGTGGGTCGCTGTGAGATATGAACAATCTTCATCTTCTGGTCTTCAATCTGAACAAGAGCAAATTTTACTTAAAAGGGGCACTTCACCAAAAAAATTAACAATGCTGGTTTAACCTCAGATTCAGAGTTTTATTTGCCACATGGAAGCAATTCAATCATACAGTTTTCATACAAAATCATAAATAACGTTCTACCATGGGCAAAAGGAGCAGGAAGAAGAATTATTCTTATAGTTACCTGCCCCCTATTCCTAAACTAAACAACTATTACTTGATGGTCGGCGTACAACCTAATTTACACAAAATAATCATACCATATACCGTACTTTTCGGACTATAAGCCGCGGCTTTCCCCCCCATTTTTTTTTTTATATATGTACACATCATTCAATTTAGCTGCTGCGGCTTATAGTCAGGTGCGGCTTATAGTGCGAAAAGTACGGTACAAACAAACAAACAATCCACACACCCAACCTTTGCACACATTCATTTAGTTTGACTATTAAGAATAAAGGTATTGAGAATAAATTAGTATGAATATGGCCACCAGTAATGTCATTGTTAGAGCTCAATTAATAATAAATGAACCGATTCATTCAATGCAGTATAAGACTATGGTGATTGATTGAATGAAATTTGTATTAACAGATTGCAGAATGGGTACAATACACAGTACGGCTCAATGCACAATTGTTAAGGGGATGCAGACCAGAGAAAGACTTTTGTCTTGTTTACATCAGGGTCCCCCATTTTCAATTAATAATGAATTGTAAGTAAGGGTGCAATTAGCACTGCCACTGTGCAACCCATTCTTTGTGGATCTAGCCCAATGTATTGCTATTTCTCATCTACATCATGTTTAGTGCTGTAATTAACACAACAAGTCACTGTCCCCAATGACATCACTGGTGTCCATATTCAAACTAATTTACTCCCAATAACTGTCAAACAAAGTGAATACCCGTAGAAGAGGTTCAGAAGTTTCTTTCCCTCTGCTTGTCAAGGAGAAAGCACCTAGTCAAGGTGAATGACTACACTCCGAGGTCAAATTCTGCAGCATCGGGGTGCCTCAAGATGTCACGAGATCCTCCCCCACTGAACTAAGCGACTAAACACGTTTCGCAATTATGCCACATCAATGCGGAACGCCCTACCCAAAGCTGTAAAGGAATGTGAATCACTACCCACTTTCAAAACCACTCTCAAGGGACACCTACGGGAGACTGCAATTCAAAACTGGCCCCTGTAAATGTCCTAACCCAACCCCCTCCAATGTACAGTTATTTACCTAGTATAGTTGTCAATATTCCAATGTACAGTTTTGCTTGTTTGTACAGTCCCCCCCCCCCCCCCCCCCCCAATGTACAGTTTTGCTTGTTTGTACAGTGCCCCCCCCCCCCCCCCCAATGTAAATTACCCAGTATGGTTGTCAATATCCCAATGTACCCCCCCCCCCCCCCCCCCACAACCCCACCCAACCTCCTCCAATGTACAGTTTTTACGTCAAATGTATATACTCCCTTTTCTTGTACGTCATATATGTCCTGATGAATTGAAAATGGGGGACCCTGATGTAAACAAGACGAAAGTCTCTCTGGTCTGCATCCCTTAACAATTGTGTGTATTGAGCTGTACTGTACCCATTCTGCAATCTGTTAATAACGTTTTCAATCAATCAATCAATCAATCAATCAGCACAACGCCATAAGCACTGACCTGTCTTTGCAACCCATCCACTCTTTTATTACACACAGTCAGCTCAACTTGACTGGAGTCCTGTGAGTCCTGAATATAATCTCTTCTTTTCGTGGGCACATTGGGATAGTCTGGAGACTGTGGAGGGAATAATATGTTCAGTTATAGCAGAGCTTGAAGCGTCGTCATCATAGTTAAGTTACAAAGTGAACCTACTGCATTGACAGTTTTTACACATAACTCACCTCTGGGGACTTCCTCATGGTTTTGGTGGTTGCATCGTAGTTCAGCATGTCGTACGGATCAATCCACTCGTCGTCTTGCTGCTGCCCCAGTATTGCAACTAGTGCCAGGCTGCATGTCAGGACAATGAGATGGATCCTGGTAGGATAGGACGACATTTTCCACTCCCAGCTACACAGTCAGCCGGGTATGGATAGCGTTGTAAAATAGCAATAGCTAACGTTTGCTAGAAAACGTCACGAGTTTGCACTCGAATGTTTACAAATTCAAGAAACCGAACTACCAGGCTACTACTACTAGCCTAACCGTTAGCGTTAGCTAGCTTGCGTCACTTTTAGGTTGAGCTAACGCTAGTCATTAAGTATGACAGATTAAAATCCTCCTGTCCTACTAACCTAGTGGTGTAATGCTTAGCGACGTTAGCTACATTTAAAAAGAAATGTCACCTGTAACTACAGCTAGTTAATTAAAGGCAACGCCAGTTCGGAGAATACACACTAGGATATTTTGGTTTCATTTCTTCACCACCCTTGACCCCTGCTGCAACGTGTACCGCAGAGGCGCATGGTAAATGTAGTTTTTGTGAAAGTGCATCTCACACGATTGATTGATTGATTGAAAACTTTATTAACAGTTTGAAGAATGGGTACAGTACAGCTCAATACATACAATTGTTAAGGGGATGCAGACCAGCGAAAGACTTTCGTCTTGTTTACATCAGGGTCCCCCATTTCAATTCATGAATGAATGAATGAATGAATGAATGAATGAACGAATGAACGAATGAATGAAAACTTTATTTAACAGATTGCACAATGGGTACAATACAGTACGGCTCAATACATACAATTGTTAAGGGGATGCAGACCTGAGAAAGACGTTTGTCTTGTTTCCATCAGGGTCCCCCATTTTCAATTCATATAGACATCATCATCAGGCACTGTACAAGCAAAACTGTACATTGGAATATTTACAAAGCCATACTTGGTCATTTACTGTACATTGGAGGGGGTTGGGTTAGGACATTTGCAGGGGCCGGTTTCGAATTGCAGTCTCCCGTAGGTGTTCTTTGAGAGTGGTTTTGAAAGTGGGTAGTGATTCACATTCCTTTACAGCTTTGGGTAGGGCGTTCCACATTGATGCTCCAAAATGGGGGACCCTGATGGAAACAAGACAAACGTCTTTCTCAGGTCTGCATCCCCTTAACAATTGTATGTATTGAGCCGTACTGTATTGTACCCATTCTGCAATCTGTTAAATAAAGTTTTCATTCATTCATTCATTCATTCATTCATTCATTCATGTGGCATAATTGCGAAAGGTGTTTAGGCCCTTATTTGAGCCGAATCTGGGTTTAACATGATTTGTGGAGCTCCCTCTGGTGTTGTGATCGTGGTATTCACTGACCTTTGGGAAGTATTTTGACATGTACATGGGTACCTTGGTCGTGTAGTGTATCTTGTAGACCAGGCCCATTGCAAGTTGCTGTACTCTGTCATCTACTCTAAGCCATCCTAGGTTGTCAAAGTGGGCAGGGGTGAGGTGGGTTCTAGGAGTAAGGTCAAGCAGTAGTCTGACCAGTTTGTTTTGAGATGTTTGTAATTTTGTTTTTAGTGCCTTTGAGGTGCTTTGGTACCATGAGGTGCAACTCAAGCATAGTCGTAGTACCCTTGAATGAGTACTCCTGCCAGAGTCTTCAGGGTATTCTTGTTTACCAGAGAGGAGATCCAGTACAAGAATCGAGTTTGTTGGCTGACTCTTTTTTTATTACATTGGATGCCAATGTAAACAACTCACCAAAAGTGACTATTGCACAACTGATTTGACAAAAAAAATCCACCAAGGGGGGGAAACACCCCCCCCCCCCCCCTCCAAAATCCACCAAGGGGGGTAAACACCCCCTTCACCCCCCCCCCCCCCCCTCCTCGCCATGCCTTGCCTTTTACTGAAATGACGCCACTGGGAGTAGGTGCTGAAAAAGGGACTTTATCTCGGCCTGATTAAGTTCCGATCGATTTGGAATGGGTCGCGCGTTTTCAGGAGACTCAGTCAGGCGCATAAAAGTATTCGATCATGTCTCTAGCACCCCCACAGCCGTAGCTGCAACCACTTACATCAAGGCTCTCATCCACATTCATTCATTTGCTCCCCCGCTATCTCCTCCCCGATTTCAGAATCCCGGAAGTGTTGATTGATTGATTGATTGAAAACTTTATTAACAGATTGCAGAATGGGTACAATACAGTACAGCTCAATACACACAATTGTTAAGGGGATGCAGACCAGAGAAAGACTTTCGTCTTGTTGCGGTGGTCTATATAGTTTCTGTTAGGATCTCTGTTAAACAATACTGTATATTTGTATATCATGTATGTCATAAATGTAACGGATGTAAACAAGACAAAAGTATTTCTCTGGTGTGTATTGAGCCGTACTGTTTCCAATGTACAGTTTCTACGTCAAATGTATACTCTCTTTTCTGGACCCCTTTTGTATCACAAACAGTAGGCTACTGTATTTGCAAATCTGGTATGTCATAAATGTATAGATGTAGCAGTACTGTATCTGTATGTCGTGTATGTCATATATGTTATGATGAATTGAAAATGGGGGACCCTGATGTAAACAAGACGAAAGTCTTTCTCTGGTCTGCATCCCCTTAACAATTGTATGTATTGAGCTGTACTGTACTGTACCCATTCTGCAATCTGTTAATAAAGTTTTCAATCAATCAATCAATCAAAACTTTATTGTACCCATTCTGCAATCTGTTAATAAAATGTTCAATCAATCAATCAATTGTAAGGCCATGAATCCTGAGAATGTTGAAGTTACAGCTAATGCTATAGGCCTGTTTCGCGCAAGGCCCCAGTGAATTATAGACCACAGCACCGCAACACTTCCGGTATTCTGAAATCATGGGAGAGAGAGCGGGGGGAGAAAATGAATGAATGTGGATGAGAGCCTTGACATTAAGTGGTTGTAGCTACGGCTGTGGGGGTGCTGGAGACATGTTCCAATAGATCTTTATTCGCCTGACGGAGAGACCAATCCCAAATCTATATATGCACTTTCTCGGCCGAGCTATAGTAACTTTTTCCGCACCTACTCCCCAAACTCCAGAGACTCTGTGGGCAATCTGCGTATTTGCAGATCTTGTTTCCTTTTGCGAAGCTCTAGCTTATGTCCACAAAGGTTTTGTTTTTGGTCTCGGGGAGAACGATGTAGAGAGATAGAATAGAATAGAAATACTTTTATTATCCAAAGGGAAATTTGACACTGCAAATCGCTCAACATTTAAACATTTAGACAGAACAGGTCACGAATAAGAATAACAAAACAAATCAAATCAAATTGCCTAAGATAAGAGTAGAATAAAATAGAATAAAAATGGAATAAAATATACAGTAAATAAATACAGTAACAATATACTGAGGTCTACAGTAGGTGTAATATTGCACAGTGCTGTTTCAAAACTAAGAGTCCAGGAAGATGGTAACTGTCACTCTCTGCTCAGTGATGCAGTGAGGCACAGTGATGCATTATATAGTCTGATGGCTGTTGGAATGAAGGACTTCCTGTGCCGTTCAGTGCTGCATTTAGGTAGTGTGAGCCTGGCACTGAACATGCTCCTCCTGTCAGCCAAGTCTGTATATAGTGGGTGGGAGGGGTTTTCCCTGATGGCCTGGAGTTTAGCAAGACTCCTCCTCTCCGCTACCCTCGCTAGGGAGTCCAGCTCCACCCCAACCACGCTACTGGCCTAGATAGAGCTCCCAGTCCCAGCAAACACACCACCACAAACACCAGGAAGATATAGGATTGTACTCCTTTTTTTTTTTTTATTATTATTATTTTTATTTATTTTTTCCATTTTTCAATTAAACAAAACACAACATAATACAGTAACAACAATAATACACAAGGCATCACAGGACAGTACTTCAACAATAATAATCATAATAACAAGACAATTAGAAATAATAAATACAGAATATAGAAATCTAATTATATGATCACAAACACCACAAAAGACATTAGACATTTGACATTTCCTCCCCCACTCCCACCCCCGGACCCCCCAGGACCAACACCCCAACCTCGCCCCGCTGCTAGATGGTGGTATTAACTTTCTCGGTCGTTGCGACCCACAGCTCAATGCTGGCCTGTCCCACTCAAATTACATGTGCAGTAGAGATTTCCAATGACATCCAGAGACCAAGATTCAAGAGGTTTATTCGTCACATACATACCAGGGCATACAGTGAAATGCGGGTGGCCATGCCAGCTTTGATTGTGCAATAATACTAAATAATAAAATAGACATAATAAACAGGTAATAAAATAGACATGCTAAAGTCCTGAGATAGTGCAATACAATGTTAGCTACGGATTAAGTCACTGGATCCTATGTACACTACTATACAATATGCAGTTTTTACTCTACAGTATATCCGTATGCTATACTTGCTATTTCTAAACTATACTATACAAGAACCACATACTTTGGGAAAGCCTGCCCTATAGCTGCATCACATTTTATCCACTAACCGAGCACTCATTAAGACACGTTATATTTAATTTTTTGATGTGAAGGGCAGCCAATAGGGCACGTCCTCAAATTTTTGCCACTCAAAAGGGCACTTTAGCTTGACGTTTTTCAACCGTGGGGGCACATGGTCAAGTTTAGACCATTGGAAGGGCACCAATGGGCACATCCTATAATTTTCTCCACTCAAAAGGGCACTTTTGCGTGACGTTATTTAACCGTGGGGGCACATGGTCAACTTTAGACCATTGGAAGGGCACCAATATGGCACATCTTCTCATTTCACCACTCAAAATGGCACTTTAGTGCAACGTTTTTAACTGTGGGGGCACATGGTCATGTTTAGACCATTGGAAGAGCACCAATATTTTTATTTTTTTTATTTTTTATTTTTTTTATTTTTTATTTTTTTTTCTCTGTGCAGTTTTGGCGCCCACCTCTATATCGGCAACCATTATTTTTACATAAAAAAAATTCTAACATAAGGGAAAATGAGCCAAAAATCTAAAACGGTCGGTCGGTCTGAGCCTCAGCTTTAGGTGTTCACAGTCAGAACATGCTAGAGCGCTGTGCATTGATGGGTATCGGTCAAGTGTTTATAGAATTGAGCGTTGAGGAAAGAAAGACTAACGTTAGAGAACTATGAAGAGGCAAAAGCCATAAAAAAAAAATAAAAAAAAAATCACACAAAAAAAAATTACAAAAAAGAAAAAAAATAACAAAAAGAAAAAGAAAATACAAAAAAAAAAAAAAAAAAAAAATGGGGGGGGGGGGGGCGGCGCAGTGGTGAATCTCGCCTAGGGCGCCAAATGTGCTAGGTCCGCCCCTGACCACAGCACCAGGTGTACTGGGACAACATTGGAAAGGTTCCTGCAAATGAAGGCAAGCTAGAGTCTAATGATTGTACGGTGAATAGCACCATCTTGTGTCCATGATAATCTGCCACAAGTGTTACAATGGCCCGTCCCAAGATCTCTTGTCATTGTATTGACTATAGGGCTTAAACCACTACACCTTGTATTCAAGATCCTTATATTTAATGGTTATCGTGTGCAGTATCACAATTAATACAACGATAACACACCATTCGCCAGGCCAATATGACAGAACATTAAAAACTAAAAATCTCTAGAAAATCTAGTAAATTTACAAACCAATGAGCTTCTAGATAGACACAGTAGAAAAGAGATGCAGCCAGTATGAGCTTCTAGATAGACAGTAGAAAAGATATGCAGCCAGTATGAGCTTCTAGATAGACAGTAGAAAAGATATGCTGCCAGTATGAGCTTCTAGATAAACAGTAGAAAAGATATGCAGCCAGTATGAGCTTCTAGATAGACAGTAGAAAGGATATGTCGCCAGTGAGCTTGTTGCATACTGATGTTAAACAGTTGGCATTAGTGCAGAATTTGACTACAACTGTCTCATAGGGACGAATGCTGGAATGGCATTTTGAATGGCAGGCATATAGTTAGACATAAATGAAAGCTCTCATCGACTCAGACAGATTGCTACTTTGCTAGTCATACATAATGGCATCAAGTCCAAATGACCTGAGTTCTGACAATGGTTTACCCCATGGTCCCCATTATGCATCTGTATTCTTTCCATTGACTCCATAGGTAATTCTACCCTTGCTTAGCAGACACACGACAGAGTAGAGCAGTCGTCTGGTAATCCAGAGGTTCACGGTTAGATTCCCGATCCTCCCGGGCAGCATGTCGAAGTGTCCTTGAGCAAGACACTTAACCCCTAATTGCTCCTGATGAGCAGGTTGGCACCTTGCATGGTTGCCTCCATCATCGGTGTGTGAATGTGTGAGTGAATGGGTCAAATGCGAGGAACAAATTGTAAAGCGCTTTGGATAAGTGAACTGAAATAGTGCGGGCGTTGCATAACTTGTCTCTTATCATTACTGTAAAAGTAAACTATGAACTTGTGAAAGTGTTGTTCTTTTTATATATGTATATACACACTATACATTGCCCTTTATATTTTATGGGTAACTCATTTATGATTAATTACTTTATACTTACTAAATGTTTATATGAAGACCTTATACAGTTATTTTTTCTCTAATAAAAATAAAATAATTGACTAGTCGAACCACAACTATTTAATTATTATATTGAAACAGAAAGGTTATCGGACGTATTCCACTGAAGGGAAAAGTGATCATATCCAAATATGTGAATTTTTTATTGGCTAGTTTGAATATGTTAAAGGTAATTGATCCAAACATACATGAATGGGTAGCTCCATCACCGGACATAAGAATTGAGCCCCATTTCATATCCTGCTGACTGACTAACACTAGACATCAGTAAGCTGATATTTGTTCTGTGGCTGAAACACTTTGGGTATGTTGGCAATGTTTGCAAACATTGTAGTAAAACTGATTTATATTACGATTTACAATAGGTTCAGAGTACTGTATATATTGCACAGGATAGACTTATATTTATAGTTACAGTATACAGTATACAGCCATCGACTCACTAAAGACACTTAAATAAATTAATTAATACTAACATACACTCAACACTGCAGCACTCAAATTTGAACCCTTTGATGAACATTATTCCTCAGCTGATAAAGAGTTGTACCCTTCCTGCTGACTTGTCGTATAGAACTTGTAAGTCGCTTTGGATAAAAGCGTCAGCTAAATGACAACATGTAAAATGTAAATACTGTATATTGTACCAGGAGTAGACATAAGATAGAGTTAGCTATATTTGTACCGGAGGTAGACTTAGCATAGAGTTATTTGTATATTTATAACAGGGTGGGCTATACATACACATTACACACATATTTATATTATTGATATTGTAGAGTATACTTGTACTTCTATGTTCATTCACTCACTCAGAGATCCAGAGTAGATTTCAAGGGCAAGCAGCCGTGTGTTTACTTGGTTTTATTTTATTTTCATTCTAATTATCCTAGCTTGTTTGGATCTAACCTGTGCATCTACTGTGCTTCATTGCCTTTGCTGTTGCTGCTTTGATGCCTGAACTCCCCTATGGGGGAATAAAAAAGGTTTATCTTATCTTAAACTCTTCAAAAATGCATAATTATGAATATACCACATTGATATAGTCAAGAACAAAAACTAAAATTAATAGCAATATATAAAAGGTCAAGATGTTTCACCTGCAGAGTTTTGACTCCTGCCATCAGGGAGGAGGTACTTTCCCTAGGAGCGCCAAATCAAACATATCTGAGCTGAGGTAATTTGTTCCCTCAGCTCTTGGGTTCTTAAACAATTGTAATAGTAACAATGGTAACATTTTAGAAAGTATTTGCCACTCATTGGAGATTATCTAGATATCTAGAATTAAACCAGAATTGGTTTGGAACTCTAATAACTAATTTCACTATTGAATTTCAATGGTAATGTTAGATTTTTACTGAATTTCTCGTGTAGCACATGGAAATAGTGAGTTAAAGTAAATTCCTTTGCGTTGTGTTCAAAGTTCTATATTGAGGTTCAGTCGGTGAAACGGCAAGTTTCAAGAAAATATCCACACGGGTCCTTCTGGGTTTAGATGTCCACGTTTATTTAGTAAGAATTAGTAAGAATAAAAGAACAAAAGACAAAAATGCACAATATTCAATTAATGGTCATTCTTCCTAAGCCAGCTCCTATCTAGGTCTCCCTCAAAGTCTGCCACCAGAAGAACAACTCTCTCTCTCCTTGAGCTCTTGATAACGCAGATGGGTTTGTAAAACAAAATAGTTGCATTTACACCTGACTCATGCCCCACACATCCTGGCTATGCCTGGGTTCAACCGAAGGCCTTGAAAATAGTGTCCCATATGAAGTGTCCCGGCTGCCCAGAGATTAGAGGGAAAAGGTTATAGGCTGAATCAACCTCCCCATGGAGGTCCGGCAACCACATTGTTACCAACCCCCCTTGGAACAGAGAGAAGAGACAGACCCAAATCCCAGAGTATTTAAAAAAATGACCAAAGGTGATCAAATACAAATAAAATAGTTACATATTGTTGTCCAGCCTACCCAGATTATGAAAAGATTTTGACTTCCCCACATGCAAAGGAACAGAGGTATTGAAGATAGGAATCATCAAACAAACTTTACCCCGGTAGGCTATAAACAAAGCAAACCATATGGGCTAGATCCACAAAGAATGGATTGCACGGAGTAAGTTGCACCCTTACTTAAAATTCATTATGAATTGAAAATGGGGGACCCTGATGTAAACAAGACGAAAGTCTCTCTCTGGTCTGCATCCCCTTAACGAGCCGTACTGTATTGTACCCATTCTGCAATCTGTTAATACAATTTTCATTCAATCAATCACTGTGCAGATTGATTGATTGAAAATGTTATGGGTACAATACAGTACGGCTCAATACACACAAATTGTTAAGGGGATGCAGACCAGAGAAAGACTTTCGTCTTGTTTACATCAGGGTCCCCCATTTTCAATTCATAATGAATTTTAAGTAAGGGTGCAACTTGCTTCGTGCAATCCATTCTTTGTGGATAGTGTATGTGTGTGTGTCCCTGAAAACAACAATAGAGTGAATGTAACTCCTAATGACCTCATCTTTCACAACTCAGCATCTTCAAGATCAATTTAAATCCCAAACCCATGGGTAGAGGAGCTGTGAATGTCACGGTCTACTTCAGCTCACAAAACTCAGCCTCCCCAGGGGTTTTAAACCAAAATCCAGGATAGAGAGGCTGAGTGAATGTGGTGTTGACTCTGTACAGGAGGGTCATTGTGCGTCTCATTGTGTCAGAGACGCCATAGAAGGACAGAGTACCTGCCCTGTGATTCAGGTACACTCCTATTCTGGAGGAAAGGGGGCCACGGCCACCTACTCGCATGTTTTTGTTATCGTGTCTGAAGATGTGAATACCTTCACAGTACACTAAAGCCCAGGATTTGGAATTGTATCCAAATCCACAGTCCTCCATTGTGCCTGTTCTACTAATGTCTTTGTATGAGGCTGCTACAGAGCCCCATCCACTCAACTCCACCTCCCAGTAACAGCGTCCAGTCAGGCCTTCTGTACCCAGAACCTGACACCATTCAATAAATCTTTCTGTAGGATACGACTGCTTTTTCTGCATCCATGTTGCTTTTCTGTTCCCCTCAGACAAAGACAGTTGCGTGTGTGCCGTGTTTGGGTCCAGTGTGATCCGAGAGGAATATTGTAAGAAGTCAGCTCTGGTCTTGGGCTCTGGTGGCGGTAAAACATAAACTGCATTCACTGTTGTTGAGATTCCGGGCCACTGCTCTTTTAGAACGTCCTCTAGTTTGTCTCTCAGCTTAGACACAACCTCAGTCACATCTGCAAAGTACAGGAGAGGAAGGACACCGATGCTGGGGAAGTCTGTAGACTCACTGGGACTGGAGAGGGAGGGGTAACTCTGTAGAAAGTGGATGTGGTCCTCCGTGTGCGAGAGCTGCTCCAGCTCAGTGTATCTCCTCCTCAGGTCCGCTATCTCCTGCTCCAGTCTCTTCTGCAGTTCTTCAGCCTGAGTCACTGTGGTCCTCTGTTGGGCTCCGATTACCTTCTTCAGCTCAGAGCGCCTCGTCTCCAAGGAGCACATCAGCTCAGTAAAGATTCTCTCACTGTCCTCCACTGCTTTGTCAGCAGAGCGATTGAGAGAATGCACAGCCTGTTGGAGCTCTTTGAGTTCCTTCTCTCTCTGGCGGACTTTCTGCCGACTCATGCCAAGCTCTTTCTGTCTCTCCGTCCTCTCTGCTGCAGCTGAGACTGTATCATGGCCTTTATGTTCATCCATGGAACACAAACAACAGATACACTGCTGATCAGTACGACAAAAAACATCCAGAATCCTGTTGTGACGAGAGCAGGTGTTCTCCTGAAGCCGTGTGGAGGCTTTGACCAGCTTGTGTTTCTTTAATGGAGCTACAGTATAATGAGGCTGGAGGTGAGTTTCACAGAAGGAGGTCAGACATACCAGGCAGGACTTGATGGCTTTCTGCTTCCTCCCAGTGCAGAAATCACAGGCCACGTCTCCAGGTCCAACATAACAGTGATCAGGAGGAGCAGCTTGGAGTCCTGTCTTCTTTAGTTGTTCTATCACTTCAGCCATTATATTGTTTTTCTTCAGAACAGGCCTCAGAGTAATAGTCTCCCTGCACTGGGGACATGTGTAGATCATCCCCTTCTGATCATCTTTATCCCACCAGTCTTTAATACAGTCCATACAGTAGCTGTGTCCACAGTGAATCGTTACCGGATCCTTGAGCAGATCCAGACAGACCGAACAGCAGAACTGGTCCCGGTCCAGATCAACTCCTTGCTGTGCCATTTTATTCTACAAGGACAACGACACTCTAAGTTTTGTTTTCTCAAACTCTGATGGTGTGGGGTGGGAGGTGCTTCCTGGTTATAGTTGTCCAGGGGGTGTTATTTTTTTTCGTAGCCGCATTTTGCGGAGACGCTCTCTGATTGGCCACTTCATGTGACATGTGCGCCCAATCGTGTGACGCCTGTTTCTACACCGGTTAAGCTTAGGCACTCTTTCGAAGTTGGTTAAGGTTAGAGTTTGTCTTAGAGCAGGGCGATAGAACACCAGCCCTGATTCCAAACTCTAACCTTAACCAACTTCGAAAGAGTCGCCTAAGCTTAACCAGTGATAAACTAGGCGTTAGGTAGTTTGCAGGCTGTTAGACCCGGACATGGGCAAAGGCACAGCTCGTCACGCGATTGGGCGCACATGTCAGTGGCCAATCAGAGAGCGTCAGTCAGTGGCCAATCAGAGAGCGTCTCCGCAAAATGCGGCTACGAAAAAAAATAACGCGTCCAGGGGAGGAGTCGCTTTAAAGAGGCACACAGGTGCCACACATAATTAATTACCAACCTAAACAGGTGCTACACATCAATACATTAACAAGTTCCTACACACTATACAAATGAATTAATTAACCTATCCCCAGAAAATAGCAACACCAATAAAAACTAAAACCCTGATAATATAATAAATATATGTATGAATGTATGTATGCATGTATGATAAGATTAATGAATGTATGTATGTATGTATGATAAGATTAATGAATGTATGTTTGATAATATATATGTAGGTATGTATGATAATATGAATGAATGTATGTATGTATGTGTATGTATGTATGTATGTATGTATGTATGTATGTATGTATGTATGTATGTATGTATGTATGTATGTATGTATGTATGTATGTATGTATGATAATATGTAATAATAATATGAAATGAATGATTTCTTTAAATAGCGTCACCTCTGCACCGTGGGAGGCCCGCAAATAAAATAACAGAGATAATTTTTCTGACTACGCCATAGTTTGTGGGTGTTTGGAGGAGTTCGAGAAAGAACCCCGCCACAGAATGTGATTCACAGTATGAATTACTGTGATTCATAGATGTTTTTTTTTACATCGTTTAGGACTTTCCCTTGTCCATCAACTACCTCTAATTTGTTTACTTTGTAAAACCACTAAAACTCGTAAGCACAAAGAGAGACAGAGAGAAAATGGTATACATACTCAATACAACACTCTCTCTCACACACACATTTCCGCTCTTTCATTTACTCTCATTCTTTCCTATCTTGCTTTCTCTTTCTCACACTCACTCTTTCTCTTGCTCTTTCACTGATTTGATTTACTGATTGTTTGAAGGCTGGTTTCTTACCAGTTTCCTTTATGTCTCAGAAAGAACCTGACTTCATTGGTGTCAAAGTAAATCTGCAGTAATTCTCATTTCACGAGCAAAGTTATAATGAAATGATAATGCAATGAAAACCCATGATTACAGTTAAAAGGATATCCAGAGAATAACTTGATGTTACCAAATATACATTAGTAAATATAGGTGCAGTAACAAAGAAAGTGAACCCAGGGGAGGAAAGAAAGTACTTTTACTACTGTATTTAAGTATTTTTAGGATACTTTTACTTGAGTATTTCCAGTTTAGGGATCTCAATACATTTACTATACTACACTTGAAAGGACGTTTCCAAATTTATTTTCCTCTACCACATTTATACAAACCCTGCGAGTTACTGTACTTTCTTTTAATCCAAAATATGTGATAAGTTGGAAAACATAATGTACATTTAATGTGTAAGTCTGTCAATGTCAAACGGAAGTAATCACAACCAGTAACCAGTTTGACATCACACAGAGGTTGATGCATTGAGAATTTAGGAGCTCTCAAGCATTGAAATCCTGCACCATACAGAATGTGTATTTACTTTGTATACTTGCATATATTCAATATTTACTTTTATGCTATTACTTTAGTAGACTTTTGAATAGAGTCCATTTACTTTTACCAGAGTACTATTCTATCAAATGGGATAAAGTTGGTTTGATATTAGATATTCACATATTCCATTTCTTGGCATAGCCATACTCCCCTATTCAATAACAATGCACTCCTTATTGCACAACGACCTATCAGATATCCCAAATGGGAAAAGCAAGGCATACATACATTGGGAGATATCTTCAACGAACGGGGTTTCTGTAGCTATCATGAAATTTATAACAAATTTAACCTCACCAACTCCACTTATTATTTCTATATACAGTTATTAGCAACTTTGAAGGCTCATGGAGTCCCATTAAAGATACCACTTGAGCACCACAGATATCACAAATTCTTCTATGAAAGGGAGACATCGAGAGGCTTCGTATCAGACTTTTATCATCACTTACTTACTTCTTCGTATGGAGTCCTCCCCCATAGACTCAGGACTTGGAAGTGGATTTTGATTGGCAAGAAGTCTGGGCAAACGTTCGACTAGCGTCACGCAACCCGGATCATCAACAGACTAATCTTAATTATATTCATAGGACTTACCTGACTCCTATAAGATTGAACCGAATGGGGCTTAAACAAGACTCTCTATGCTCCTTGTGTTCAAGGGGCGATATCGGTACATTTATACATATGTACTAGGAATGCCCCCCTGTTTCTGAACATACCTGTACTGCCTTCTGTATTGTTGTTGAATGATGTTTCTCAAATAGCAGCTACTAAACAGCTAAAGAGACAAATCTTGTCCGGTCTTACGGCTGCTAAAAAGCTGATAGCATCACGCTGGATTCAACCGGATAAAATGTGCCTAAAGGTATGGGCTCTTACTTATCTCGATGTGATTTATCTAGAGATATCTACAGCAAGAATTTTAGGTGTCAATGAAGCCAGCATCGCAATCTGGTTAGAAGTGGTGGAGAGAATAAAGGTTAGCATATGAATTGTAATCCTTGGTTAGAAGCTAAATAATGGATGGATTATCCAAGGGGGGTCCTGGGGGGGGGGGGGGGGGGGGGGAAGAAGAGCGAGTAAGAGCATATGTATGTATTGTATTGCAAGTATAATGTATACATATCTCGTAAACTACATTTATATTGATTCAAATATTGGAATGTATAATCCTGTGATTTATTGTGGATATTTACTGTAATGCTTGTGTGTCTAGTTTTATGTCATGTCAAAAAAATTATAAAAAAAAATTTTCACAAAAACATATTCCATTTCTATCTTCAGCACCTCTGTCCCTTTCCCTGTGGAGAAGTCAACATCTTTACTTTCATACTCACAACAAACAACATCTTTTCATATGTATTCACTTTTTTTAATTACTATTGAAATTCAATAGTGTTAAAATCAAGGTAGAGTTCCAAAACGAATACTGCTTTTAGTCTAGATATCCTCATATTACCATTGAAAATAAATAGTGTTACAGATTTAAATGACTTAAAAGTGTTTGAAATCCAATGCTGGTTTAAATCTAGATATCCTCCCTCAAATAATTACTTTTTCAATTGATACCATTGCAATTCAATAGCATTTACTATGCTGTTTACTTACTTGTAATTACAATGCTGTTCCCTAACCCTAACTATTCCACTATCAATGCTGGTTTAAGTATAGATATCCTTCCTCCAATTAGCAGCAATTCGCTTATCAAATATCTGTTCCAATTTTTAAGGAAGAATATGAAATGGTCATGCATTACCATTGAAATTCAATAGTGTTAAATTAAAATGACTTAGAGTTCCAGAACCAATGCTGAAGCTTGCAGGGTCAGAGGAGCTCCGAGACTCACAGAGTCCATTTATGAACCACATGAGAGAAAAGCTAGAGGTCACACAGGCTTAAAATAGCTGCCTAGTGTTTATTCTTTTGAATGTTTCTTTCTTTTCTTCTTGATGTTTTTATTATTTGTATATGTAGGTATATGTTGTTGTTTAAAAGAAGACTTGCAGAATCTATAATAAATGGTTTATAAAAAAAATATTTGAAACAATAACTTCTATGAGCAAGGCACATTAATATTTTGTAAAAATATAAAAAAGATAATATGAAAAGATGTAGTTTTTCAGTGTAACACCGACGGGTCCGATACCGGTCCCAAAATGACATCACGTCATAAATCAATGTCTGCAATGTATGCAAGAGTAAACATCCTAACCATGTCACAACAGCAGTCATATTGTATATTTTCAGCAATACGTTTGTTTACCAATAGATTCAAGTGTTATTAGTGAGATTTTAGTTTTTGAAATGTGATAATATTATCGCGGAGGTCGGCCATTTTGACTCACCGAATGATGTTGATTTGTAGTCATATGAGCACAGGGCATCCATAGCTCTCAATGAGCGTTGAAATTTCGAAAAACTACAGTACCCAGGAAATTCTAGCCTCAAGCAAGCGAATTACTTGTGTATGATTTTTTTTTTTCTCTTATTTCTCGGGATACTAGATCACAAAACTGAACGTTATTGGCATAGATTGGAGCGCAGTTAGTGTGTCTACCTTCTGTGAACATTTAGCGTTGCAAACAGATTCAAAATGGCGGACCTGTCGCAAAAATAAAAAGCTGACTGTATTTACAGTAGATTTCATTCTCGGTTCTTCATGCACGCCTGGTGATACTAAATCCAAATTGAACTCTCCCATTGGAAAGAGTAGATTTGGCCCGATCCATAGATGTGCAAGTTGGCTATAATAAGGTAATTTATAGGCCTCATATTCTATATTCTATAATAATATTTCAAATTGCATGGGGCCAGATGGCAGAATTCAGTACTGTATCTACAAAACCTTCTGTTTAATCATCTTCCCTTTATTCATTCCCTTAGATTGTTTCTACACATGATCTCAAGAAGGTACTGAACAGGTACAGATTTCCATGTCTGGTCATTTTTAGCATGGTGTTATTCACTGTCAAAGATGCAAAGAAAAATCATAATTCATATTCTCCTTTGTTTCATCACAATTTAAGCAAGCCTAATAGACACAATATTTCTGACAATACATTCACCGAGGTCCATAGATGTCCCTGGATACCAAGAACATGCAAATAGCCTTGTAGAAGTGGAGCAATCTTCCATTTACTTAGGTATGTATTTTAGGCGGATTTTCAGAAAATAGGGCTTAAGAAAACAAAAACTAGCAACAACAACAAAAAGTCTGTTTTAAAATGACAGACTATATAATTGGAAGACATAAGAAGAATTCTGGTTTAGAATCCCAGTTTTATTTAATTTTTTTAACATTTGATTTGCTTTCGCACCAGGTGCTCTGGTCTTTTATTGATTCTCAGTGAGGATGGAGTGGCTTCTGTGCGGATGCTTATGTATGTGTAGTTGTATGGCTATATTTTGGCCTAGACGAGGAATGTATTCACCTAACGAAGCTCTTGTTCGGTTGTTCCGTTATTCGCTGTGATTTTGTTTTCTACTGCTCCCAGGATGTTCTATATTATATATATATTTAGCAATATCTGCTTTACTCAGAGCTTTCAGAAGCTCTGTCATGTTTCAATCTGTGTTTCTCGAGATATTTTTTACCTTGTCCTTGATTATGTTTCTCATGATGAAAATAAAACGTTTAAAATCTCCAACATCCAACACGTTATTTTGTCTGATGCAATTTCTTGTTTTGCTTAACAGGGACAGGTGTCAATACTTTCACGAGTACTCGTAAATACTGAACTCATGATACTGAATACCAATATGAGCACTTGACAATGGCATTTATCATTTCGGCTAACTTAGTCTATTGAAAACTGAGGAGGGGACAGACGATATAATTGGAAGACATAAGAAGAATTCAGTCCTGCAATGATGCAGACATTTAACCCTAGAACACTAACGTCGGGTGATTTTCACCCGGACAATTGAATTCATGTGATTTTCATTGTGTTGCTGCTGTCCGAGGTGGGCAGATCCTTGGGTACCTTCAGGATGCTCGTCCCTGATACACCTCCTGCTGTCCTGCTACACCTCCTGATGTCCTGCTACACCTCCTGCTGTCCTGCTACACCTCCTACTGTCCTGCTACACCTCCTGCTGTCCTGCTACACCTCCTACTGTCCTGCTACACCTCCTGCTGTCCTGCTACACCTGCTGCTGTCCTGCTACACCTCCTGCTGTCCTGCTACACCTCCTGCTGTCCTGCTACACCTCCTGCTGTCCTGATACACCTCCTGCTGTCCTGCTACACCTCCTGCTGTCCTGCTACACCTCCTGCTGTCCTGCTACACCTCCTGATGTCCTGCTACACCTCCTGCTGTCCTGCTACACCTCCTGCTGTCCTGCTACACCTCCTGCTGTCCTGCTACACCTCCTGCTGTCCTGATACACCTCCTACTGTCCTGCTACACCTCCTACTGTCCTGCTACACCTCCTGCTGTCCTGCTACACCTCCTGCTGTCCTGATACACCTCCTGCTGTCCTGCTACACCTCCTGCTGTCCTGCTACACCTCCTGCTGTCCTGCTACACCTCCTGCTGTCCTGCTACACCTCCTGCTGTCCTGCTACACCTCCTACTGTCCTGATACACCTCCTGCTACACCTCCTGCTGTCCTGCTACACCTCCTGCTGTCCCTGATACACCTTCTGCTGTCCTGCTACACCTCCTGCTGTCCCTGATACACCTCCTGCTGTCTCTGCTACACCTCCTACTGTCCTGCTACACCTCCTGCTGTCCTGCTACACCTCCTGCTGTCCTGATACACCTCCTGCTGTCCTGATACACCTCCTGCTGTCCTGCTACACCTCCTGCTGTCCTGCTACACCTCCTGTTGTCCCTGCTACACCTCCTGCTGTCCTGCTACACCTCCTGCTGTCCTGCTACACCTCCTGCTGTCCTGCTACACCTCCTGCTGTCCTGCTACACCTCCTGCTGTCCTGCTACACCTCCTGCTGTCCTGCCACACCTCCTGCTGTCCTGCTACACCTCCTGCTGTCCTGCTACACCTCCTGCTGTCCTGCTACACCTCCTGCTGTCCCTGCTACACCTCCTACTGTCCTGCTACACCTCCTGCTGCCCCTGATATGATATATGACTTGTTGTAATTCTTATATACCTAATGTAGCATGTCTCCTTGAAGCGGATTCAGCTTTTTTTGCCCCGATTTGACATCAGTTTAATTGCATTGTCACTGTTCACATGTGGGGTGCCGTCACAGTCATATATAAGTAAAGATAAAGTTTGAATGACTTACTGAACTGGTGTTTTAATTTCATACTACACTGCTTCTTTGCTATTTCAGTACCAGGCGCTGTCCACCGACTTTATTCATGTTGAGCAAGTGCTACATTGCACCTCTGCCTATAGCCTACCTGTTATTCACTCTCAACATGGATAAAAAAAGGTATAATAAGCATTCTTTAGGTGGTTGTAGTTTCTCTGTTTGGACATTATAGCTTATATATATATAGCCTAGCCTATAGTCGGTCTGATATATAAAATAAAATAAATAAAAAATTATATTCTCAAAATTATCTGACAGGCCAGATATTATTGTTGGCGGGCAAATTTTTTTCCCACGGGCCGCCTATTGCCAGCCACTGATTTAAAACTTTGTATGCCACTCACGGCTTTTCTCTGGTTACGCCCCGACCGTTGAATGCCACGTCAAACAAGCTGACTCTAGAGCTATGTGGCAGGGGCTCAAAACGATGACAGACTACAAAGGCGCCTCCCTCAAACTGAACAGTGACATCTCCTTAGCAAATGACCTCAATACCTTCTATGCGAGGTTTGATGCTGGTAATAACAACACCAGCTCACAAGCCACGGCAATGGGGGGGGGGGGGGGGGGGGTCGGCTGCTGATGGAGGCGCAGTGTTCAGGGTAACAGAGCATGAGGTGAGGCGGACCTTTAAAAAAGTGAATATCAGGAAGGCAGCAGGTCCGGACGGCATCCCCGGCCGCGTCCTAAAAGTCTGTGCCGACCAACTGGCCCCAGTATTCACTGACATATTTAACCTGTCCTTAGAACAGGCTGTCATCCCCACCTGCCTGAAGAAGTCCACTATTATCCCTGTACCCAAAAAATCCAAGCCTGCTTGCCTCAACGACTACCGCCCTGTAGCTCTCACCTCCATAGCCATGAAGTGCTTTGAGAAGCTAGTAAAGGGCCACATCTGCTCCTCCCTCCCCATCAACATGGACCCCCTGCAATTTGCATACCGCCCCAACAGGTCCACGGAGGACGCCATAGCCCATGTGCTGCACACAGCAGCATCACACCTGGACAAGAGGCAGGGGAACTATGTGAGAATGCTATTCATCGACTACAGCTCGGCATTCAATACCATAGTCCCCTCCATACTCATAGCCAAGCTCAGGGACCTGGGCTTGAACTATGACCTCTGCCAGTGGGTCTTGGACTTCCTGACTGGCAGACCCCAGGTGGTGAGAGCAGGCAACTGCACCTCCTCATCCATCACCCTCAACATAGGGGCCCCCCAGGGCTGTGTTCTGAGTCCCCTCCTCTACTCCCTGTACACACACGACTGTGTGGCTCAGCGGAGTAGCAATACAATCATCAAATTTGCTGACGACACAGTGGTGGTGGGCCTGATCTCTGCCAACGACGAGAGGGCCTACCTGGAAGAGGTCAAGGTCCTGGCGGGATGGTGCCAGGAAAACAGCCTCTCCCTGAACGTCAGCAAAACAAAGGAGATGATTGTGGACTTCAGGAGGTCGGGGGTCAAGGACTACAGCCCCCTCAGCATCGACGGGGCACCGGTTGAGAGAGTCAACAGCTTTAAGTACCTCGGAGCCTACATATCCGAGGACTTGACATGGACCACACACATTGACAGTGTTGTGAAGAAGGCACGACAACGCCTCTACTTCCTCAGGCGCCTAAGGAAGTTCCAAGTCAGTCAGAAGATCCTTAAGAACTTCTACTCATGTACAATAGAGAGCATCTTGACCGGCAACATCACCTCCTGGTTTGGGAATAGCACTGCACAAGACCGAAGCAGACTACAAAGAGTGACACGTTCAGCCGAACGCACAATTGGAGGGGGGCTCCCCACCCTCCAGAACATTTACAACAAGCGTTGCAAGGGCAAGGCTAAGAGAATCATTAAAGACTCCAGTCACCCGAACAACTGCCTCTTTGAACTGCTGCGGTCAGGCAAGCGATACCGGAGTCTCAAGGCGAGCACAGAAAGACTCAGAAGAAGCTTCTATCCCCAGGCCATCAGGCTGCTAAACGAACAATGAATGAACACTACACAACAACAACCACCAAACGCACATAGCACACACATCCACACGCACACAGTCACTTAAACAAACACACTGTAGCACCCACTCCACACACTTTATAGCACACACCCACTTTAAACAAACACACTGTAGCACCCACTACCCACACTTTATATTTATTGATGAAGGATTGCACTACAACTCGTACACCTTACTGTAAATTGTACCTAAATTGTACCTCATCCCATTTCTGCTTTGCACTAGATAGTACTGTACATTAGTACACTGCATAGTATTGTATATTATATGGTAACTCAGAACATTGTACATATGTCTATACCGAACACTGTGACCTCTTTTTCTTCTTCTAAATTACACGTATACTATGTTTGATACTATCTTGTCTAGCACAGTCTCTGGAGCGTAACAGTAAGAAGCATTTTGTATGAAAGTATTCTGTACTTCTGTATGACAACTATTAAAGAAACTTGAACGAGTATTCTCTCTCTTTTTTATTAGCGATCTGAAATCATATTGCATCACGCGAGCCTACCGCCGGCGCTCAGATGTGAAAAAAGCGCCCCCTATCGTCTCCCAGATGGTAAATCACCCTTTTGGAATGGACTCAATGAAAGTGAATGGGAGAACGGATTTCTGACTCCACATTTTACTTCTCACTGATGCAGCCGGGGTCTACCAGAGTTCATTCTGGAGCCTCTGAGCCACGGCGAATATGGGTTATACTGTACACACGATGGATCAATACATTTATCGATTTTTTCGAATGACGATCGGAAATTGGAATAAACCATTTGGATACCATCTGACCTCAGGTAAGGAATCTATGTTATCAGTGTTAGGATAATCAGACTTGTTTTTACGGATATATAAGTGTTTATGTGATATGTGATATGGCTGTTTTGACTGTAAAAGCCATGAGGAAATAAGAGCAGCGATTATCAGCGCACGGCACGAGCGTGCGTGCGCACACATATACTATCGATCATCTAGCGTTTATTTGAAAACGATTCATAAATAGGCCGACAAATGACAACGTTCTGGAATATTCCAGTAAAAGGCGATTATCATAGGCATGGGTTGTTTTTTCCCCGAAAACGGGTGATTTTCAAAATGCTATCAAACGGAAATGAAGCGATAAAAATACAATCTGCCTTGACAATGTTGACTGGAAAATGATTCTTTGATAAGCGACGGGCAGATTAGACACATAGCCATAATTTAAAACATAGATTAGGCGATATTAACGTTAACATTGGCCGTGGATGGTGGTATTCAAGGGGGTAAAAAGGAAAACACGGCTGGCGCTCAAAGTGTTAAGGTAAACTGAAGTGGCCCCAAATAACTTTTTGCATAGGACCCCTGAAAGTCTAGGGACGGCTCTGCATGGTTTCATTCATACTCCAATTCAATTCAATACCAAAAGTTTGGCAGGCAGTTTGGTTTCGGAAGCAGATTTGCCTACAAGATGACAAATGTCATCATAATTAAAATGTACACAACATCATAAATAGCCTGATCAGTGTGTCTGTTGATTTAATTCTCATCATACAGTACCTTATACTGCAGGGCTGTTGGTTTAATCTAATAATCTGTGTTACAAGTCAAAAACATTTTGATAAAGAGGCTACGTTTAAAACAAGCCCAGGGGTTTGTTACTGTACCTTTAGTCTCACTCTCTTGGAAATACATTGACATTTCTGCCTGAGAGGTTTGTGTTGGGAAATAAAGTGTGAGAAAGGAGGGGGTCATTCTTATTGCCTGTTTATAAAGAATGCCATTTACATCTATAACGTCTAGCTACTGTACAGGCCTGACAGCTATTCCCTTGTGAGATTCTGCTTATTTCAGAATATTTTTATATGTATATTTCTGCTTTAACTCATTGGGCGCCATTCACGAGAAAAGTCGGGTTAACTCACCATCGCTTGAGCGCCAATCACGAGAAAAGTCGGGTTTTAATCGTTATTTCTTTTATTCGCTATATCCATACATTTTTCATCCATCCAGCCTGATGTTATCATTGGGAATGGGTCTGAGCTCGCAAAAGGCCAATACCGCCGCCTAACGCCTTCCGGCCGGTATTGCACATCATTGGAATCCCTCCCCCTTGGGCTGTACGTTGATCTAAGAAGTCCGGTCCATGTTTTCCTTCTCGGGCATGCAGTATCGTTATAACACATGGACTGGGGAGACTGGGAGCAGCGTGGATTATGCGTTTTGGTGGAGAAACGTTGGATCTATAAACGCGATCAATATTTGGAATGGCGATCAGGAATTGGATTATTCTTTTTGCAGTACATCAGATGTGAGGTAAGGACTCTATGTTACCAATCTTGGGTTAATCCGATGTTTCTGGCACGATTTCTAAGGAAATGCATTGAAGCGCGGTTTGCTCGAGTTTCTTGAGATTAGACAGAATCGCTCTGGAACTATACTCATATTCACCACGGTATAAAACGGAAATGTATGTATGAAAAAAAAATCTGTTTTTTGCATGTTGACTGGAAGAAACTCACTGACAATCGACGTGTTTATTAGATCCATAGCTATAATATTTAATATAGTTTTAGCACTCGCAAACACGGCATTCTCCCCATTGCATTACAGC
This sequence comes from Notolepis coatsorum, assembly GCF_963971535.1. NCBI lineage: Eukaryota > Metazoa > Chordata > Actinopteri > Aulopiformes > Paralepididae > Notolepis > Notolepis coatsorum. The sequence continues at coordinate 198,837,143 of NC_140166.1, forward strand.
GATGGCATTCTAACCAGAAGGTAAACAGCGCCCCCTTGGCGTCCATTGAGTTAATGTGGACAGGACAGTCAGAGAGAGGAAATCAGGTGAAGAGACGGGGGAGGACATGCAACACATGTCGTGGGCTGGATTCGAACACAGGATGTTGTGATCACACAGTGTGTCTTAACGTGATGTGCCACCGGGGTGCCTCCTCATTTCAGAATCTTGACAAAGACATTAACCACCATTTAACATTTGATGGCACACGTTATTTTTATTCTATCAAGCCAACTGAATCAGAGCTACCACTTAAAAGTGAAAAACATTAGAAATATTTACCCTTGATGTGCTAAAGTGCAGCAGAACCATACAGTGGTCAAACTTTGGGAGAGCCATCATTTTATCTGGGATAAAATGTAATGACTCTTAATGCTCTTTATTCTGTTATACAGCACAAAGTGGATTCCCATGCATCTCTATTTTTGTGTTTCTTTTTTCATCTAATATGCAAGTGCATCATCGTCGTCATCATCACTGCTTCAATGTTCCATTGTCTTTGCTTTCGTCCGCTCCGCACACACTTTCGTTCAAGATTCAGTTATTTTTAAAACCCGCACAGACTTAGCTCCTTCATCCTAAACCATTACATCGCCACATTCACACACTGGATAAGAAAAATTTAAAATAAAAAAGAACAGTGCAATTATTGACTAAAATCTTTAAGCTCATACAGTACATACTAGTTTTGTTTTAAGTATTCAGTCTGTGCAACAACATGATTTAAAAATGCATTGACTTCAGATTTGTTTAGTCTGCTATCTACACAATGGACTCTATACTATCAATGTATGGATGGTACTGGTTCAGTTCCAGCGCTATAAGCAACAATACAAACTGTGCACTTTGTTCCTATCCTGATTCAAACAATTAGGCAGCGTGTACATCTCCACAATTACATTTCCACTTTGCACAGTAGAGGGATTTGCATTGGACAAAACAAATGCATAATTATTCATTTTGTATCACAAAAAAAGCTAAATAATCTTTTATAAAAATAAAAAATAAAGTGAGGTGAATATTTTCTGAGGCAACGATACAACCGCTTCCGATTGTGACCACACAGTGTAATTAGGGATGTCTCGATACCACTTTACAAGTACTTACATTTGGGTACTTGCCGATACCGAGTACTGATATGATACCATTACAGTTCAAACAATGACTTCAAAAAAACATATTTGACTTTCATCAGATGCTCCTCACTTTCTCACTGTGACAAATAAAACATACAACATTTGAAGTTAAGTTAAAGTTAAAATAATATAAACTAATGTAAATATAATAACATTTTTAACATTACATTTTGTAGTTTTACAAGTACATGAGCACAGAATGGGCCCTGGTATGGGTATTGGGACATCCCCGAGTGTAATCCTACACATGATCCCGGTACACGTAAGGGATGCTGTGTGAACACAGGTGAAGGACAATGGAGTGATCCCTCTTTGATCAGCGGCGTTGACTGTGTGACATCACAAGGATTCATATATTACAGGTTAAAGCTTTTCAAATAAAATGTATGTCTCAGTGCCACCTCTCGTTCAAAACCCCTCAAATGTTTTTTCTTTTAAAAAGGCACCTTATGATACATATAACTAATGTGATTTGAATGGACAACATAGTCAAGACTGTTAAAGGTGCTATAGATACAATTGTTATGTAGAGTAATCATTAAAAAATAAACATCCACAGAGCTTTTCGAAAGGTGCGGAATAAAAGTATTGCTTTCCCCACAATTTTATTTATTTATTAATGAAATAATAATTCAAAGATTTTGTCAGGTCCAAAATGAATGTTGTTATTTACATCTTGCATGCATGTATCCCCTCCCTACTTCCCATTTCCCCATGTGGAATGCACCTGATTGGATAAATTACATGCTGGTACTCTAGTGCGACATCTAGTGGCTGAATGTTATCTATAGCACCTTTAATAAGATAATAATTAGTTTGATAAGAATTTACCTGCCTGATAAAAACTTATTTTGGACCAGATTCAGAGAAATAAAGATGATAAATAAGAGTAGTTCACACAGGGGGAAAGTAACATATTACATTTACTCTAGTTGTAATCTAGTACATTTTTAAGTAACACTACTTTTTAAGTCATTTAAATAAATAAAGACCATTCCCAAACCTTGGGCAAATAATAATCTATTTTTAGTATCAGTTCCCCTTGGGGGGGTCCAATTTTGTCCAAAATATTAGTTACTTTTGTACAAAAGCCATTAAGTACTTTTCTAGTGAGCTATTCTTTTACTTTTAATTGAGTAATTTAATTGAGCAAAAACATATGGCTACTCTACTTGAGTAAAAATGTAGTGAATGAAACTTGAATAATATATTTAAATTATCTTTCTGCCTTTGCTACATCGGCAGTAAATACAAAAAAAGGGAACGTTAGTGTGCTTATCGTGAGCATGCGCTAGGTTCCGTCATGCACAAGTTAATTTCACATTATTCTGTTACCCTATCTTTTCAACTAAATGGTTGTGGTTTTCTCATCAGCGGTAACAGTAGTCAACCTAGGAGGCACAAGTTCTGAGCAAAGGCTAAAAGTTCACAGCAGCAGTAACGGTGATACACGTTGAACAAAAACGTATATTACAGTACATATAGTTGCTCTAACACACAAATGTGAACATGTGGGCACACAAAAATCCTAAAAAATCCTAACTGCTTAACCCCAACCCTAACCCTAATGCTAATCCTAACCGTAACCCCCAACTTTCCCAGCAAAAATTTCTCCTTTTGTCTTTCTAAGCACAAATCCAAATTGAACCCTTTCACTACCACACTACAGACGGTTAACCCTTTCACTACCACACTACAGACGGTTAACCACAGTGTGGTATTGAAAGGGTTAATGTCACGTTTGACCATATGTGGGGTTAGGGTTAGGGTTACATTCTACATTTGAACTACAGATGGAAAAGAAGCTTTTTGGAATCTTCTTAACCAAGTCCAAACATAGGCCTGTTCTACTCTACAAGTACCAAATGTAAACAAACCTCTTACAGCCGCAAAATACAGCAAATACAATGAAGAACTGATCAACTAGTGTTAATCCTTCTATAGAGAGCTCATTCGGTCAACTAGTACAACAACATGTCTCCATTCCCTTTTCTGGCAGTGGGGGTCCCACCCATTTTGTTTAGCATGTTTGGATCATGAATTGGAACTTTCACTGTTTAAACGCACGTGTGTGTGTGTGTGCGTGTGCGTGTGCGCGTGTGCGTGTGTGTGTGTGTGTGTGTGTGTGTTGTTGTTGTTATTTAGCCAGTGTTTAGCGGGTCATCAGTCAGGGGCTCTGGGCCCAGAGGGAGACAGTTCTGTCTGCGGAGGAGGAGATGAAGGCCAGGTCGTGGGTGTGCCACCTGCACTGGATCACCTTGTCTCCATGTTCCCCAGCCACCATCTGAGGGAGCTGCTTGGTCAGGTCACCTGGAGGAAGGACACACGCAAATAATGACACACTAACCTTCTATGTATTGATACCCTGGGGGCAGTTAGAAGAAGGCCCTCATAGTAAAAAACAGTACAAACAAAACAACAATAATCAAGACAACAGTGGATGACAGGCATAAAACAGTACAAACAAAACAACAATAATCAAGACAACAGTGGATGACAGGCATAAAACAGTACAAATAAAACAACAATAATCAAGACAACAGTGGATGACAGGCATAAAACAGTACAAACAAAACAACAATAATAAAGTCAATAGTGGATGACGGGCATAAAAACAGTACAAACAAAACAACAATAATCAGGCTTCACAACAGTGGGCAGGGACCGCTGTCAGCAGCCAGATAACTAACGGCAGCAGAACTCAAGAACTACTAGGAATGTCTGATCACTAAGGCCCCGTTTAGACGGAAACGCTAGCAGGTGAATCCGCAAAAATATTTTTTCGGATGTGCCTTTCGTTTATACGGAAACAGCGTTTTTACGGGGTGAAACCGTAAAAAAGTGAGACCACCTTCCAGGGTGGAATTCCTAGAAACGCTAAACCTTTGCGCTCTCATCTAAACTGTCAAACCGCATAAAACGATGACAAAAGGGTTGTCAAGGCTCTCGTCGCGTGTACTGCTTACATCACAGGCATGCGCCAGTAGCCTAGAAGCGTAAATAAAGCATGTCTGATTCTATCCATGGCGATCACCTGAAGGCTACATTGGCAGTACTTTTAAATACACAAGAATCTGTCCCGCGGCGTGACTGGACCCACTGTCTGTGAGTGACTCTGCTTTGGTCCAATCACATTCCCCACCCACAGTCTGCGAATCAGAGGCAGAGTAGGGCGGGTCTTCACAGCACGTCATGTGACATATGCGCCAATCGTGTGACAGCGGGGCTCCGTTGTCTCGAGTTGTTACAGCCTCGTCTGCACGGAGAATTCCATCCCAAAACGCTTGTCTAAACGCAAAATTAAAAGTGAAACCGTAAGACGACTTTTGCGGTTTCTGTTCAGACTCTCCGTCTAAACGTAGCCTAAGTGTGTCTGACTCTTACCACCTAAACTGAACCAAGCTGCTGCGTAAAGCCAGGTCACTAGCCGGGTAACTAGCCAGGTAACAAGCCGGGTAACTAGCCAGGTAACAAGCCGGGTAACTAGCCGGGTAACCAACCAGGTAACTAGCCGTGAGTTCATAAACATTTAAATGACTTGATGATTTGTCATCTGACTGGAATCTGACAGGCAATGAGTTAATTGGAGAGATGTTGAAATTCACACCTCTACAGTATTTCCATTTATTCTAAGGTTGAGTGAGTAGTGAGTGATGGAGTGAGCAAGGGAGAGAACTCTCTCTCTCTTTCTCTCTGCTGTACTGTACTGTATGTTACTATAGTTAGTAGGACTGCAGTTAATTACCTTGTAGATCAGTGATGATGACTTTGTTGTCGTAGGAGCCTGTCAGTAGATAGTGGGCTCCGGGTGAGAAGCGGACTGAGCGCACGTCGCTACTGTGGGGGCGGTAGGTCTGCACCATGCGGCCCCCTCTGATATCATACAGCATGCTGGTACTGTCCTCCTGGCCTGTGGCCAGCAGTCGGCCACTGGGGTCCACCGCCACCGACGCTACCGCACTTCCTGTGGGCGGAGTGGGGAGACCGATGCTGCTGTAATTGTAATGTAATTAAGACCAACTGAAACCAACAAAGCATTTGTTCTACTTACAAGTATTTTACTAATGCATAATTACTTCATGAAGTGGCAGCGATCGCCGCAAGTCTGCCTGAACCAGGAACTACTTCCGAGGCGATCACTGCTACTTCATGAAGTAGTTCTGGGAAAAATTATGAATTATACTGACCAAAAAGAAAAAAGCGGCTCCGTTCTGTTCTGTTCTTTGGACAATAATGGAATTCTGTGACTTCTGGATATGAGCTATAATCTGGTGTTGGCTGAATGAAGCATACTTGTAAGTAGGAGAAATGCATTGTAGGTTTTGGTCTTTTCTTAGGCTACTATATGCTGACAACTAGAAAATGTATAAAGCACACCGGCCTTATCCTTTAACACTTTGAGTGCCAGCAGGGGGCACACGATTTAACGCTTGAGTGCCAGCGCTTAAGTCAATGAGAGGGCGAGCACATTTGCGAACGCATAAACTATATCTTAAATTATGGCTATGTGTCTAATACGACCGTCGCTTATCAATGACTTGCTTGCAGTCAACATGTACAAAACGGGTTGTTTTTTCATCGGTACATTTCCGTTTTATACCATTTTGAAAAACGCTCGTTTTTGAAAATTTCCAGAAAAAAAAGAGATTCTGCAGGAATCGCCCTTTAGTGGAATACACAAAACACGTTGTCATTTTTCGGCCTATTTATGAATCGTTTTCAAATAAACGCTAGATTATCGATAGTATATGTGTACTTATGCACGCTAGAGAAGCGGGCTGAAAAATCGATTATCTATTTCCTGATCAGCACACACACACACACACATACACATATAGGGGACACGTTGAGATATAGAGTATGTGAAAAAAAACTCTGATTACCCCAAGACTGGTAAAATAGATTCCTTACCTCAGATCAGATGTTCTGCAAAAAGATTATTCCAATTCCTGATCGCCATTCCAAATATCATCGCGTTTATTGATCCAACGCTGGGTACTCAAAACACATAATCCACGCTGTTCTGAGGGACCACAATGAGTCTGATCGGCTCAGGTTACATGCCTAAATGTAAAATGTGGATTCCGGATTTTTCTTTTCTCATCCATTTTCATTGAGTCCATTCCAATGCGTGCATTACCATCCGGGAGACGATAGGGGCGGTATTTTCCCTGTTCGAGCTCAGATAGAGCCCCAATGGTAACGTGAGGCTGGATTGATGAAAGATTTATGGAAATCGCTAATAAAAGAAATAACGATTAAATAACAAGATTTCTCGTCATTGGCACTCAACGCATGGCATGAACTAACAAGATTTCTCCTGGCTGGCACTCAAAGTGTTAAAGGTAGAATCAGTAATGCTGTCAAACGGTGACCAGCGGCCAGAAATAACAACCCCTTCCCTATCCTCACACAACTCCAACCCACACGTCAGACAGAAACAAAAACCTAAGTGTAATGTTGGTCTGTTTGTTTAAACAAGAGTCTAAAAGTGTTTTGATTGATTGATTGAAAACTTTATTAACAGATTGCAGAATGGGTACAATACAGTACAGCTCAATACACACAATTGTTAAGGGGATGCAGACCAGAGAAAGACTTTCGTCTTGTTTCCACCAGGGTCCCCCATTTTCAATTCATCAGGACATATATGACATACATGACATACAGATAGTCAGTACTGCTACATCTATACATTTATGACATACCAGATTTGCAAATACAGTACTGTTTGTGATACAGAAGGAGTCAAGAAAAGGGAGTATATACATTTGACGTAGAAACTGTACATTGGAGGAGGTTGGGTGGGGGGGGTTGGGTACACTGGGATATTGACAACCATACTGGGTAATTTACATTGGAGGTGGTTGGGGGGGGGGGGGGGGGCACACTGTATAAGCAAGCAAAACTGTACATTGAGGGGGGGGAGACTCTGTACAAACAAACAAAATTGTACATTGGACTATTGACAATACCATACTAGGTAAATGACTGTACATTGGAGGGGGTTGGGTTAGGATATTTACAGGGGCCAGTGTTGAATTGCAGTCTCCCGTAGGTGTCTCTTGAGAGAGGTTTTGAAAGTGGGTAGTGATCCACATTCCTTTACAGCTTTGGGTAGGGCGTTCCACATTGATGTGGCATAATTGCGAAACGTGTTTAGTCCCTTATTTGAGCCGAATCTGGGTTTAACATGATTTGTGGAGCTCCCTCTGGTGTTGTGATCGTGGTATTCACTGACCTTTGGGAAGTATTTTGCCATGTACATGGGTACCTTGGTCGTGTAGTGTATCTTGTAGACCAGGCCCATTGCAAGTTGCTGTACTCTGTCATCTACTCTAAGCCATCCTAGGTTGTCAAAGTGGGCAGGGGTGAGGTGGGTTCTAGGAGTAAGGTCAAGCAGTAGTCTGACCAGTTTGTTTTGAGATGTTTGTAATTTTGTTTTTAGCGCCTTTGAGGTGCTTTGGTACCATGAGGTGCAAGCATAGTCGTAGTACCCCTGAATGAGTGCTCCTGCCAGAGTCTTCAGGGTATTCTTGTTTACCAGAGAGGAGATCCGGTACAAGAATCGAGTTCGTTGGTTGACTTTTTTTATTACATTGGATGCCATTTTGTCACATGAGAGATTAGCCTCTAGGATGGAACCCAGGTAGGTAATTTCATCTTTCCTTGTGACAATATTGTCACCCACTGTAACTGAGAAGCCGTCGGTCTTGCTGAGTTTGTTATTTGAACCGAAGAGAATGGACTCTGTTTTGCCCATGTGTAATGATAGTTTGTTATCAGCGAGCCATATGCAGATTCTGCCTAGTTCCGAGCTGAGGGTTTTTTCAACCTGTAACTTGTTCTTGTCAGAGACCAGCAGGGCTGAGTCGTCCGCAAACAGGAACAAGTTGCAGTCACAAGCTGACGACATGTCATTTGCATAAATTAGGAACAGTAGCGGTCCTAGTATGCTTCCTTGTGGAACACCACAGCTCACTGTGAGGGGGGGGGATAGGGTACCGTTTACCTCCACCATCTGTTCCCTCCCCTCAAGGTAGGATTGCATCCAGCTCACTGATAGACTATCAAAACCAATTGCTTTTAGCTTGTCAATCAGAATGGAGTGATTGACCGTGTCAAAGGCCTTTTGTAGGTCCAGCATGACCATGCCGCAGTATTTGCCTGCGTCCACCTCTTGTTTGATGTGGTCATTCAAATAGAGAAGGCATGTGTCAGTGGAGTGGGATGTTCTGAAGCCAGATTGGAATTCGTAGATTAGATTTTTTTCCACTAGGTACTTTTCGACCTGTTCGTAGACTATTTTTTCCATGACTTTCGAGATGGAGGTGAGAATAGAAACAGGGCGGTAGTTGCCTGGGTCTAATTTGCTGCCCTTTTTGTGCAGAGGGGTCACCCTCGCAATTTTGAAGTCCTTGGGGACGTGTCCCTGTTTTATGGAGAGGTTTATTATGTGTGTGATGATTGGGGTGATGGCGGCTGCTGAGTCTCTGAGGAATTTGGAGGGGATGTTGTCATGGCCAGTGGCCTTGTTAGGTTGGAGGGCGCTCAGTTTATTGAGTACCTCATCTGTTGTTACCATTTCCAGTTTGAAGTCGTCCTTGCGGACCCCTAGGTTTTTGTAGTAAGCTACTATGTGTTCTACCCCATAAAGCCCTGAGTGGGAGGGTAGTTTGTTTACCAGTGTTGTGGCTATGTTTGTGAAGAAAATGTTTAAGTAATTGGCTACATCCAGCTTGTCTGTGATGAGCGTGTTGTCCGTTTTTATGTTTATGTTTGAGTGTTCTTTAAATTTTTTTTATTCACAATCCTATATTGTACAAATTCACACACAGAGGCATAGTTTTAGGCTACATTTTTTACATAAAATCTATTTACAAACAGTGTCATTGTCATACAACTATGAAAATCTAACCCTAACCCTAACCCTTAAGTATTATCAATGCCTAGTGGCTAAACTGTGTAATCACACACTTCCATCAGCACGAAACTAATCATATTCCAAGGATATTGGAAAATATGTGTGTGTGTGTGTGTGTGTGTGTGTGTGTGTGTGTGTGTGTGTGTGTGTGTGTGTGTGTGTGTGTGTGTGTGTGTGTGTGTGTGTGTGTGTGTGTGTGTGTGTGTGTGTGTGTGTGTGTGTGTGTGTGTGTGTGTGTGTGTGTGTGTGTGTGGGACGTGCACAGGACTTTAGGGGCGACAGTGGCTCAGGAGGTAGAGCAGTCGTCTGGCAAAACGGAGGTTCCCGGTTCGATTCCCGCTCCTCCTGGGCAGCGTGTCGATGTGTCCTTGAGCAAGACACTTAACCCCTAATTGCTCCCGATGAGCAGGTTGGCACCTTGCATGGTTGCCTCCGCCGTCGGTGTGTGAATGGGTAATATGTAAGTAACAAATTGTAAAGCGCTTTGGATAAAAGCGCTATATAAAAAAAAAAGCAGCCACTTTAGAGGAGCAGGTGCTCAAAGGCTGAAAAGGGCCTGTTCATGTGTGAATCGAGCGTGTGCAGCGCGCAAGCCCGATTTTTGGGGGCCCTTTTTGGGGTAAAGTCTATGGTACATTCAGTTTCAACACTAAATGTCACGAAAAACTACATAGTGTCCCTTTAATAACACAATATGTAGCCTGCCTGCAATTAAGCCCATGTACAATTGATAATACATGTAGGCCTAATAATAAATTAGTCATACAGTAGATAGCTTAGCTGTGTATTCTGTAGCTGTGAGTGATATACAAGTATGTTTGTTTTATTTGTTATCTTTTGTGTCAACTGTTTCCAAAATGAGAATATTCAGATTTATCATAATAATAAGGTTTAGGAATTGGAAGATATGCAATTCAGCTGCAATTTTAAGAGAAACAAAACACTGGCTACAGTGATTTTCCTTCCTAGCACAGACAGGGAGGGGTGAGGGAGGGGTGATCCGGTGACGTGAATTCACGAGAGCCGCATGAATCTTGCAAGTGAGGTGGTGAGAATGTGATAAAGTAAAGAGATAATGCAATGCCACCACGGTATGAATAATAAGAAATGTAGTATGGGGGAAGTGCAGTGTAGATAGTTATGCTGTAGCCTACTCCACCGAGTTTTGCATGAGAGAAAAGCACCGACAATCACAACTTCACAAGGCATGCCCCAAATATACAAACCCAAAATGAACATGTATTTTGTTGGGCAAATACCTTACCTGATGATGAAGTGTAGTTCTTGCTTAGGTTTAAGTTGAACTATTAACTGTAAAAAAAGAAGTCTCGAGTGTGAGCTCAGCTGGATGTCAATTTCGTGTTCAGTGCCGGCTGTCAGCGCGCGTGGTTTATATCATCTCATCATCACCACCTACGCTATGGTTAAATATATAGGTCTGCGGAGATCACGCTGAGGAGGCCGTGCAAACTGCAATGGAAGACGGGGCATCTCTCTCTCTCTTTACCTAATATTTTTATTCTATCCTGACACCTTTCAGTTGGAAGGGCAGTCTACCTATATGCGCAATGGTAAAAAAGAAACGAATTTGGCATAAAAAGGGCATTTTTTGACGAGGCACAAAAGGGCACCCCTTGGGCTGTGTGTGTGTGTGTGTGTGTGTGTGTGTGTGTGTGTGTGTGTGTGTGTGTGTGTGTGTGTGTGTGTGTGACCCACCTGAGCCGTGCAGTGCTGTGCCCACCACCCGCACACAGCTGGGCACCCGCAGGTCCCAGAAACGGACCGTCTTGTCTTGGGAGCCGGTGGCGATCATCCAGCCTCCCCACGTATACAGAGTCAGAATGTGACCTGCAAAAAGAAGAAGAACAACATCATCTAAAATACTTGAGAGAACGGCCATTTTTGAAAGTTATAGTATTTAATTTTTTTTACCACAGTTCAATACAATGATGTGATTTTGCAGACCGTGATAACTCTACATCCTGTAACACCCAGCCTGTCATAATCACGGCGAGAGCCTTCTTCACTCCTCCTCCTCCTCCCCCACATTCACCACGGAAGCCCCACACCTTCTTCACTCCTCCTCATCCTCTCCCACATTCACAGCGGAAGCCTCACACCCATATATGGGCAGCACCCCTTCACACGCTGTCAAGCTCTTCACTCAACACGGCTGTACCTCATCCCCTGATTCACACGCTGCCAGGCACATCACTCAACACGGCTGTACCTCATCCCCTGATCAGCAAGACACTACATCTACCTGCAGCTCCTGACCAGACCTCGTCGTAGTGTTAATCTAGCTACCTAGGACCTCCGCTCCAGTGCACCCCCCTGCCTGGACATCTCGTGCTGCACAAGGAGTGCTCTCTCTCTCTCTTCCTCGACACAGACCTGTGTCTTCTGCCCACAGCTGCACAGGGAGTGCACCTGTCCTCATCCCCCCAAGAAACATTCCCAATACCTGTCTGTTGCACATTCCTGCCTGTTCAACTGTCTGCTTGGGGAATACTATTAAAACACCCTAAAACGCTCCATTCTCTCTTCTCCTGTGTTTAGCTATTGGGCTCTGCCTAAACCCATTCTCACACAGCCCAACTTGTGTGTTCATCTGTGTGTGTGTGTGTGTGTGTGTGTGTGTGTGTGTGTGTGTGTGTGTGTGTGTGTGTGTGTGTGTGTGTCTTATGTACATGCATGTACTAATGTGTACATACTACTATAGAGAATGTTTTACAGCCCCCATCCTTGACTGAGAATCTGTGATCCAGAATAAACAGTTTACAGTGTGTGTGCGTGTATATGTGTGTGCGTGTGTGTGTATATGTGTGTGTGTGTATGCGTGTGTGTATGTACCGGTGTGTCCGCTGAGGGCGTGCAGGCCCTGTCCTCTCTGGCAGTCGGTGGTGTAGATGTTACAGTCTCCTGCTCCGGCGCTGATCAGGATGGACCCTCCGCTCTCTGGACCCTCCATGAAGGCCAGGTCTCTGATGGTACCGTCATGCATGCTGAACTCTAGGTCCGGACCTACACACACACACACACACACACACACACACACACGCACGCACACGTCATAAAATGAGCAGTTATGGAATCTCCCTGCACATGAAATGAGCATAAGGAGAGGTATTTGTGCAATGTACCCAATTTATCTAAGCTCATATAAACCTTCTATGATTGATTGAAATCATAAATTAAATTAGTATGTGGTGTCAGGTTGTTGAAAGTTACATTGAAATGGGGGTCAGAATAACACTATTGAAAAAGGTTTACAGTATATACACTATATGTCGTTTACAGTTACAGTATATACTGTATGTAGTTTACAGTTACAGTATACTGTATGTTGTTTACAGTTACAGTATATACTGTATGTCGTTTACAGTTACAGTATATACGGTATGTCTGTGATTATCGGCGTTACTGTGATCAACTGGAGTTCATAGATTACCTACCTTTTCTTTTGGAACAAAAAGCGTTCCTGCTCTGACCACTAGAGGGAGGTGCCAGCTTTGACAATAGTAGACACTGTGCCGGACGTCGAGGCGTAACACTCTCTCAGGTTAAAAACATTCACTTTAATAATAGGAATCTAAAAACGAATCTTATTTCACCATTGCATCACTGGGTGTAGGCAAATACACACACGCACACGCACAAACACACACACACACACAGACTCTACCTGTGGCGTTACAGGTGTCTGCGTTGAACGGCAGGACTTTGACGTATTTGTCGTTGGATCCGGTAGCCAGCAGCTGTCCACAGTGGCTCCAGGCCACGCAGTAGATGGATCCTTTATGGTGCTTGTTCCTCCTGAAGCGCACCGGCGGCTGCTTGACCGCACCCGAACCACTAAGACAAGCCAGCAGATGATCAGGGGGCTTGTTGTCGAACATAGAAAGTTCAGCCATAATAAGGCCCATTATTTAACTCTATTGCTCTGACCAGATTGTATCTTGTCTATCTGTTGTTGATTTGGTATTGTTTTTGTAACAACCTTTTTTGATGTCATTTTGCATCGTCTGTTTTTAACTGTCGGAATTTGATGTTTTAAGCTGCTGTCTTGGCCAGGCTTCCCTTGGAAAAGAGATCATTGTGTCTCAATGGGACTGACCTGGTTAAATAAAGGCTAAATAAAATAAATTTAAAATAAATTGTCAAACTCCAAAAGGAGAAAGATTCCCAGTGTTCACTTCCTGCTGCTGCATGTGCCAATTCCCCAGGATTCAAATGATACCTGTATCTTTGTTCTAGCTTTAAAACGGAGCCAAACAGAGCCCCTGAAAGACAAGTGATACCCTTATTGTCTTCAGACAGTTCAAATCAAATGGAAATGTTAACTGAATGTCCTTGTGGGCCACTGACTAAATGTTTTTTTTGTATCCACTTTTTCTCCTCTTTTAAAATTGCCGTGCCAATTCTCCCCTCCCGTCTTGAACGTTGCTCGCATATGCCCCCCATTGTCCGGTTGTAGGGAGGATAGAAGCCTTGCATCACATGTCCCCTCCGATACATGTGGAGGCAGCCTGTCACATCTTTTCACCTGCCAGCGCGGACTCTCATTTGGCGAGGTGTAACGTGTGGGAGGCTCACACTGCCCCCGCTATTTTCCTTTCTCTGCTGTGCAGGCGTCCCCCAACCGACCTGTAGGAGTCGCTGTCCACAACGTCCAGATTACCACCCATCGACTTCCACCCGCTGACTCTGCCAATTGAGTTAGTATGACGGCCGGCCCAAGCCGGAAGCAACGCCGACAGCCGGAGTCAAACCCGGTGTCTCTTGCGTTGGTGACGAGTGCAATGTGCGCTGCGCCACCCAGCCGCCACCCAGCCACTGAATAAATGTTAAAAGGTAAATGGACTGCATTTATATAGCAGCTTTTATCCAAAGCGCTTTACAATTTTGTTCCTCACATGTCACTCACACATTCACACACCGATGGCGGATGCGACCATGCAAGGTGCCAACCTGCTCATCATGAGCAATTAGGCGTTAAGTGTCTTGCTCAAGGATACTTCGACAAGCTGCCCGGGAGGTGCATGAATCGAACCGGGAACCTCTGGATTACCAGACGGCCACTCAAATCAAATCAAACCCTCCCTTCATTAAAAGGGGAATGCCAACCCATGGCGAGAATTCACACATGATCTTCCTGTCAGGTCACACACGTCAAAAAGACCTACAGGACCAGTTCGACAGATGGAGAACTGGTAAATATTTTGGGAGTGGAGGTGGAACATATCTTTGGTTGTACCTGGCACTGAGCGTCTCAGGGTAGGCGCAGACTCGGAGGGTTTTGGAGTTTGAACCCACTGCGTAGAGCGTCCCAGAGGGGTGGAAGGCCACGGCACGCACCGCCTGCGTGTCCTCCAGTTTATTCACGATCACAAACTGGGCCTTGGACTTCCCCGACTGCACCACGGAGAGAACATTCAAATACTTTGTTAAGATACTAATTGTCTAGATGTTAAGATGTCATTTCTATGAGATTAATTAGATGAGCCTTGTTGTTGCAAGCCGGCATCGATACGTTGGACTTTTACCTCTTGTGATGTGTTACGCATTGGAGAGCAGCCAGAGTCATCCTGAACTGGAGGAAAAGAGGCTCTGATCTTCTGAGCACTAGGACACACACACACGCACACACGCACGCACGCACACCACAGTATTACGTCAATATTGAAAATAAAATAACGTTCTGCAGTCTCTAGTTTACCGTGCACTGACCTTTCGCTGAACTACTACAGAAACTCAATTTCCCAAACGACATATTTTTATTTTTTTATCTACTTTTTCTCCCCATTTTTCTATTTTTCTCCCATCCCAATTTCGTATTATCCAATTCTTGCCTCCCCTGTCTCGAACGTTGCTAGACCATGCCTCCCACTGGTCGGCTGCAATGTGGACGAAGCCTTGCATCACGTGTCCCCTCCGGTACACGAGGAGGCAGCCGTCGCATCTTTTCACCTGTACAGCGCGATCTCTCAGTGGCGAGGAGTAGCACGTGGGAGGCTCACACTGCCCCCGATACTTTCCTGATTCCGCTGTACAGGCGCGCCAACTGACCTGTAGGAGTCGCTGTCCACAACGTCCGATCCCCACCCACCGGCTTTCCCACCCCCTAATACTGCCAATTGTATTAGTATGAACGACCAGCCAAACCGGAAGCAACAGCGAGAGCTGGGCTCGAACCCAGCATCTCCTGCGTTAGTGGCGAGCGCCTTGCCCACTGCGCCACTTAGCCGCCCCCAAACGACATCTTTTGACAACAATGGCAGATGCTGACCTGTGAAAGCAGCAGCATGGAGCCTAACTGGATCACATCTAAATCAACCCAGCGGGCAGGTCGACTGAATAAGAACATGTCTGTCACAGTGATACTAACTACTTTATTAGTGTGGGTACTCTAGTAGGAACACATATTACCATAATATTATTATATATAATACACTCATACACTTCCACTGGGAGAAACACACACAGCGGGGAGATCCTATTTCAATGGCCTATGTTTCATATCTCTCTTACAGACACCATTCTGCACACAGTCGGTAGTGCATATAGGCTTCACCCACACTCACAATGTCTCTAAAGTTTATATACTGTATTCCCGCAAGGCTTGGATAGATTAAATCCCTTTGGGCTGTTACCTCTGCGTGATGGGAACGGGAGACTCTTTGAGGGAGGGCATCCCCTGGCTCCCAGCCTCGAGAGGGGTGCTGCCTCTGCCCGGCTTGTCCCTCGGGGGCATTGGCTCCAGGGTGTGGCTGGCGCTGGGGGGTCCGGGGCCAGAGCTGGGCTTCCCCGTCACCCCGTTCAACTGCTGGCTCAGACAGGACACCTCCTCCCCCCGGTGGTCCATGCCCACATTCATCTCCTCCAGCTTCTGGATGGATCTGGACAGAGACCAGTGAGGTTGTACTGAGGTTGTGACCCTGACGTGCTGAAGAGCATATCACTGAGGTTGATGTGCTGAGGTTGTGGCCCTGACGTGCTGAAGAGTATATCACTGAGGTTGTTGTACTGAGGTTGTGACCCTGACGTGCTGAAGAGTATATCACTGAGGTTGATGTGCTGAGGTTGTGACCCTGACGTGCTGAAGAGCATATCACTGAGGTTGTTGTACTGAGGTTGTGACCCTGACGTGCTGAAGAGCATATCACTGAGGTTGTTGTACTGAGGTTGTGACCCTGACGTGCTGAAGAGTATATCACTGAGGTTGATGTGCTGAGGTTGTGACCCTGACGTGCTGAAGAGCATATCACTGAGGTTGTTGTGCTGAGGTTGTGACCCTGACGTGCTGAAGAGCATATCACTGAGGTTGTTGTGCTGAGGTTGTGACCCTGACGTGCTGAAGAGTATATCACTGAGGTTGTTGTGCTGAGGTTGTGACCCTGACGTGCTGAAGAGCATATCACTGAGGTTGTTGTGCTGAGGTTGTGACCCTGACGTGCTGAAGAGTATATCACTGAGGTTGTTGTACTGAGGTTGTGACCCTGACGTGCTGAAGAGCATATCACTGAGGTTGTTGTGCTGAGGTTGTGACCCTGACGTGCTGAAGAGCATATCACTGAGGTTGTTGTGCTGAGGTTGTGACCCTGACGTGCTGAACAACTGAAGGTTGTAACTGACCACACTCCCCAGTTGATGAATATGTCTCAGGGAAATTGCACCCATGTTATAATGTTGTAATTATAAACTGTTGTGGATGATCTTACAGAGTGAGCTTCGACTCTCACCTGCTGAGGAAGGTCTCAGTGAGGTTGTGCTGGGCTCCCTCCTGAGGCTCGACTCTCACCTGCTGAGGAAGGTCTCAGTGAGGTTGTGCTGGGCTCCCTCCTGAGGCTCGACTCTCACCTGCTGAGGAAGGTCTCAGTGAGGTTGTGCTGGGCTCCCTCCTGAGGCTTGACTCCGCCCTCCAGCAGCATCTGCTGGTACAGCTGTCTCTGCTGCTGCTTGTGCTCCAGGTGCTGCTGAACCCTCAGCCGCTGGCGCTGGTACTGCTGCACCTGCTCTGTGTCCCGCGGCTGCACCTGCTCCGTGTCCCGCGGCTGCACCTGCTCCGTGTCCCGCGGCTGCACCTGCTCCGTGTCCCGCGGCTGCACCTGCTCCGTGTCCCGCGGCTGCACCTGCTCCGTGTCCCGCGGCTGCACCTGCTCCGTGTCCCGCGGCTGTGGAAGGACACACGTCTTACATGTTCATTTAAATCATACATCCAGTATACAGGTATATACAGGTACATACAGGTACATAGGATGCAAACATTTCAGAGGTCCAGCATGGTTTAGGACACACACATAGACACACAGCATACACAAACTCAAAAGGGGCAGGCACACACACACACACACACACACACACACACACACACACACACACACACACACACACACACACACACACACACACACACACACACACACACACACACACACACACACACACACACACACACACACACACACACACACACACACACACACACACACACACACACACACACACACACACACACACACACACACACACACACACACACACACACGTCATACCATAATGGTACACCATCAACCCCCATCACCCCTCTCTCCCAACAAGTCCACAACTCCCAAGGACGATCACACCCCATAAAAAGAAGTTCTCAAGGATCATGTTCTGCGTAGGCAACCGCATCTCTACCAACACACTATTCATACACACACACAGGGGACAAATCCAATCTAACCCACTTGATTCTATGGACAGGACGCAGGATGCATAAAATTGAGCGATGAGTGCGGCGACGGGCCTGCCCGGGCATGACCGCCCATCAAACCACATTATCAGCCTCTCCCGGCCCTGACCTCCACCACCGGATGATGGGGCTGGTGGAGGTTGCGTGTGGCTGTAGCTCATCCACTACAGCGCTCTGTCAGGTGGCAGGGGTGCGAGGGGTCGACGCGACACCCTTCGACAGGCGAGGTGGAGGATTGGATGGGGATTTATGGGTCTGAAGAGACTGAGGTGGATATTTTGTAGGGTTATGGTGGGGGGTTCTAAATCTCTTAAATCTGAGATAACGAGCATTAGGGAGAGGGGGGGGGGGGGGAGAGAGAGAGAGACAAGCTGGCAGATCCAGACAGATCTGAGTAACTCAGACGAAGAACCCTATAACTCCCTTTTAAATTTAACGTTTTTTTCCAGTTGTCTTCATTCATAGTTAAGACAGCAGGGGTTGAGGACGTTCTTGTGATATATCATTCCCAAGTGATCTGGATTGCCTTTACAACTGCAAATCCCAAAAGTTTCAAAACTGAGTTATGTGGGTCTTGGAGGCAAGGGTTCAAATGATAAAGACAGACAGTGACCAGACCAAATGATAAGACAGAGAGACAGACAGACAGTGACCAGACCACCCCACCAGTATATCTCTATTACCTCATTCCTGTCTGCACTACAGGGTTGCCCACCGTCCTTCCCAGGGGCCAGTGGGGTCTGTGTGGCATTGGAGCTATCCGGACCCTGTGGGTGCTTCCTAAAAACAGGAACAAACAAACATAATTTGTCATGTGTATTTAAAAAGGTAATATTGGAAGAAGTCTTTGCCATATTGATATTGGGATGTTCTTTCATATTGCAATATCAATAAAAAAATTTGACATCATTGAAAATGTTACTGAAAGTTAAAACGAGTCCAAAAGAGACCAATTCAATTTCAATCCGCAACAAGTCAATCCAATTATTGGTAGAGCCTTTGATGTACAGTGATTCAGCTAAGCAGGAATTAGGCAATGCCAAGGTCTGACAAAGCATATAAGAAGCGCACATCTCAGTTTACGTCATCAACACACGTTTACCACTGTATCAATACTGGGCCTGTCCGGCGGTGGAGGAAATCACTTCTAATGTTATTTGCTTTATCGTGTGTCCTTAATGTATAGTGTTGTTCCTTTAAAGGCCCAACCTGTGATCCAAATGTAAACATGGGTAGCCCCACCAACACAAATGTAAAATAGGAATGGAGACATGTTTTCATTCTCTAGTTGAATGGATGGTCTTTGGGAGGTAGAGCAGTCGTCTGGTAATCCAGAGGTTCCCGGTTCGATTCCCACTCCTCCCGGGTAGCGTGTCAAAGTGTCCTTGAGCAAGACACTTAACCCCTAACTGCTCCCGATGAGCAGGTTGGCACCTTGCATGGTTGCCTCCGCCGTCAGTGTGTGAATGGGTAAAATGTAAGGAACAAATTGTAAAGCACTTTTGAAAAACATGCTATATAAATGCAGCCATTTACCATTTAGACCAGTGGTTATCAACTGGTGGGGGCCGTTTTGAGTGGGTTGCGGATGTGTGCAATTTTTTTTATTTAAAATTTTTCAGACATTTCTGATGCTGCGCTTTTATTTTGAAGGACATACGTTTCCCATGACGCAGCACGCGTGCAGTAGCCGTTTGCTGCTAGCGTTGTCATGACAGTAACACTAACGTCGTCACATCAGTTAGCGCTCATTGATTCGAGCATTTGTAAACATGGCGAAACGCAAATAAGACACAGACTACATTAAATATGGGTTTTCTTACATTGAGGACAAAAGAGAGGGACCAAAACCCCAGCGTGTTGTGTGCAGTGACTAGCACATGAAAGCATGAAGCCATCAAAAATGAATATTCTTCATAATACAATGCTGTTCAGTATCCCCTGATAGGGTAATCTCTGCTACAGTTAAATTTTGATTCTTGTAACTTGATGAGCATCACCAGTTTAAAAGGCATATATGCCTGTAATTCAAGATAAGTCTGCTTTTTTATTTAATACAATAAAAGTCTGCCTTTTTATTTCATAGAGTTAATTTTAGATTCTTGAATCATGATGAGCATCACCAGTTTAAACATGTTTAAAAAGCATAATTGTAATTCAAGATAAATCTGCCTTCTGTAGTTCTCTGTAGCTCACTTGGTACAGCATGGCACGGACAATGCTGAGGTTGTGGGTTCGATCCCATGGGGCTACATATACTGAAATCTATGCACTCATGTACTGTACGTTGCTATGGATAAAAGCTTTTTTATTTCATTGGGTTTTTAGCACTTTTGTTGCACTTTTTTTTTTGCTTATTTCATGTTTTTAACAATGCACAAAGGATTGTGTATTACTGCACAATTCTTTTGTGAAATAAATTGTGGTTAAAAAAGTATGATGTGTACCAAGTATGATGTTTTTGATACGAGGATTTTTACATCCAAAATGCCTAAATGACCCATTAACCCTTTCACTACAACACTATAGAGAAGGTTAATATGCTGTATTTTTGTTATAGCTTGACATGTTCAAATAGCTCTGATGGTTTATCTCATTACTTTTTTTGTCCCCAGATTGATCGACATGAATAGTTTTCTTTATGGATTTAGTGGAGCATTTGAGTTGTGATACAAAGGTTAATGCAGGTGTCAGCTGATAATATCACTGATATTTGTCCTAATCCATAGTGGCTAAAGTGACCACGGCTCCTTGCATGGCTGCCCCCGTGGAGTATATACATAAGTTCCTTGGCTGCACCCAAGGAAACTATAAAAGAAGGAAGGGTAATCACGTGCTTGCACCTCATGGTACCAAAGCACCTCAAAGGTGCTAAAAACTAAATGATAAACATCACAAAACAAACTGGTCAGACTACTGCTTGACCTTACTCCTAGAACCCACCTCACCCCTGCCCACTTTGACAACCTAGGATGGCTTAGAGTAGACGACAGAGTACAGCAACTTGCAATGGGCCTGGTCTACAAGATACACTACACGACTAAGGTACCCATGTACATGTCAAAATACTTCCCAAAGGTCAGTGAATACCACGACCACAACACCAGAGGGAGCTCCACAAATCATATTAAACCCAGATTCGGCTCAAACAAGGGACTAAACACGTTTCGCAATTATGCCACATCAATGTGGAATGCCCTACCCACAGCTGTAACGGAATGTGAATCACTACCCACTTTTAAAACCACTCTCAAGGAGCACCTACGGGAGACTGCAATTCGAAACTGGCCCCTGTAAATGTCCTAACCCAACCCCCTCCAATGTAAATGTCCTAACCCAATAATACACGAGACCCTCTTCTTGGGATCAAGTAAGGTTTCGACGATAATCCAATGTACAGTTACTCCCCCCCCCCCCCCCCCCCCCCCCCACCGCCTACACAGTACATTTCACAGAGTACATTTTACTTCAGGTTGAGTAAAATTTACTCTGCGAAATTTACTGTGTACCCACCAGCACCACACCTACCCAAATACTTTAGTTTCTTCGTCAAATGTATATACCGGTACTCTCTTTTTTAAACTCTTTTTGTATCACAAACAATACTGTATTTGTAAATCTGGTATGTCATAAATGTCTAGATGTAACAGTACTGTCTACCTGTATGTCATGTATGTCATATATTTGATTTTGATTTGATTTGAAATCTTTATTTCGAACATGCAATGAATACAAACAAACAATAACAAAAGCAAAACACAACTCAATCTACATGTTCGAAAAGGAGTAGGAAGAAGTATACACTTATTTAATCCTACCCCTTTTCCACTACTCAAATGAGTGTACTATTTAAAAAAAAAATATATATATATATATATATATATATATATATATATATATATGCAAAACAAAAAAACAAAAACTATATATGTAAAACATGAAAGAAATAAAATAAAAATGTAAACACCCGTGAATATCAAGGGATGTTATGATGAAGTGAAAATGGGGGACCCTGATGTAAACAAGACAAACGTCTTTCTCTGGTCTGCATCCCCTTAACAATTGTGTGTATTGAGCTGTACTGTATTGTACCCATTCTGCAAACTGTTAATAAAATGTTCAATCAATCAATCAAACGTCAGAATACCAGCGTTCTATGCTCTGCTTGGTGCCAGACTTTGGTGCCAGTTCTATTGAAGCCTGTAGTACAATTCTAAATATAGCAGCTATCAACCAATATATCAAACATTAGATAATTAACAATGCAACAAATTGCAGATGATTATGAAATCCGAAGTAATAACCTGTTTAAATGACATGTCATAAAAGAGGATCCCATTCAACTCAATGTTGGGCGAACTGGGGGGCGCCAGGGTGACGCACCACGTACAGCACTGCGGTGCAACACGGCCGTCCCGGGTTCGACTCCCGGACCTGGAGACCTTTGCCGAATGTCTTCCCCTCTATCCTCCCATACTGCCTCTCTCTCTCTACCGGACGGCCCGGTAAAAACCAATAAAGTAAATAAACAAATTGGGCGAACTGAAGGTTTCCACACTTGGCACCAATGTGCGTTCACGTGCTACATAGTGATGTAATGACCCTTCCTTCTTTTATAGTTTCCTTGGCTGCACATAGGAAGTACTGTTGAGAGACAATGGGATCTTTGCATTGTATCTCCCATTGTCTCAACATACTTCCTGCCTTGCATGGCAGTCTATACCTCAGGCTGTCTAGCTGCAGTGACCACCAGACTGCCTTTGGATGTGATCATGTGCAACATATGGTATGGATAAATAATGATAAGTAATGGAAATCCGATAGATCTGATCCCCCTCCCCCCTTACTTCTCAGGTGAATCGTCCTGATGCAAGTTGTTTTCCACCATGCTGCGACTGAGCGACGGCCTCACGGTCCCCTCCATGCCCCTCTTGTCCAGGGCCGCCAAGCCGTGGGACAACCCATCCAGAGCCGGATTGAGGGACCGGGACATGTAGGTGTCGGCTGACTGGGGCCTCTGGTGGAGGGGCGAAGAGAGGCAGGGCGAGAGGCGGTTGATGAGCGGGGTGAGGAGGTCGGCGTGGCCGGCCTTAGCCGGCTTGACCAGGCGATCCACATGGATGCTGAGGGTCTTCTGTTGGAAGGCGCAGGAGAAAGCGCCCGGGGAGAGATTCTGGAGCCAGGAGAGCAGTGACAGATCCAGCTCGTCACAACCGTTCCCACACAGCACGTCGATGCCGAGCAGAACCTCGCCCTCTGTGATCTCCTCGCCTGTAGCTTTACTCTAAAACAACCCAGACACAATGCTTTGCTGATTACTGTAGACAACAGGCCCAGACACAATGCATTGCTGATTAATTACTGTAGACAACAGGCCCAGACACAATGCTTTGCTGATTAATTACTGTAGACAACAGGCCCAGACACAATGCTTTGCTGATTAATTACTGTAGACCAGTGGTTCTCAAACTTTTTACACCAAGTACCACCTGAGAACGTAGCTGGCTCTCCAAGTACCACCATATGACCGGCGTTAAAATACAGTCTATTCAGCTATGCACAGTTCATGCAGGAGGCAAATGTATTCCTGATACCATTATTTATTGTTAACTTTTGTCAGACACAGCCACAATGTACAAAGAGATGGCACTAGAACTACGCTTCCACACAACTCATCCAATGCAAGGGGCATTGAGAACATAATAACTAACATTCTCACATAGCAAGTGAGAAAGTGAAGAACAACTCTATTTCAGCAAATGTACTTAATTCTCTCTATCTCTCTCTCTCTCACTCTCTCTCTCTCTCACACAGCAAGCAATTGTCCGTCATTCTCTCTCTCTCTCACACACACACACACACACACACACACACACACACACACACACACACACACACACACACACACACACACACACACACACACACACACACACACACACACACACACACACACACACACACACACACACACACACACACACACACACACACACACACACACACACACACACACACACACACACACACACACATTTTAATACTTTATTTGGTTCCACAAATTATATTACATAAACAGGGAATCAAATGTATCGGGGCCAAGCAGCACTGAACACTTAAGGGTACACATAGCACCTCCTTCTCCACGTGGCTAAGCTGCCAATAATAGCTGAGACAGAGCAATATTTGGCAATTTGTTTGGCTTTTCTTTTAGACATTGCAGCAATTCTCAGACCGGTCATGGTGGATTTGTGTACATGGCCAAGACTTCCGAACACAAGTACACCATATCTACACCTATACCCAAGGTCAGTCATCACACTGAGCAGTGGTTGGTATTTGATATACTTGTCCCGGAAGGCCTGGTCCATGTACAGGTCAAAGGTACAGCCTACTTCTATGACCAGCACCTCTCCGTGGCTGGTGTCAACAAAAACAACGTCCGGTGTATTGGGTATGTTAGCAAAAACATCGTTGGTAAGGCCAAACCACTCTGGTTTCACTCTGGCATGTTTGTACATTGTTGCACTAGATGGTGATATGTTCCGTACCGCATCAGACACAATGTCCACAATACGGTCATGACGAGCGATGTACAGGTGTTTGTATGCATTACATCCGTTTGTTATGTGTGCAATGGATTCTAGGTGTTGTGAATCCTGATGGTTTAAACAGAATGGACTGTGAGTTTGAGGATACCAAGTGGACAGATTGTATTGGGTGGGTAATACCTGCAGTCTTGCTTTGATGGTAAATTTTAAAACATCCTCACCAACAGCGGCGTTCTTATACACTGAGTGTGAGACTGAGTGGTCAGCAAACTCCAAACAAGCTAGTTTGCCCTGTAGTCTGAGTCCACACCAGTGCTGCCTGATCTCAGACTGCTTCATGCTAAGCAGAACCCTCCTTGCAGAGTCTCTGTGCAGTTCGACAGTCTCTTCCTGCGGTGTTGTGATGTTGGCCTTCACAACCACACAGGGGTCTGTGATAAGTTCATCAGAGACAGGGACTTCATTCTGTGTGTTGGTGGGTCTTGTCCATTTCAGCTGAACTCCAGTCTGGTTGCAGAGGTCATTGAGATCTGGCCAGTCAGACCAGACCCCGAAGCCCTTGGCCCGAGAGTCCAGTTTCCCAGAGTCTTTCTTCCTGAAGCCGAGGAAGTTATTCTGGTCTGCGGTGGCCAGGGGGATCTTCCTTCTGCGTAGATCCAGCAGGAGAGAAGCCCTGGCCATTTCTCTGACGGTGACATCATCATTGTTAAGCATGTGGAGCAGGTGGGCTAGCCTGGTGGCGATGTAGGTCCACTCGACATTGGGGACTCCCAGCCCTCCCTCTCCACATGGGAGAAAGATCATGCCCCGTGTGGAGTGTGTGTTGAGGCCTACCCACTTTCTGACCAGCTGAACAGTTTTGTTTGTCATTTCTCTCAGTGCCTTGAGAGGGATGTGTACATTGGCAAAAAGGTGTTGGATTTTAGCCAGAGCCACCTCTCTCACAGCCTGGAACTTCATGATGACGGGGAGGGGGGACAGGTCAATCAGGTGTAGACGATGGAGAAACTCTGTAGTGAGCTCCTCGACCTGCTCCCCCCACTCTCCAGCGATGTTAAACCTGTGGCCAAGGTATGGGTAGGTCTCATTACGGGAATACACCTTGATGGGTTGGCCCATTACAAGAAAGGAGGGGGGCTTGTCGTTCTTGGCCTTATACCAGCGGTTTCCTCCACTGCGGCGCTCATGGAGTACGGCGCACTTGGCTTGCTTCACCTCCAGCCCTGACCACTGGAGGAACTCATCAGTGCGTGCCAGCATGTTAATGATGACATCTTCCTGTCGTGATGACACCTGCACGTTGTCCGCGTATCCCTGAACAGGATTTGGGGATCGGACATGCAGAGGAGCGCACTGGTAAATCCACTTCATCCACTGGTTGAGTGCTAGGATGAAGTTCACGGCACTCCAGGGACAGCCAGTTTTTATTCCCACCTTCAGTGCAATCGGCTCTGTGAGCTGCTGCCCACAGATAACTTGGATAAATGAACCTTGGTATACACTGGATACAATATTCACAAAAGGCTGAGGCAGGTGTATTTCCTCTAATGTTTTTAACATCACCTCATGGGAGAGTGTACCAAATGCGTCTCTAAAGTCCAAAAACACTGTGTAGAATTTGGATGATTCATGTTTCACACACACACACACACACACACACACACACACACACACACACACACACACACACACACACACACACACACACACACACACACACACACACACACACACACACACACACACACACACACACACACACACACACACACACACACACACACACACACACACACACACACACACACACACACACACACACACACACACACACACACACACACTTATTTTGTTACAAAAACTTAATTTCCTGCATTCTGGTGCAGGTATTTTTACCCTTTAAATGCCAGTGTTTGTGATGGGCATCACAAATTATTGTAAAAAAGAAGAAAACACATATTCAATACATTTTTGAATGTTTACCCTTTAAATGCCAGTTTGTGTGATGGCATCACAAATTATTGTTAAAAAAACACACAAAAAGTAAAATATTTTCAATATATCAAATGCAAAGTACATTTTTCTGGGGGAGATTATTACAGGCTAGGCATGTGTCAATGATTAGCAGCAACACATATTTTGATGGATTTTTTGTAATGTCAGATTTAACACCAACTCTTTTCAGAAAAGTGGGAGTATTTCATTTTTTATCTGACATTACAAGAAATCTAAAAATAAATGGTTATGATCAGGGCTGAAGTTTAATTAAAGATTTATGACTGTTTAGACTGCATTACTCTCTGTCACAGTGATCTCCTGGTTGTTCCCCACTTAGGTTATCTAACTATCGCGCCGCCGCAACCAGAAACACTGGCCTGGCCTGCTTCTAAGTTCAGTGGCCTGACTGCACAAAACATTTTTTTTTTTTTTTTAGCTTTTTTGGAAATGTTTTCAAGTACCACGAGCAGTACCACCAAGTACCACTAGTGGTACGCGTACCACAGTTTGAGAACCACTGCTGTAGACAACAGGCCCAGACACAATGCATTGCTGATTAATTACTGTAGACAACAGGCCCAGACACAATGCATTGCTGATTACTGTAGACAACAGGCCCAGACACAATGCATTGCTGATTACTGTAGACAACAGGCCCAGACACAATGCATTGCTGATTACTGTAGACAACAGGCCCAGACACAATGCATTGCTGATTACTGTAGACAACAGGCCCAGACACAATGCTTTGCTGGTTACTAGGGGTGTAACGGTACACAAAAACCACGGTACGGTACGGTAAGTCAAGGTTCGGTACAGGTTTTCGGTACAGTGGGGGAAGTTTGGCTCCACTCAGGGGTGATGTAGTGTGCAGTAACTAATTGTACTTGTAGGGCTGTCAACGAATATATATTCGATATTGAAATTGATAATCGACTTGTAAATCTATTTTTTTTAATAATAATAATTATTATATTAGATTGTGAAAAAAACAGCGCCCGGTGAGCGGTCGTTAGTGGTTAACATACCGTTGTATTCGTTCGGTACACTACACAGCCGTTTGGTACGGTACACACTGAAACGGTTCAGTTCCGTGCGGATACGTGTACCTTACTACCTTTACACCCCTACTGGTTACTGTAGACAACAGGCCCAAACACAATGCATTGTTGTTCACTGTAGACAATAGAGCCACAGAGAACATATTAGTTGGGAAGATAGCAAGCCAAATGAAGGTTTGAATTGATCACCACTTTATTGTCCGACAGATGAGGCTAGGCCTGCCAGCTGACTTGATTTAAATACTTTAAAATACGTTACTGTGGTATTGACTGAAATGCCTCTCCACAGACCAATGCCATCCCACACGCTACCTGGCAGAACTCCACGCAGCACTCATAGAGGATTCCTTTGATGAGCAGCTGGAAGAGGCGGTTGCCGCTCGCCCTGAAGCCGGCCTCGCTCAGCTTCCTGTCGGCGGGGATGAACTCGGCCACCATGGCGCAGGCCTCCTCCACGCAGTGGACGCGGGCCGAGCTGGGGTTCCAGTCCTTGAACTCCGCGTGGTGGGTGAGGCGCGGCAGGGTGAGCAGGAGACACAGCTTGCTGTAGTCCTCCTTGGCGGGGCAGTGCTCCTCGAGACTGTGGAGGCACTTCACCGCCTCCTGCATAGACACTTCCAACTGTTGGGGGGGCGGGGGGCATAGTTTTATATACAGACACCGGGGACATGTCCTACCAAAGCCACAGAAACACAAATTGTCCCTACCAAAATCTTTTGGAAAACTGTTTTAGTGTTATAATAAACAGATAATAAACACACTACTTTTACTGTCTTTTATACCTGTTCTTATGTCTTCAATTTATGCATTGTTTTTTATTCCGTCATTTGTGTGCTGATTTTATACCTGTATGTTCATTTTATACGAATTGCTGTGGGGCACTCTGGTTGATTGATTGATTGAAAAGTTTATTAACAGATTGCAGAATGGGTACAGTACAGTACAGCTCAATACATACAATTGTTAAGGGGATGCAGACCAGAGAAAGACTTTCGTCTTGTTTACATCAGGGTCCCCCATTTTCAATTCATCATATGACACACACGACATACAGATAGACAGACTGTGGTCCATGTGTGAAAAGTGCTATATGTAAGGGATAATGTATAGCTACGAGGTCATTGTCGCAAAATAATTGACCGACACAGAGTTTAAAATACCGAGCCACCTCGGCGAGGTGTTTTAAACGTCAGTGAAGGTCAATTATTTTGCGACAATGATCGAGTATAGCTATACATTATCCCGCTTATTACATGGCTAACTTACTAACAATATACCTAATTAATTTTACATCGACTCGCAACACTGGTTCTGGCTCCGCTGAGTGCTTGTCGCTCCGCCCCCCAGCAGCTTCCCCGGCAGCCGGCAGTGTCTGATTGCACTGATGTCAGTGGGCTTGATTGCGAACAGCTGCGCACAGCGGTCATTATTGTCCCACAGCGGTCATTATTGTGTAATATCGGACCTCTGACGCGCGCTATTGACCAATCACAAGCAAGCATTTCGGCGAATGTGAAAACGCCATGTAATAAAGATAGTTATTCATATTTATTATTATTATTATTATATTGTAAAAATGTATGCATTGAAATGTCTGTAAAGTCTCGACGACATTGAAAATGAGGGTGGCCTCAATTGTCTTTGAGAATAAATAAAGGTTTGAATTGCGGTCTTGCAAAGCAATTTATCTGCCTCAAGAAGCAAGCAAGCTATCCTATTATCTGCGATATACAATCAACAACCTGTACCTTCCTCCCTCCCTCATCTCTGTCCCAGTGCCTCACCAGCTCTGTCCCAGCCGCCCACTCGTTGGTCACGTTACTCTCATGAGCGCTTCATCAGCGACAGAGGGACCTTTGATGAGCAGCAAGTAAGTTTGAAGTTCTCAAACAATAGGGAATAAAACATGTTGACCGACTATTATTATTCTGTACTCACAATTGTATCATTGATAATAGTTGATAATAGTTGCTGAAAGCCTAACTGTGAACTGTATAATGTTAGCATCACTGAAGCTTTAGTGACCCAAATTGCTATAAAAAGAAAAAGTGCACAAAAAGTGCACAAATGCATCGCTTCAGGAGGTTAATTAAAGAAACAGTCATCAGGATCATCTGATGCTCTTATATATCTCAGAAAACTGTATTTACACTTACCATACATTAGTGCAAAATAATTACTTGAAAGGTTGAGAAAAACCAGGACACTCGACTGTCCCAGTGTCTTCTCATCCTTTCAAGTCATTTCCGTACCCTCTACCGAAGAGCACCTTCTTTCTTGTTTTAGGATTATTGGCTCTGCTGTTCCATGGCCCTTTGAACACAGTTACACACTCTCACACGCTTTTTTTTCCTATTTATTTTTTGGCTTTTTCTGTATTTTTCACCCATCCCAATTTAGTCGTTATGCCAATTCCCTTCCTGTGCTACCCACCCGCCCACACTCTCACACTCTAAGAACGGAAAATAATAATGGACAAAGTGATGATCTATGTGACTGAAATATGTGAAGATGCAAAATTGTTATTGCCAGAATAAGATGTACCCGATTAGCGCATTGCAAAATCAAATAAAAAAATTGAAAAAGGTATCCGTTATATAAATAAAGATGCAAATGTTACAGATGGCCAAGAAGAAAGGTTATTGTTATTGCCTGAATTGCATGTAATACCCGATGTATCAAATATGATACAAAAAATAAATATATATGCAAATAATATATATATTTTTATTTTTTTATTTTTTTCCATTTCATAAATAAAGACTTCAGATAATTATTATTTTCTTTTTTTCTGTCTATTATTTCTTGGGTCAGGTGATACAGGGTTAAGCATAATCATTTAGTTGTAGAGTCTAACAATGACCTCATCGTGGCAGGAAGTCAAATGAGGGCAACGTAGACTCAACCACTAAATTACTACAGTATCTTATTCCGCTTGGTCTACACTGTCTTCATTTAAAATAATCCAAACTCTTGGTGGCATCTTTAGATTGAAAAATGGTTTGTAATATGTGTGTACCGTTTTTTTTGTATGGTTTGTTAACACATTGGGGACGAACCATGGATAAATCCGTGTTTCGAATCCATGCTTAAAGGACCAACCACGGATATCTCCGTGGCAAGGTTGTTTTGGCTTTTATTCCATTTTAATAACATATTCAAGGTCGCCGAGCGGCACTGCAAATGTACCCTACTCTTTGAATTCGACAAAGTGCATTACCGGCCAGATCCTCTTAGGGGCACTATCTCGATAATGCAGTGTTCCCTGTGGATTTCTGGATTTCCAATGTAGTTTTCTACTGACCTGAAGCGATCCCTATAGCCTGTTGCACGGAATACGTTTTGGGACGCGGATTTCACGATGCAGTAAAGGAATTTATCATCAGCCAATGGACATATCAATCTACCAGATGGTGATCGATAACTGGGAAATGCTCTGGGGGATCCAACCGGCCCACTGTAAGATATTTTTTGCATAAATTACACGCTGATCAGGCATTGTTTTGATAGCCATCCACTTGATCAATGAATGAGGCTAATGAGGCTAACGCGGTTATTGGTAATCAATAATCAGAAACGGACGTCCCCCGCCCCCCCCTCTTTCATGCATTCGTGGTGGACCATCATACCGATCATATGCAGTTTGAGTTTTAGCTTTAGCTTCTGTATAACCGAAATGCCATTGGATATAACGTTAGTAGCTTAGCAGCCTTTATCTCGCCTTCCAGGAAATATCCCAGCCGAAATCCCTTATAACGC
This sequence comes from Notolepis coatsorum, assembly GCF_963971535.1. Lineage (NCBI taxonomy): Eukaryota > Metazoa > Chordata > Actinopteri > Aulopiformes > Paralepididae > Notolepis > Notolepis coatsorum. The sequence continues at coordinate 198,868,348 of NC_140166.1, forward strand.
TTATATTCAAGACGCTATAAAATAAGAACGTATTGCTGAATTTTTTTTTCTTTAAGCCATTTTGAAGGGACGGTTTATGGTCTCAATTGACAATGAGAATGGACAGATATCAATACTATGAAGTATAGATTTAGCTCTACAAACAGCCTCACGAACTATGCAAGTCTATTATGAAATGCTGGCAGTCTAGAGTGATATTAGACGCATCCAAGTGGCCGGGAAAGTGTTAAAAAGGAATTGTCCAGCGAGTTCAGTATATTCATACTTCACAGCTTTGAATGACCTCCAGTCTTGACGGGGTCAGGAGAATAGTTAGGATCTACTGTATATTCAACACGTGACCACAGGAAGAAAGGTACATAATGTACGTTATGTTACTTATAGCCATAAGTAATATATTTTACATTTCATATCGGCGCAAAAGTACAAAACAAACACAGCGACCAGGAGTCGAACCAACAACAATTGTGGTGGCGGGCGAGTGCTCTCACCACTAGACTAAAACCACCCACCCATTTTCATAAATAAAATAAATACGTCAATATATTACTTATGGCTGTAACACATAACACACACTATTGACATTTTTCCTGTGGTCGATTAGTACTTTATTTACATATTTTAAGCGAGATCGGGCTGGTATTTTTTTTATCTCACTGTCAGTATGAGGAGTAATACTGTCGTCTCATTCGAGCCTTGCTGCGACTCACATTCTGAGGGTCTTCTGCCGCCGACATGGCGTTATTCACACACAGCGCTTCCAGAAACTTCTGTTTCAGAACGATGTAACGGAACCTGGACACACAAGAAACAGTATTAACCCTTACACTAAGGTTAACCTTAGTGTGTGTGTGTGTGTGTGTGTGTGTGTGTGTGTGTGTGTGTGTGTGTGTGTGTGTGTGTGTGTGTGTGTGTGTGTGTGTGTGTGTGTGTGTGTGTGTGTGTGTGTGTGTGTGTGTGTGTGTGTGTCAAGTATGGTCTGCTTGTTTTTGGTCAACGTCATTAATTTCTTTGTGTCACATTGCGCTGAGATTCTCTCATTGGAGATGATGGCTTCCTGGCCAGTGAGAGGCAGACAGTCAGAGTGACATGACAGTGTCACTACAGTACAAAGACGTGACCTAAATGAGTTCCCCGTTCCCCAGGCAGGCACGTGACCTCAATTTATTTACAAATGACATGCCACTTGTCCTAAATAAGTCCTATATTTCAATGTATGCGGATGATTCAACGATTTACACATCAGCCTCTACAGCCAATGAATTAAATACGGTCCTAAAGGCAGAGTTGAAATCAGTGATGGAATGGTTAAATAATAACAAACTAGTTCTAAACATATCAAAGACAAGTAGCATCATTTTCGGTTCAAACCATACTCTAAGAACGAACCCAGTCTTGAAACTTTTGATAAGTGATGTGGTAATTAATCAAGTCCAGGAGACTAAACTCCTAGGAGTAATATTAGACAGTAAATTGTCATGGTCACACTATATAAACAATATAGTAGTGAAAATGGGAAGAGGGATTTCTGTTGTTAAAAGATGTGCTCATTTGTTACCACTAAATTCTATCAAACGGGTAATTCAAGCTCTGGTTTTGTCTAATCTTGACTATTGTCCTGCAGTATGGTCGAATGTAACGACGAATAAACTGAAAAAATTGCAAATGGTACAAAACAAAGCAGCACGTATAGTGCTTCGCTGTGAGTACAGAACTAATGTTGCAGCGATGCACAGTTGTTTAACTTGGTTACTTGTCAAACATAAGTTACTCTGCTCACTCCTTGTATTCACTAAGAATATTCTTGTTACAAAGATCCCCTCAATTTTATATAGCAATTTATCTATAAGTCTTGACAGACACAACCATTCCACCAGACATGCTTCTGCACAAGGTTTTACACTTCCAAAAGTGAGGTCAAATGCAATGGAGCGAACTGTCATGTTCCGTGGTATGCAGGAATGGAACTCTCTTCCCAGACATGTTAAGCAGGAGAATAGTAAATGTTGTTTCAAAATCTTGGTAAAACAACATTTTCATACAAAGAAATTGACATTCCCTAATAGATAGTGTGTACGTAAATGAAAATGTATGTGTCTGATAAAGAGATAGGGATATACGTAGATGAAAAGGTATGTGTCTGATATGGATATATTATTGAAAGATTGTATAATTGGTTGATATGAACATAGATAATGTATGTAAAAGCTAAATAGTATATTATGCTGTATTGTATTATGAATTAATTAGGAGTAGGTATTGTTGTATTATGAATTCATTAGGCGTATATATATATATATTTTTTTTTTATCTACTTTTTCTCCCCCCCTTTTTCTGTGATTCTTCTCCCATCCCAATTTCCTCTCGTGCCAATTCTCCCTCCCTTGTCCTGATCGTTGCTCGCATGTGCCCCCCACTGGCCGGTCGTAGGGAGGATAGAAGCCCATCACATACATGTCCCCTCCGATACATGTTGAGGCAGCCAATCACTTCTTTTCACCTGCCAGCGCGGACTCTCATTGGCGAGGAGTAACGTGTAGGAGGCTCACACTGCCCCCGCCATTTTCCTGTCTTTGCTGTGCAGGCGCCCTGACCGACCTGTAGGAGTCGCTGTTTACAACGACCAGACTACCACCCTTCGACTCCCCTCCCGCTAACTCTGCCAATTGAGTCAGTATGACGGCCGGCCAAAGGCGGAGGCAACGCTGACAGCCGGATTCGAGACCGGTGTCTCTTGCGTTGGTGCGAGTGCAATGTCCGCTGCGCCACCCAGCCGCCCAGGCGTATATATTGTTGTATTGTATTATGAATTTGATTAGGAGTATTTATTGTTGTTTTAATTGTCTGTATGACATGTGAATGTTGTGAGTGTATAAAGTCTGTAACTGTATTTTACGTGTTATGGACCCCAGGAAGAATAGCCACAGCATGCTGTGGCTAATGGGGATCCAAATAAACTTAAACTTAAACCTCGCTCCGCTGGTTCATCCAACCCGGTCTCTTGTGGAGGGGGATATTATCAGTGCCTCTGGATATTTAGTATAAAACATTGGAATAATATATGACTAACATATTTCTCTCACCTTTTCTTGTCAAACTTCTCCATCCCTTCCAACGGCTGAATGAACTGCATGACCTCATCCCATTGGCCGTCTAGAATGAGTTGCCTGTTGAGAACATCCAATGAACAATTGAGAGCCTTCTATTCTCCAAAAGCTCATCCTCACATTGTGGGAATATTCACAGTTCCAACTTGACACCACTGGAAAAATTTGCCCAGGGATGGTGTATTGGATAAGAACCCAGGGATGGTGTAGTGCAGTGGTTCTCAAACTGTGGTACGCGTACCACTAGTGGTACTTGGTGGTACTGCTGGTGGTACTTGAAAACATTTCCAAAAAAGCTACAAAAAAAATATATATATATATATATTTTTTTTTTTGCAGTCAGGCCACTGAACTTAGAAGCAGGCCAGGCCAGTGTTTCTGGTTGCGGTGGCGCGATAGTTCGATAATCTAAGTGGGGAACAACCAGGAGATCACTGTGACAGAGAGTAATGCAGTCTAAACAGTCATACATCTTTAATTCAACTTCAGCCCTGATCATAACCATTTATTTTTAGATTTCATGTAATGTCAGATAAAAAATGAAATACTCCCACTTTTCTGAAAAGAGTTGGTGTTAAATCTGACATTACAAAAAATCCATCAAAATATGTGTTGCTGCTAATCATTGACACATGCCTAGCCTGTAATAATCCCCCCCAGAAAAATGTACTTTGCATTTGATATATTGAAAATATTTTACTTTTTGTGTGTTTTTTTTAACAATAATTTGTGATGCCATCACACAAACTGGCATTTAAAGGCTAAACATTCAAAAATGTATTGAATATGTGTTTTCTTTTCTTTTTTACAATAATTTGTGATGCCCATCACAAACACTGGCATTTAAAGGGTAAAAATTCAAAAAAATCCTGCACCAGAATGCAGGAAATTAAGTTTTTGTAACAAAATAATTGTGTGTGTGAGAGAGAGAGAATGACGGACAATTGCTTGCTGTGTGAGAGAGAGCGAGAGAGAGAGAGAGAGAGAGAGAGAGAGTGAGTGAGAGAGAGAGATAGAGAGAATTAAGTACATTTGCTGAAATACAGTTGTTCTTAATTTTCTCACTTGCTATGTGAGAATGTTAGTTATTATGTTCTCAATGCCCCTTGCATTGTATGAGTTGTGTGGAAGCGTTTGCTAGTTCTAGTGCTATCCCTTTGTACATTGTGGCTGTGTCTGACAAAAGTTAACAATAAATAATGGTATTAGGAATACATTTGCCTCCTGCGTGAACTGTGCATAGCTGAATAGACTGTATTTTAACGCCGGTCATATGGTGGTACTTGGAGAGCCAGCTACGTTCTCAGGTGGTACTTGGTGTAAAAAGTTTGAGAACCACTGGTGTAGTGGATAAGAACCCAGGGATGGCGGGCGGCTACGTGGCGTAGTGGGCAAGGCGCTCGCCACGAATGCGGAGACGCTGGGCTCGCCTGTTCGAGCCCAGCGCTCCACATTGCTTTCAGTTTAGCTGGTCGTTCATACTAATACACATTGGCCGTATTAGGGGGTGGGAAACTGATGGGTGGGGATCGGGCGTTGTGGACAGCGACTCCTACAGGTCGGTTGGTGCGCCTGCGCAGTAGAATCAGGAAGTGTCGGGGGCAGCGTGAGCCTCCCACGCGTTACTCCTCGCCACTGAGAGATCGAGCTGCGCAGGTGAAAAGATGCGACTGCTGTTACCTCAAGTACGGGAGGGGACTTGTGCTATGTATGACTTGCAGCCGGCTTGTGGGAGGCAAGAAACAGCGTTCGTGACAGGGGAGGGTTGAATTGGATGATACGAAATTGGGATGGGAGAAACATTTTAGAAAATGGGAGAAAAAGTGGATAAAAAAAAAAAAAAACCCAGGGATGGCGTAGTGGATAAGAACCCAGGGATGGTGTAGTGGATAGGACCCCAGGGATGGTGTACTGTAGTGGATAGGACCCCAGGGATGGTGTACTGTAGTGGATAGGACCCCAGGTGTGAGGTTCTGTCCTTGCTCACTTACTCGCTCTGTTCCTTTAAACCACCTCGCTCTGTTTTCCATTTGTTTCTGTTAATCATTTCATTCCCCCATTCACACGCTTCTTCCCAGAGACGTCGTTGATTGGTTCTCTCCCGTCCACACGCTTTTCAATCACATCCCCCAGCTGTCACTGCTTGTCAATCAATCAATCCCGTATTATTTATACCCCGTTTCCCCACTCAAGTTTTGTTGGATCGTTTTGATATTTTCTGTTTGCATTCGCCGTTCCTGCTGCTGCTGTTGTTCCCTGTGCTTTACCTCCAGGATATCCAAGAAGCCTTCCTCTTGGACACCTTTTTCCCGTGGCGACGCGCTCGCTCCGCTGCTGTTCCAGCGCTCTTTACGCACAACGCCTGGGTGAGTTTTTAATGACTGTCTTTGATCAAATTCCGTTTCCGTGTGTTTTTATAACACTGAAGATTACCACCTTTTTATCAGACAGTCACTCACCCAGCGGTTGCCTTTTTTGATTGTTTCACTGGGATAATATTTTGACCTAACATCTCCCACTGTGTGTTTTTCACACCGAAGATATTATCACATTGGATTGTATTTTGGACTTCGCTCTCAGTGTCTATTTTTTGCACCGAAGATATTTTTCACTTGGGATTGTGTTTTGGAACATTGCTCACTGTGTGTGTTTACACGAAGATTAGTTCACTTGGATAACTTTTGTTTTTGGGTACAAGTCACCTCTCCTGTTCTCCTGCTCGTTCTACCTGCACCCTGTGTTGACTCGCTCCCTCTCTCTCTCTCTCGGTCCTGCATCACCTCGGAGATTCTGCTGAGAGAAGTCTGCAGAGCGGCTCTGACGTCAGCATCTGCTACCCCCTACTACCACCTCGGGAGAAGCTGCAGAGCAGCAGAACTATTCATCCTTGCTTGAAGTCCAGTCTTGTTTAGACTCTTCCTATTCTGTGCTGTTTAGTTAGTCTCAATAAACAAGCCCCTGTTTTTGGCAACTCTGAATCCTACTCTCTTGTGTCGTTGCGTTTGGGGTCGGTGTCAAACCATAACACCAGGGATGGTGTAGTGGATAGGACCCCAGGGATGGTGTAGTGGATAGGACCCCAGGGATGGTGTAGTGGATAGGACCCCAGGGCAGGGGTCTTCAATTAAGTTTGGCCGAGGGCCAAATTTCTTCCAAGCCATTGTATGGGGGGCCGGTAACAAAAACAATGGCCAATTTAATATATTGATAGTGAAAACATTTTAACTCTGTGACAGACCACCTTATAACTAAGACATACATTTGTGGCAGAGGCAGATAATGGACAAATTAAACAAGCTGCATAGGTGGCCTAATAAACTGTAAACGACATACACATTTGCGCTGAACATTATACCTTTGTCTGTTTGCCATTTTATTATAAACCCAGAGACAAGCGCCTCTCTCTTATCGGCCTATCTTACATTACGCACAACCAATGTGTCTATCTGACGGCCCTTTCTGTGGAGCGCACTGGACTATTGAGAAACAATAGGAATTTTCCATTGGTTCTCCCAGTCCATGTGACCATTTCTAGCATTTCCATTGGCTATAGTGACAGACATAGATATATGATAAATGGATAGATACAGCGGATTAGATGCAGTCCAGAGAAAACAACCAATCTAGATATTTCAAGATTCTATGCTTTACATCCGCGCATTCTCTGAGAGATGCACTACATTTTTAGATGACAATCGATTCCGATACAATAAAGCAAGTCTTTATCACAAACAAATCCAAATATATTTAATGTTTTACAAAACATGTCTACTGTTGCGCCCGGCTTTAGAGGGTTAAAAGCCTAATAGTATTTTTTATTTAGTTAATAAATGTCTGGTTGTAATTCCTTATATACCTAATGTAGCGCATCTTCTTGAAGCAGATTCAGCTTTTTTTGCTCTGATTTGACTTCAGTTTAATTGCATTGTTACTGTTCCCATGTGTGGTGCCGTCACAGTCATATATAAGTAAAGATAAAGTTTGAATGACTTACTGAACTGGTGTTTTAATTTCACACCACACATGTGGTATGGCTTGTTTGTTATCTCACCACCAGGCGCTGTCCACCGACTTTTTTCATGTTGAGCAAGCACTACATTGCACCTCGCTGCCTACACTCTCAACATGGATAAAACAACGTATAATAAGCATTCTTTAGGTGGTGGTAGTTTCTCTATTTGGACATTATAGCTAACATATAGCCTAGCCTAGTTGGTCTGATATAAAAAAAAGTTGCCTATTGCCAACCTCTGGTGTAGTGGATAGGACCCCAGGGATGGTGTAGTGGATAGGACCCCAGGGATGGTGTACTGTAGTGGATAGGACCCCAGGGATGGTGTAGTGGATAGGACCCCAGGGATGGTGTAGTGGATAGGACCCCAGGGATGGTGTAGTGGATAGGACCCCAGGGATGGTGTAGTGGATAGGACCCCAGGGATGGTGTAGTGGATAGGACCCCAGGGATGGTGTAGTGGATAGGACCCCAGGGATGCTGTAGTGGATAGGACCCCAGGGATGGTGTAGTGGATAGGACCCCAGGGATGGTGTACTGTAGTGGATAGGACCCCAGGGATGCTGTAGTGGATAGGACCCCAGGGATGGTGTAGTGGATAGGACCCCAGGGATGGTGTACTGTAGTGGATAGGACCCCAGGGATGCTGTAGTGGATAGGACCCCAGGGATGGTGTAGTGCAGCGGTTCCCAAACTTTTTTGGCCGTGCACCCCCTGTCACCTCCCGACCTAGCTGACGCACCCCCCAATGGGTTTCTGTTAGAAAAAATTGTTGCTGGTCTCCGTGCACAGATGAAGCACACCTGTGTCAGACACGCCCGAGACATTATTGTTTATTATTATTATTATTAAAATGTACGTTTTTTATTAAAACATTTCTTGAATATTTTTGTTGACTAAATATTTTAGTTGATGAAATATTTTTTCATTTCAGTGTCACAGTATGACATCGATCTCCAAAATAATAAAAAAAAAAAAAATAGGTGTCGTGGGTCGTAGCCAGGAGAGGGTATTCAGACAGTCCAGGGAGTGAGTTTTTGAGGCCCCTCGTCACTAGAGGCCCACGAGCCGCGGGCCAAACGGCCCGGTCGTTAATACGGCCCTGGCCATGAGGAAGCGATGCAGGATTCCCAGACACCCCATGACGCGATTCTGAGTGAAACTCTGGAATGTGTGTGTGTGTGTGTGTGTGTATATGTATATGTATATGTATATGTATATGTATATGTATATGTGTAGGTGTAGGTGTGTAGGTGTGTAGGTGTGTGTGTGTGTGTGTGTGTGTGTGTGTGTGTGTGTGTGTGTGTGTGTGTGTGTGTGTGTGTGTGTGTGTGTGTGAGAGAGAATCTCCCCAGCATGTTTCCTCATATTTTTGAATATATAGTTTTGTATACTCTATAGTGGACAGGACCCCAGGGATGGTGTAGTGGATAGGACCCCAGAGATGATGTAGTCAGTGGATAAGAACCCAGGGATGGTGTAGTGGATAAGAACCCAGGGATGGTGTATTGGACAAGACCCCTGCTTCTGGAACCACAAGTACTGAACTCCACAAGTATTTAAGCATTACATCACACGCAGGAGTGGTTTGTGACCAATAAACCATGCCTAGGGGTGGTTGTTAGGCCCGAGGCGCAGCCGAGGGTCGTTAGACCCCCCTAGGCATGGTTTATTGGTCACAAATCACGACTGCACGTGGTGTAAAGCTTTTATACAACTGCCAGATTCATCCAACCTTATTTCTATACAATAAACACACATTAATCGAAGATTTATTGAAAAAACCATCCGCCAGAAAAAGTAGTTCCCACAACTCCATGTGGAAGCAGCTTGAAGTGCATCCAACCAAACTAACACATCCAACTGTGTATTATTGGAATGATTGAGAGAAGTTGCCTCATGTGGAAGCAGCTTGAAGTGCATCCAACCAACTAACACATCCAACTGTGTATTATTGGAATGATTGATTGAAAATTTTATTACCAGATGCAGAATATAAAGTAGGTAAAACAAATTAAAACGTTTTCTTTGCCCTATAGGAAAAAAACGTTTTCTTCGCCCTATTTTTTTATTTATTTCTTTTAGCCTAAACTTAACCAGTTGGAAACCAGGGGTACAGTAATAAAATTAGCAATCAACCAATCAATCAATTCAATAGACCATGCTCACTTAAAACAGCGCTGCTTCTCTCTCAGTCTGACTCCCCCGCTGTTGCAGACAGGAGTGTGTGTGTGTGTGTGTGCGTGTGTGTGTGTGTGTGTGTGTGTGTGTGTCACAGTGTGTGTGTGCGTGTGTGTGTGTATGTGTGTGTGTGTGTGTGTGTGTGTGTGTGTGTATGTGTGTGTGTGTGTTTGTGGGTACGCCAGCGTCGGACAGTGTGTGAGAGAGAACGCTGCAGTCTGTAGAAAGTAGGAAGGAAGAAATTTAAATCAATCAATTAATCTATCAATCAATCCGCGATTTTTCTTTTGTTCTAGATTGAGTCAAGACCCATCAATTACATCATCCAACATTGTTTAAAATACTAACACATTCCCCTTGACAGAATCGCTTCATATTTAGTCGTTATGGTGCTTTCAACATAACCATTTGTTGTCCGCGATCCTGTTTTCTCCCGGAGTGAGCCGGGGAGTGATATGTGATTCGGTTGTGGGCGGGTCCTGAGCCCAGGACCGTGGATTGTTGCCAATAAAGACGTGTGAATGGCCAATCAGAATCGAGAAATTTGCATGCCGTTGTATAATAAAAAATAATATAATATATATTTGTTTTAACATCCAACTATATCAATAAACACTAAATACTATCATCAACCATGGAAATCTCACTGTGGCTTTGCGGGGTAATTTGATAACCCAGAGGGAGCAGACAGCATCTACATTACGAATCCATAATAGTAAAAGGGTAATTTAATCATGCCTCAGGATTCTGCGAAATTCAATGAAGCGAAGAGATGGAGCTTCTTATTGAGATAAGCTTTGTGAATTGCCATTGACAACAAACACAGCGGGCTGTAGCCATACATGCCTTGTTGACAATAACATGTAAACAGTTCCAGTGATATTATTAGTAATAATCTGAAGGCCAGTAATTAGCTCGCTGATCTCTTTCTTTTAGCCAAGTTCTTCTTATTTATGTCTCAGAGATGTGGATACAGAGTGACTCAAAGAACACAAGCAAGAACCATCCTCTGGGTCAATCCTGATGAGTCACCTGGATGGAAAAATACATGCGTTACATGGCAGCCAGTTGGCTAAAGTAGGAGTTCTCAAGGTTTTGATGACCGAGGGCCAATTTAGTGACCCCAACACTGGATTGAGGGCCATCGGCTCCTCCTGGCTCCTTCATCTCGCTTCCACAACGAAAGGTTTCAATAAAGTCAAACTTTCAATCTTGCAAAAATGGCAATCACTGAAATCGCTAGCTAACGTAACTGCAATGATGATGTGATCTGTCTCGCGAGTAGGCATCTTGTGAGTCATACACTACTTGCAAGATGCCTAGTTGCCGTGCAACCAGTAGCCTAGCAAGCAGTTTTGCCCTTCCTAAAAGCAAAGTACTGTGTGATGTAGGGTGGTTTAAAACTGGACCAAACGCGTACATTTACACCTTAACAACTCATCGCAGGTAATGGTAAAAGGCTGCATTTATATAGCACTTTTATCCAAAGCACTTTACAATTTGTTTCTCACATTTTACCCATCCACTCACTCACACATTCACACACCGATGGCAGAGGCAACCATGCAAGGTGCCAACCTGCTCATCGGGAGCAGTTAGGGTTTAAGTGTCTTGCTCAAGGAGGACACTTCGACACGCTGCCTGGGAGGAGCGGGAATCACACCGGGAACCTCCGGATTATCAGACGACTGCACTACCTCCCAAGCCACTGTCGCCCCCGGAGACCCGCAGGTCTCCAACAACTTTTCAGAAGGTTGGCCCGCGGGCCCCACGTTGAGAATGCTTGGCTAGGATAGGTTCCTATAGGCCCTAATTAAACATTGTCTGGCATGGTGTTGACTGATACAGACCATCATTTCACTGATCGCTTTAGTATTGTGAAACATATAGCACTGTGCTGCATCCTCTCAAGTGTTTTAACCTTTAATAACTACAATACATGTCAGGGCGGCTACGTGGCGTAGTGGGCAAGGCGCTCGCCACGAAATGCTGGAGCCGCTGGGCTCGTCAGTTCGAGCCCAGCGCTCCACATTTGCTTTCAGTTTAGCTGGTTGTCCGTACTAATACACATTGGCCGTATTAGGGGGTGGGAAACTGATGGGTGGGGATCGGGCGTTGTGGACAGCGACTCGTACAGGTCGGTTGGTGCGTCTGCGCAGTAGAATCAGGAAGTGTCGGGGGCAGCGTGAGCCTCCCACGCGTTACTCCTCGCCACTGAGAGATCGAGCTGCGCAGGTGAAAAGATGCGACTGCTGTTACCTCAAGTACCGGAGGGGACTTGTGCTATGTATGACTTAGTCCACATTGCAGCCGGCTTGTGGGAGGCAAGAAACAGCGTCCGTGACAGGGGAGGGTTGAATTGGACGATACGAAATTGGGATGGGAGAAAATATAGAAAATGGGAGAAAAAGTGGATCAAAAAAAAAATAACTACAATACATGTCCTTTTCTAAAACTGGAAGCTCACGGTACAATTAGATGTGTATTTGTGTGTTCTACTGAGGAAATGGTTGCAAACCGTACATCATATGAAAGGTTAGAATGAGTTTCATTGGCCAGTTAAGCTGACATCCTGGTACCTGAGGAACAGCATGTCGTCTGAGTACAACCCGTTGATGACGCCACTCTCCTTCTCCAGGGCCAACATGCTGATGTGCAGCTTCCTGGAGTTGAGGAAGTCCAACATCAGCTTGATCACCTCCACCTCCTTGATGTTGATGGTCTCCTCGGCTGTCATGGTTACCGGCCCGGTTCACGGGTGTCCAACTTTTTAAAGCGACAGGAGGGAGAGACAGAACATGTGTACGATAGGTTGCTTACAAACACACCTGTGTCAGGCTGTGTGTGTATTATTGTCATAAAACTGGATATGTTTGTATCAGACAGACAGGTGTCTCAATAGTAGTGGGCATAATTTTATGCTCAACTTCGAGGAGCAGAGTCGTGGATTTCCCCCGTGTGGTGAGAAGTGGTAAGGAACCCTAATGATTCTGGATAGAAATAGTGTTATGTGATTTTATATTTTGGTGCAAATAAGAGCTAAGTGTGAAAATGGGGGACCCTGATGTTAACAATTGTGTGTATATTGAGCTGTACTGTATTGTACCCATTCTGCAATCTGTTAATAAAGTTTTCAATTCAATCAATCAATCAATCAATCAATGACGGACATTGGAACCACTCATGCAGACCAGGTAGTAACTGGAGGTTCGGTAAGCATGCTGTATTAGTAGGTGAGACCGAACCTATACGGTCAATACTACTAGTGTAGCCTATATTTATGTACAAATTATACCCCATTTATTCAGACATAGATTTAAATTACCCAATAAACTATGGGCAGGCAATAGGCTAATCAACACCATGCTGGCTGCTGTAGCATAAGAATATGATACTTAATTATGCATGATGCACTTGTCTTGTGTTATTGTCTATAGGAGCAGGGGGTGTGCGCAATACCCCGAGGGGCCTAAACGCGACACCGCCCAAGTATTCCCTAAAACAAGAGAACACAATCACGCCCATGTGCCTGTCTCTTGATAAAGGACTTGTACATGGCACTGATGGCAGCAAATCTAATGTGATGATACTGCATTACATGGTGTGTCAGCTACCTTGTTTATATTCGCTGGCATGACACTGCGCACAGGCAGGCATTCAATGAAACAGCAGACACAGCGCAGTACAGCCAGATATACAGTACAGGCAAGAAGACACCGCGCAGTGAATATGCTGTTCATTTGTCATAATGTGCAGGTCCATTTATTAAAGCGGACATGGTGCCTGGAATAGACTAAACTAGTCATCAACAACAGGCGCCACACCAACATACATTAATCGAACTATCGTACCTGTCAATTTTCACCGATAAAGGCGCCGCATCGGCGAGTCCGTAGTCCTCCTGGGTGCACGAATTTGAATGTCATTTGATGTTAAATGTGCTTAATGTTCTTGAAAGGTCCCTTCGGTTGTATTTCTTGTACACAGCCGCCGGGTTGCCAAGCGGACAAGTCGCAAACCACCAGTCAGTCGATGACGCTCCGCTCACAAGGCGCGTCCCGCTCGTTTCAGCAACTTTCCACTGAGCTGCTGTACAGCTAGTCAGCTTGCTACCTACAGTATGATTACCTGTGCAATTCACAGATAGGCTATTGTGATTAAGTAGCCTAAATGACCGGTATAACAATAGCCACATTCACCAGATAATTATAGCGAGCAGTTTATTTGGCAGACAAGCATTTATTCCCCTGGGCATGTGAAGGGTGTGTCCATGTCCATCTGTCAAACTACCCAAAAACCTTGGCACCAAGAAAGTGGTAAGAAACACATGAAGAGCTTGAAGAAATGCCCCAAACTGCTCTAATAAATAGAACAAGATTCGGAGTAGCATAGAATGTATAACATTGCAGCATAGATAATAATAATGCGTTGGCGGGCCTATACATTAAATCAAATAAAATGTATTTTAAACTTAAGGCCCGACGACAACACACGGGCCCCATGGGCCGGACACGCCTTCTATAAACAGGTCAAGAAGAAACATCACAATAAATCAAGAACAAAATAAAAACATCATAAAGTCCAAACATTTTTAAATAAATAAAATAAATGAATGCAACACTACCAGACATACCCCATGCGAAGGTGAGAGAAAAAAACTAGCAATAGGGGGGGAAAAGCACCACATGCAATGTGGAGACACCTTATAAGGGCCATTCAAGGGGGGATCTCCCTAGATGTGGTGATAGTGTTGCAATTAAACAGGTGAAACAGTTGGTAAGCATGCACATATACGTGTAATGAAACACAAATAAGTGCATGCAATAGCAATAGGGTATATAAGAACATTTTGAAAGATTGAAAATAGAGCAGATTATGGATCCACTTAAGGTATGGGGGCGGCATAGATGGGATTGCATTCCTCCCGGCCATCATCACGGGACATCCACCACTCCGGTCATCACCACGAGACAACCTCTCACTCTAATGTTGCAATAAAACAGGCAAAACAGTTGGTAAGCATGTACATAATTTATACATGTAATGAAACACAAATAAGTGCATGCAATAGCAACTACTAACATTTTGAAAGATTGAAAATAGAGCGGATGACGGATCCACTTGAGTTATGGGGGCAGCGTAGAGGGAATCACATCCTCCCGGTCATCACCACGAGACAACCTCTCACTGTTACGATTCAAGGTAGGAGTTGAGTTCCAATAGTAGAAGGTAATAAGGAGACAGAGATGTGGTTGCTCTTCTCAAAATGCGTGTTCTTTTTATCATCAGAATCACTAGAGCAAGATAATGTAACAATAACAAAAGAGAAGCCAGGCTTCAACTGAGGGTACTTAAGGAAAGATAATTAAATAATATAAACAGCGACAAGAGGGTCCATTACTTGTCCTGTGGCCTACTGCTAGCAGGTTTTGTTTGAAGATCCGACAAAATACAGAGAAGAGATTACTATATGGCCAATTTCCCAGCAAACCACACGCAGCAATTAGTGACAACAAACCACAGGTGACAGTCAATCAGTGCTAATTACAGAGAACAGGGTGACGTACTCCAGAATGGGTTTCCAGTCCTGGGAGAGGACAGAAGCCCAGAACGTTACACTCACAGGGAGACGGGGATAGGCGTTAGACAGTTTGCGTGTTTGTGATGAGCGGCCATAGCAATATACAAGTAGTAAGCATGTATGTGAATAGAATAGAAGTACTTAACCCAGCACTGAACCAGAACAGGCATGCATGCATTGATTGATTGATTGATTGACAATTGTATTAAGAGATTGCAGAATAGGTACAATACAGTATGGTTCAATACACACAATTGTTAAGGGGATGCAGACCAGAGAAAGACTTTCATCTAGTTTACATCAGGGTCCCCCATTTTCAATTCATAACATTTATGACATACACGACATACAGATATACAGTACTGTTACATCCAGACATTTGTGACATATGGCATGGTGACAATAGAATCAAAGTATTTAAGACAATTGTGAAATTTAAGTAATGGATAGAACTAAGAACTACTGCAAGCATACAGGATGAGATACAAGACGATGGCTCAGGGCGGCAGGAGAAACCACTCAGAATAGGTCAAGGCAGAGCAGGTACAGTAAGGTTCAACGCTGCAGACCAGGTGGTGCTCATGTCCAGTATGAGGTAGAAGGTCACTGGAATATCTATATCGATAAATTCACTCAGAGACAGAGACAGGGTTTAAAATATTATCCCATGTCTGCAGAGAAGCAGACATCCTAACTAAACTAGGCAGATTAAGCTAAGGGTCAGTCCCCGACCAGGTGAGATCAGGGTAGGTTGAAGGAGAGAGAGAAAAGATGGGTCTTAAGCAAGGATTTAAAAGCTTCGACAGAGCAGGCACCCCTGACGACGCAGGTAATCTATTCCACCATCAATTTAGGGAGTTTAGGGAGCGCAGTAGACAAAGGCTCTGTGGCCGGCGGATTTCTTTTTAACCCTAAAGAAACCCCACATTTTGTGAGCGCAGAGCACGAGCGGGCGAGTATCGTGAGATGAGATTGGATAGATAGAGCGGTGCGAGCCCGTTTAAAATTCTGTAAGTGAGGAGTAGCACTGAATAGGAAGCCAGTGTAGGGAGGACAAAACTGGTGTGATATGATAAAACGTTCTAGTTTTAGTTAGTATCCGTGCAGCCGCATTTTGCACAAGTTGAAGATTTTTGATGCTTGAATTAGGTAGGCCTGAAAAAAGTGCGTTAAAGTAGTCTAGACTTGATGAGACAAATGCATGAATTAGGGTTTCAACATCAGCTAGAGTTAAAATAAGGCACATTTTTGCGATATTACGAAGATGGAAGAAGGCAATTTTGGTGAATTTCTTTAGTGCTTTAAATGAGAGGGAGGAATAAAAAATTACTCAGATGTTTTTTATGGTGGAGCTCTGAGATACATGACAGGTATCAAAGTTGAGGGAGATGTCCTCAAACAGGCCTCTAACATCTCAGTTTTATCTGCGTTAACACTTTCAGTGCCAGCAGGGGGCGCACGATTTAGTGCTTGAATGCCCACCATCCACTTCAATGTTAGCGTTAATAACGCCTAATCTATGTTTTAAATTATGGCTATGTGTCTAATCTGCCCGTTGCTTATCAATGACTCGTTTTCCAGTCAACATTGTCGAAGCGGATTCTTTTTTTATTGGTTCATTTTCGTTTTATAGCATTTTGAAAAGCCCTCGTTTTCAAGGAAAATAAAAAGATTCCATGATAAACGCCCTGTACTGGAATATTCTAGAATACACAAAAACGTTGTCATTTTTCGGCCTATTTATGAATCGTTTTCAAATAAACGCTAGATTATCAATAGTATATGTGTACGTATGCACGCTGGGGCCGCAAGCTGAAAATCGATTACCTCATTTCCTCAACATAACACACACACACACACATAGGGGACACGTTGATATCTCAGCGAATACAACTCTGATTATCCCAATACTGGTAAAATAGATTCCTTACCTCAGATCAGATGTTCTCCAAAAAGATCATTCCAATTCCTGATCGCCATTCCAAAAATCGATCACTACTGTCTACTATCGATTGGCTACTGTGAATATATATTCCAGGCTGATTCCCGTCCCGCGATCACTTCCATGTTCATCAGACGGCTTGCCAGCTCAGGGAGCCAGCTGGCCCCGCCTCTACATATCAACTGATCCCAGGTCAGTCTAAGCGACTGACGTGCAGTTACTCAGGGATAGACGATAGGGGGCACTTTTTTCCATTCTGAGCTGCTGATGGGGCTGGTGTACCAACGGGAGACTCGGTTGATGAAATATGAAATCAGATCGCTAATAAAAAAATAAAACGATAATTAGCGTCGTGGGCATTCAGGCATTGGGCTGATAAAACGTCATATGACGTGATGGGCACTGAAAGTGTTAAGGAGTAGAACGTTTTGTGACATCCACTTTTTAATGGCAAGCAGGCAAGCCTCAAGATTTCGTAATTGGGAGGAATCGTTTGGCTTAATAGGTATGTATAATTGGGTATCATCAGCGTAAAAATTTAAGTTAATGCCCAATTTGCGTATGATATTGCAGAGGGGTAGCATATAAATCGAAAATAGCAAAGGGCCCAGAACTGAGCCTTGTGGGACACCGCATTGCACTGGGAGGGTCTCAGATGTTAAATCATTATAGACCATGCAGTGTGTTCTATCAGTTAAATAAGATTTAAACCAAGCGAGTGCATGACCCTGAATGCCAACATGATTCTCGAGCGGACTCAGAAGAATGGAATGATCGACAGTGTCAAAGGCTGCACTGAGATCAAGCAATAAGAGCACAGAAGTTAGGTTTGAGTCGAGAGACAGCAGTACGTCATTTGTGACTTTGGTAAGCGCCGTTTCGGTGGAGTGTAAGGTTCTAAAGCCATATTGAAAAGATTCATTAAGATTATTATGTGATAGATGGTCAGTAAGTTGCGTTGTGAGTTGCGACAATCCGTTCTAATATTTTGGATAGGAACAGAAGATTGGAGATAGGCCTGTCGTTTTTCCAGATTAGAGGGTTGAGGTTCGGTTTTTTAAGTAGTGGTTTAATGATGGCTGATTTAAAGGCCAAGGGCACCACGCCAGTAGACAAAGAGGTGTTGAAGATATTGAGTAGGGCAGGACCTAGAGTTGGGAAGAGTTTTTTGATGAGAGTTGCTGGAAGAGGGTCAAACAAACAGGTTGAGGGTTTAGCCCCACCAACCAATTTAGAGAGGAGTAGGACACAGTGAGATGTTTTCAAGGCAGCATAGTGCATGGCTGGATTCAAAGTCAGGGGGAAAGCCCATCAGAGGTTGGGAGGGACTCTGATTGTCGAGTATTATAGCCCAATGAAGCTGGAATGATAATGTCCTTTTGTATTTATTAAGAGATCAGCGACACATCTGATCTCCTAATAAAACCACCCCCTCAACATGTATCTTTTTTACCATCATGAATAACACCATGCACACTGTTGAGGCCATGCTTCGTTTTATTCAATGCAAAAGGGAGAAACATAGAAACAAAACTACATGTTCAGCAATATGACTGAGTGACAGCACAGTCTGATCAAACAAAATTATGTCATTGAGGTGAACAGATGAGCTCACATAACACTGTACAATATTGTCATCATGACTGTTTAAATAACCATTCACAGTGGCCTTAAAACAGCCAAAAACAGTGGACAGAGTTCCCACAGTAAAGTCCCTTAAAAAACAAAAGAATAACATTGAAATAGGCTTTTCCTTCACTCTGTCATACAGTTTACAACTTTCAAAGACATGTACAGCTTCTCTTTTGGTCTATAAATATACCCCAGATGAAAACAAAGCACCAATGTTTGCAGACATACCATAGGCTGTGTGTGTGTGTACATGAGCATGTGTAGCCAATTGTGCCCGCAGGTGGTGTTTATTTTTTATGTTTTGTGACAAACAGAGCATCATATTGAAGCTGTTGAAAGCTGGGGGCAAGTCTCTACCATACACTGGACAGTAGTGTGCCAATTCCTGTTTTGCAAACATTTTTATAAAAAATTCCTGATAATAATATTACATTACATTTTATGTAACCTATACTTATGACAAGCCAGTACACAATTGGTCTCAACTACTGTGAAAAATATAGAATTAATAACTTTAAGAATGAATGCTTATGGTGAATCGGGTTGATGTGGTGGTAGGCTGTATACTGTATATGGCAAGAAGTGAACGAACTGAGATCCACTTTGAGGAATGCATGTTACTTGTACGTGGTTATTGTTCACCAACTGAATTTTAACTGAACTCCAGAATTCTCTCCAAATTCCAAAAGTTTAACCTGTTTTCAGTCCATTGATGGTCAATAGTCATGATAAAAAATTAAAAAATAAATCTTGGTTGCCATTATTATCATCATCATCATTTTCATTTTCAAACAAACCAATATACACAGAACTATGCAGAATATAAAAATGAAAATATAAAGATTGAACTGTTTGTTTTATTTGTTCACAATCCTGCTGTGAACCAGCAGCACAAAGTCGCCTGAAATAATGTTGAACATTGCTAAAAAAAAAAAAAAAAATACATCTTCCAAGAGGGTTCTGAACAGCTGAAATCACTTGGCTTAGTTGAGCATGGAGGACACACAATGTGTGGCGAACACTAGCTGTATGCATTCTCTTTTTGGCCCTTTTGCATTCACATGAAGTTTAATTCAGGTTATTTTCAACCTATAGGCCCTTTTTTCTACCGTCTGGCATCAGACTAATTCATTCTGACCAAAGATCTGGTCAACTGGACGATGGAAGAGCGAGCTGTGTGACACTTTAGTTGGCCAATCCAACAGAATAACCGTGCAACAGTCAAAGAATATTACCAACCTCAAAAGATTCGTCTCACGTCATTTCTTACATTATTTGCATGCATTTGAGGATATAGTTTGGTCCAACTGATGAGAATTCAGTCGGAATTGATCGGTGTTGATTGATTGATCGCCAGATGACAAAGATAAATAGAGCTTAGGTTGAAAATACCTGTAATTATCCCTTAATTAAATTAAGTGTGTTGTTTTACCCACAACAAATGGAGACAAAGCATTCTTTCTAATACAAAAACCTATCTAAGGTAGACCACCTCATTGCACCTGTACTGGTACACACTAAAACAAGATGAGCGTAAAGGCCACACATGTCAACAGCTGTACCAACGAAAAGCCGTCTGTACAGGATAAATGGAAAACATTCAGTGCTTCAGTGTACCAAGTAAAACATCCTAGCATTCATACCATCTCTTCTTTTTTTTCTTTACTTTTGGCATATACAAAAAAAACAACAAAACAGCAACACACACACACGCACACACACACACATGCTGTCATTTAAATGACTCAAACCATACAATCTCTAAAAACACATTAGTGGTAAACCATTTACATGTTTCTTTTTTAAATAGTGGTAGTATACATTCCAGTTGTTCATAATCTTTGATAACGTGAGCCCTGTAATGTCCAGTCTGGAGCATGTAGGGGAGGAAAAAAAGACAGGAATGAATTTATTTTTTTAAACGACAAACATTAAAAAGAAAAACAGAAATGCATTTAGTCTAAACTAGCATCGCAGGTGTTGGAATCGTCATGGTCATTTACAGTGAAGTGCAAATTGAAATGTGAATGTTCCATTTGAGGGGCAAGGGGGAGGGTTGGTCTCAGTAAAAGTTCCATTAGGACTGGGAAGGTACCACTTTCTTCGGGGTGGCTGGTTTCTTGGTTTGCCAGAGGTGACCCTGGATGGTGATGGCGTCGACGCTGGCCGACATGGTCTTGGCCGGTATCTGACTGAACTGCTTCTTGTCCGAGTTGTACTTGTAGAGGCCGTCGATCATCTTGCGCGTGATGCTCTTGGGCCCGACGCCCGTCAGCTTGGTGCTCTCGTCCAACTCTGGGCAGTATGTGTAGAGCGAGCGGAACTGGCACCCGGCGTCTCGGAACAGAACCAGGAAGTTGTTGGCCTCGGATTTCTCCATTTCCTGTGAAGCCAGGAGAGAAGATGTTCATCAGAAAGGAAGGTTTTTAATGCATGCTATAATGAAGAATCTAAAAGTCACCCGTCGTCATTAAAGGTCCTGTGTCTTATAAATGGCCTTTTCCAGTGTTTAGCATTGTTTCCTAGCAATGGGGGTTCGTATCAATGGGGTCTGTGTCAATAATATTCACAGGGGTATATATTGTCATTTGAAACAAGTTACCAATGCATTGTCCCGTGGGATTATGACCCCCTGCGGCGAAATTAATTAGTATCCCCCTCAATCTCTCTATATCTCTCTCTGTCTGCGAGTGCAGATTGTGGGTGACTGTCACTCAAAGCGCTTATGGGCGGAGCCCAGCCCAAAACAGCTTGAAATCTTTAGAGTACTTGATTAGAAATACAAAACAATGAATTCTTTTGAAAAAAACTTTATGTGTTCCATAGACTCACAGGAATTGTGTAAAGTTGCCCAAATAGTGAAAGGAATAGCAAGACATGTCCCCTTTAAGATAAAAAATTCAAAGATGAATTAAACTGGACTTGAAGAAGTCTTTATTCGTAGCACACATTGCTACTTAGTCATGCAGCGAACACACACATAGGAACACACACATGCATTGCTTTTTTGGGTCATCAATGAAATGTCCTCTCTGACCAATGCCATCATCAATGGCAGCCGCGTGGGGGCCGCACCCGGGGACCAATCCAAGGGAAACCCTTGCAAGCATGGGGAGCACATGCAAACTCCACACAGGAGAAAGGCTTGGGAGATACCCCACCTGGGTACCTGGCAACCTGGTCCCCAAGCGGGAATCAAACCCAGGACCTTCTTGCTGTGAGGCGATAGTGTTAACCACTACACCGCCATGATACATAACTGATTTGAATACATCACTGTGTAAAAGAAAACACTGTGCTGCCGTGATTTCTTTTTTTGTATCCACTTTTTCTCCCATTTTCTATATTTTCTCCCATCCCAATTTCGTATCATCCAATTCAACCCTCCCGTCACGAACGCTGTTTCTTGCCTCCCACAAGCCGGCTGCAATGTGGACTAAGTCATACATAGCACAAGTCCCCTCCGGTACTTGAGGTAACAGCAGTTGCATCTTTTCACCTGCGCAGCTCGATCTCTCAGTGGCGAGGAGTAACGCGTGGGAGGCTCACGCTGCCCCCGACACTTCCTGATTCTACTGCGCAGGCGCACCAACCGACCTGTAGGAGTCGCTGTCCACAACGCCCGATCCCCACCCATCAGTTTCCCACCCTCTAATACTGCCAATTGTATTAGTACGGACGACCAGCCAAACTGAAAACAATGTGGAGAGCTGGATTCGAACACGCGAACCCAGCGTCTCCACATTGGTGGCGAGTGCCTTGCCCACTACACCACCTAGCCGCCCTGTGCTGCCGTGATTTTTATACTTAAACCACTGGTATAACAAGGCAGCCTTGTCGTTACCTCCAGTATCTTGTTCTTCTGCCCTTCGTTGACTTTGCCGGCCAAGCAGCAGTGGGCCAGGGCATTCTGGATGATGTGCTTGTTCGATTTGGCACTGGGCTCCTTGTACAGCTTGGGCCCTGCGTGAGCACAAAGGAAACATCACCATCAGACAACCACAGTCATCATAGAAACCACTCTATGTCGGAGTGGAGAGTTCGGCTTATATGGGCGTTCCAGACTAAACTGTCAATAAATGATTCATGGAGATCCTTTTGAAGATTCCTCGTGGCACTTGTGCGGATGGACCGTTCTAAGAGGAGGCAGTAGGAGTACAATGACAGTGACATGTTGGTTTTGACGTCTCAAAGCTGCACTCTCAATATAATTTAAACAAATCTCGAAAGTCAAACAGCTCAAGATATCTTTGAGGCAGTGTGATCCAAACATTAGTTTGTATTTATTTTATTTTATTGAGTCAATTGAGGGAGATCCACATTTTCAATGATACCGAGTTTATATGATGCATCAACAAATCCAAACATATACACAAATGTTAAAAGAAATACTAATAAATATAAGCCTAGGAGATAAATGATGTAAACAACACAGTGAAACAGTATCTCTCTATGCAAGCTTTCTAGCTTGGCAACAGTTATCTTCTGAGGGCCCAATTTCAGAATTATATGATCTAAGACAGTCCAAGAATGTGTGAAAACGAACACCTCTCTCCCAAATCCAGAGTGCTAAAACTCAAATGTATGATGTCATCATAAAGAAGTCATAATGAAGTCTGAAGCTGCTCCATAGACAATGGACCTCATTCTATTCCACTACAGCTATATCCGCGGGATTGGGTTTAGTTATTTTATTTATTTATTGACTGTCATTTGCAATGTTGGTGTAGTGCTTTTATTTATTTTCAGACATCAAAATGCCTCGTTGAAGCATGACTGTAAATGTAAAACGTAATTTAAAAATAAAAATGTAATTATGTTTTTGGTAGATTTTTATTGTTTTTACTACGGGGCAGTCCGGTAGAGAGAGAGAATGAGGAAAAACGGGAGACAGAGCGGGGGGAAGACATTCGGCAAATGACGGCGGGTCCGGGAATCGAACCCGGGTCGGCCGATTCGCGACGCAGCGCGTTACATGCTTCGCCACTTGGGCGCCCCGTAAAACTTAATTTTTAAGATTGTCATATTAATATTTTTATTATTTAATTCCGAGGATGTCTGTAGAATCGACGTGAATGCAATCACCATGATTCCTCCCAAATAAAGCCCTTAAGAACATGGCACACACCAGTCTGTCCGACTTACGACTGCTCTTGCTTGTAAATCCTGCTCTTAGCTACAAGCGAATCCCCAAGAAGGAAGCGTTCGTGAATGCCAAAATCTGCCCAAAAAGGTCGTAAGTGGAGCTACGATGAAATTTGCTCTTAACATTTGTCGTAAGTCCGTTGGTGCATGAGGACCATTGACTTGAGAAAGATTTGAGAGATGACACCTGGGAGAATATTCATACATAGGTAGGTATTTTCTGTTTTAGAACTGAGAACAATACTATAGAATATGCTCATTTGGATATAAAAAAGAAAACAAAGGTTCTGTGGGTCCACAAAATCTGTCTCCCATTAATTGTCAAAGGAGCAGCTCCACACTTGATGACATCACAAGTTTGAATCTTAATTCTCTGGTTTCTGGCTTTAGCTCATAGCTAAATAATGGGGGACCCTGATGTAAACAAGACGAAAGTCTTTCTCTGGTCTGCATCCCCTTAACAATTGTATGTATTGAGCTGTACTGTACTGTACCCATTCTGCAATCTGTTAATACACTTTTCAATCAATCAATCAATAGCCTCTCCACATTTGCCGCCCTGGAGGTGTGGGAAGAGCTTTACTCAGCTCAAATCTTATTAAATCTAGCCCATGGAATAGTATAGCTGTATGGTTACACTTGAAATGTGTATTTTTATTTAGTGTGCATTTTTATTTTGTCACAATATTATTTGGCTTAAATATATATATATTCAAAGCCAATCAAAGTCGACTATACAAATCCTTAGTCGGGGACAGGCCTACTGGGCAGTGTATAGATGACAGAGGTGACCCACCGGTGTATTCAGTGTTGGAGGTGACAGAGGAGGTGGTGGAACCGTTCTCCCAATCCTTCTCCTCGTTCCTGCTGCTGGAGCGACTGGGGGACAGAAAGCCGTCCGCAGAGTCCGGCCTGGAGGACAAAGACACAGACACATGCCATGGACACACACACAGAGACACACAGTTAGGTCACCTCTCTTCACGGGCGCCGCTTTTTACACACTCAGCAATTCCAGCATGTTCTATACAGGCTAAAGCTTTGCAGGGATTTTACCACGGGGAAAAACGTATACTATGTACCGCAGCAAGGTTATAGGCTTTGACTTTGGCGAGTATTGCATACCATACGCAGTGTAAGCTTGCATGCAAGGGCAGTGCAGTATTGTCAAGTGAGCGCGGTGAGCAACTGAAGGCGTCTCATCAGTGTAGGCTAATGAAATTTGCTCTTTGCCTGTTACAGCGCTGCACTTAAATGAAGTTATATATTTAACATTCATATGGTATGGTATTATCATCATGATTTGGGGCAGCCATTTCAGAATTAGCAGGCAGCACAGGCATACGAGCAAATAAAAAGAGACATTTGATTCCAAGATGTTTCTGATGCTTTATTGTGCGTGTGTGTGTGTGTGTGTGTGTGTGTGTGTGTGTGTGTGTGTGTGTGTGTGTGTGTGTGTAGCACAGTGATGGTTCTGAATGGGGATGGCCCGATACCCCCTTTGTTACCGCTGATACCGATTCTGAGATCAAAACTTAAAGTATAGATCCAATCCAATGCTTTTACTGAACAGTATAGAGTTGAAGCATTCGTTTGGGGTCACTGGACATATTGTGATATAATAAATCTTTCTCCATTAGAGAAATTGAACATGCTTCCGTGTGTCAAACATGCAGGAAATCAAGTCACTTTGCTTTTATCTCTCGCATCATCATGTTAGACGTATTTCTGGCATGTTAGACGGGCATGTTAGATGTGTTTCTGGCATGTTAGACGTGTTTCTGGCACATGTTAGACATGTTTCTGGCACATGTTAAACATGTTTCCTGGCATCAGATTTTATTATCTGGGAAATTATCTGATATCGATACTTTAAACCCGGTATCAGACAGATATCTGATACCTGAATCGGTATCGGTGCATCCCTCGTGCTGAACAGAACAGAACAGAACAGAACAGAGCTGAGAACCTTGCTGTGTTGTTAGTTGAGCAGAGTGCAATCGCAGCAGGAGTGATCAGCAGTGAGGACAGCACAGTGGGCTAGAAGCTCAACAGGAGTGATCAGCAGTGAGGACAGCACAGTGGGCTAGAAGCTCAACAGGAGTGATCAGCAGTGAGGACAGCACAGTGGGCTAGAAGCTCAGCAGGATAGATCAGCAGTGAGGACAGCACAGTGGGCTAGAAGCTCAGCAGGATAGATCAGCAGTGAGGACAGCACAGTGGGCTAAAAGATCAGCAGGAGTGATCATCAGTGAGGACAGCACAGTGGGCTAGAAGCTCAGCGGGAGTGATCAGCAGTGAGGACAGCACAGTGGGCTAGAAGCTCAGCAGGAGTGGTCAGCAGTGAGGACAGCACAGTGGGCTAGAAGCTCAGCAGGAGTGGTCAGCAGTGAGGACAGCACAGTGGGCTAAAGGAGTGAGGACAGCACAGTGGGCTAGAAGCTCAGTGAAAGATGGAAAGACAAACGGGTTATTATTGTGTGGAGACGGCGCAGGACCAGTGTTTTCAAAGGGAACATAAAAACAAAAGGGAGGCACACTTCCTTCAGTGCTTTTCACAATCCTAAATCAAAACCAAAAGGGCATTTTGAGGGATTGGGTTCAGTGAAGCGGGGAGGTGGTGTCAGTGCCTTAGACTGGACCATGTGGAAGAACTAACCTTCTCCCTCTCCGTTTAGGAGAGCTGAAAAGGTGGAAGAGACTGCGAGAGGCTAAGCTAGCACTTCTGAGAGGTGCAAAACAGTAGCGGAGAGGATGTGATAAAAGGGGGAGAAATTATGGGAAGAGGACAGAAGGCTTGTTAGACCGAGAAATGCTGGAGTTAGTTGAAAAGACACGTCAACAAACATCATCTGTCATCTGTATATCTGTTATTGGACTATATATTTGTATATACACTCAAAACTCTTGATACTTGTTCATACCTTTTGCACATTACTGCTCAATTGCACAGCCCTGCTAAATATTCCATCCCACTGTATTCTTATTCTTATTCTAATTAGTGTATATACTTGACCACATCGTGCACAATTGTACAGTCCTGGCCTATCCTATTTTATAATTCTATTCTATTGTACTTCTATTTTAATTTAGTTTATATTCCATTTTATTTTATTCTACCATTTATTTTATTCTACCTTAATGGTCTGTCCGTTAATGTCGCACCAAACGACCAAATCAAATTCCTTGTATGTGTAAACTACTTGACAATAAAGACCTTTCTGATTCTGATACACTAAAACAAGAAAATGCATGTAAGAGTTATGTTAAAGGATTAGTTCACTCTAGAAACAGTAGTCTGATGCATTTGGCCTTCTTTTGTCAAAAGAAATAATAAAAGAAAAGAAAATACGTCCATAGCAGCTGAATTGGTTTGCAATTTGGACCACATCCCAAAATTTGGGGGGAAAAAGTACCAGATTTTGTATTTGAACTGACATTTTAAGATGCATATCAAATAGACCATCACTACAGTATATCACATGTTTTCTCCATTAAGAACGAAGTGTGAAAAAGCGCCTCACCTCTGCGCTCTCTTCTCAGAGTGAACGCTGTCGCTGTCTCCCAGGTTGAGCGAGGCCAGGGACAAGCTGGAGACTGAAAAGACACGTTGCCGTGAACCTGGGCGTGAAACAAGGAGACGTGGCACGGCACGGGACAACACACGGTTACGCCACCACGAATGACCACAAGACACAGTCTGTCCACCTCACTTTGTGCCTATACCTCATCATGGAGCAATGCAACTTTCAGTGATAGGATGTGGATCAACAAGCAACCAGGGCTTGAAGTGGGCCAGTACTCACCGGTACGCGGTACCGGAACATTTGACTCTTTGGCGAAGACACTCCCTCACACCATGACGCACCCGTTCCTGTTCTACTTAGTTTACTTAGGCCTTTTTATTCCTTTCGGAACATAGGCCATTGATGAAAAGTTTCCACCCCCCCGTTCCTGTTCTAGCTCGCCTGCATTTCTCTGTCGGCTTCTAGTCTAAGTTAGTAATGTTAACCTACTGTAGTAGCTAAACTGAACGGAAAGCTGTTTTAGAGTTTGTCTCATTATGACACAGTATGCTAGGACGTTTGAAGAGAGAAAAGTGTTTTTCTTGCCTTGGACTAACAATGCTCTTTCAAAATGCTAAAGGAATGACCAATGGGTTCTGCAAAACCTACAGAGACGATCTGTCTGCAAATACTGAGTGAGTCAACCTATCTGTAAGCTTTATAATATGACTCACTCAGGTGTGTATTTGCTGGTTAGGAGATGTAACATGAGCCTGCTGCTTTCTGTTGCCTCCAGAATGAAATGAAGACATCTTATGTCTTGCGTTTAACCATAATTTAGACATTGAGGGCTCAACACTGCAACACGAGTTGCAAAGGAGATTAAGGAGAGAGAAAGAGTGAGAGAGAGAGGCTGACTAAGAGGTAAAGTGCCAAACAACACAGCAAATTACACCCAAACATGTTTTCTTATTTTCCCTCCCAACAGCTGAGAGTACTGGCCCTTATTTTGTTCCACTTCAAGCACTGCACACAACACACAAACACACAAATATGCAAATGATGTTCATATTCACATTCACAATCAGGTATGTATATGGTGAATATGTAGATATTGCATTCAAACATATTCAAATACACACACAAACATTCATAGAAATACACGCGCTGCATTGCTCCATCAATATTTTCTATTTTGAATTACAACACAGGCTGCAATGGTCTCCTCTGAAAACATAGGCCTATTGATATTTGTAGCCTATTGTGAACTCAATACGAACACCACAATTCGGTGCTCAAATTAACCAAATTGGCAGGGAAATACAGATTAAAGCAGCTTGGCTAGGTGCCGTAGTAATACCAGAAAGGTTTTTGCAGGAGGAAGAATCACAAAGATTTGAGAAAATCCAAAGGATAGCTAACATGACCAGAGCATTATAGGAATCCATGCTCAGGTGGCCAGTGAAGACATTTTGAGGTGGCACAAAGCTCGCTGGCTGCGGGCACAGACCCGACGACAGACGGGGATGCCGGCTGACCCATGACTGAGGGGTTGTCTCCATGGTTACCTGTGGTGGCCCTGATGGGGGTTTTGGGGGAGTCCATGCTGTCTCTGTGGATGGATTTGGGCCTAGCCCTCCTGAGCTTAGCGCTGCCAGGTGGACGGGGTTTGATAACGGTGCCCATGTCCTCCATCAGCTTCAGCTGTTTCCTCCGGAGATACTCCTGCTTGATGAACTCCCTCCTCGCCTTGTCATCCTCCTTCCTGAGGCGCTCCTCCTCCGTTTTCACCCTGAAGGAGGGAGAGAGAGAGGCTTAAGCTGCGTTGAGACTACGGTCTGTAGTGGTGGAGGCCATATTCTTTCCAATCTACTGTAGTCTGCATTGTATTTTCCCAACTCAAACTCAAATCGTACTGCGCTTCATAGTTGGAAAAAGCTTAAGGGAAATGTGAAATGTATTTTGAGTTATGGTAGGTTAAGAACATTCCAAAAGGCATATTTCCATCTGTCAAACCCTTTGGGAATATAATGTAAATATATACCAGAACTTTAAATGGTTGGATTTGGACTTTGAAGTCAGTGTACATTATGTTCAGGAAAGGGGCTGGGGGCAGGTAGGACAGTATATATGTGTGTCTCAGGTCTCAGACCCACCGAGCCTCCTCTTTCTTCTGCTCCAGCTCCACCTCCTGCTCCATCTTCTTCTGCTGGTTCTCCCTCTCCCTCCTCATCCTCTTCCCCAGCAGCGCAGCCCTCTTCTGGGCCATGTTGTCCTCGCCCTTCCCGTCCTCCTGGGGACAAACAGAGCAGCGGCAGTCAGCGCAATACCCCTTTAATAATTCATTGTTCTTATTTATATATAAGTGTATACTGTATAAATATAGAACGGTAATGTAAAAGTGTGGTTGTATTGAATGCTATATGCCTTGTATGTGATATATACAGTAGTATAAATATTCCTAACGAGTATCCTGGATACATATACTGTCGATATTTTAGGCCACTGCTCTTTCTGGTGAAGCAGGGTAGATGCGTGGACCTTGCCTGGTCTCTCGAGGGACTGTATAAATATAGTTATCTTCCTTTTCTTCCCACATTAGGCTTACGTGGATAGGAACTTGCACAATGGCCCTTTGGTGAGTGGCTATCTCATTCTCATATAGCACATTCTAAAAATGAAATAAATCCTGCCTTCAGTACAGCTCAAATACAAAAAACAAATAAAAATGTGCCCATAATTCAGTTATTTCCGCACAACCACACCAGGCAGCCTGATCTCCACTAAATCACACGCCGTTCCCTCTAGATACTGAAGACCTCATGCGAACGTCCCCTGCATGTATAACAAATGCGCATGTTGGTGAATTTATGACTGTGTGCCATTATTACTATCAATGTAATAATTGTGGAATATTACTATAATGAGCTGTATGTTAAATCTCGTTGTGACAACTGTAACAATGACAATAAAGATCTATTCTATTCATCGATAACCACCCTTGCAGTCCCATTCAGCATCTCCTGCAGCCCCACTTCTCCACAGCTGCATTTTAATTATTAACAGCCCCAGTTCTCTGACCTAGATCAAAGCGCACAGACTGTTACCACGAGCGAGGAAAGATCACGTCGTCCCTATCTGGCCTGTTTCCAGAGCCATCCGTCATCTGATATTAAAAACAGGAACGATTCTGTATTGAAAAGAAACAAACGTGGCCCTCCAGCGGTGGGGACTTTGAAATGGCTTTTGTGATGCAGAACTAGGACACTAATAATAATAATAATAATAATAATAATAATAATAATAATAATAATAATATATTTGATTTGTAGAGGCGCTTTATAATTGTGGAAAAAATCTCAAAGCGCTACAGTGTAACAGAACATAAAAGCTAGCAAGAGAGTAAAAAAAAAGAATATAAAATAAGGAAGACTAAAACTAGTAAGGAGTAAAAAGAACTTGGAATGTGAAGGGCTAAAACCAGTAAAAGAGTAAAGAACATAAAATAAGAAGGGGTAAAACTAGTAAAAGAGTAAAGAACATAAAATAAGAAGGGCTAAAAATAGTAAAGAACATAAAATAAGAAGGGCTAAAACTAGTAAAAGCGTAAGAACATAAAATAAGAAGGGCTAAAACTAGTAAAAAAGTACAGAACATAAAATAAGAAGGGCTAAAACTAGTAAAAGAACATAAAATGTGTGGAGCTAAATATGTGTTTTGAGGCCCTTTTCAAAAGCACCCACGGTCTGTGGTGCTCTCCGGTGGTCAGGGAGAGCGTTCCACAGACTGGGAGTGGATGAGCAGAAAGCCCGATCTCCCACGGTGCAGAGTTTGGTCCTCGGGCGCTGGAGGAGGTTTGCCTGACACTGCATTTGGAGGGATCAGAACTTCAACTTAGAGAGAGAGATTGATTGTTATTGCATCTCGAGTCCCCACTGTTCTGATGGTATTGTAGAAAAGAATAAGAGGAGAAAATGATGCAACCGGCCTCCATCTTACGCCTCGTCTCCCCTAGCCAGGGTTTAGCCATGCTGTGGCTCCATTGTCTATAGAACCTGGCCAAACCAGGCTGGCTGAGACAGCCACCTCTGGCCCAAGCCGGCTGGGACTGTTGCATCATCATGGTTTAGCTCATGTACCACTGTAATCAAGCTAGTCTTTCTTGTGTAAGCTGCAGAAGACACAGTAGCCTACAACCAGTGAAGAGGACATGATGAACCTCTCATCAGTTGATCACACTCATCCTATAGAGGAGGAAGGAAGAATCTGGGCAACATACTGATATCTATCTACGTTTATCATCTATCTATGCATCATCTATCACCTATCAAGGTATATTGTGGGATTTCTTTTTTATACCATCAGTGGTGATACACAATTTTCTTATGTAAACTTGTGATAGAGAGTGAATACTAAGTCATATTTCTCACAAAATGATTTTCTGAATATGTTTCATGTTCTGTATCACGCTGCCATTACCATGCAGTCCAATATGATCAATATGATGAATGTTTAATTGGATTATCTAACATGTGATTTTCCATACCTAAGCAGATATGACAATCAGAAAAAAAGGTCTTCTGAACATCTATGATGTATGATGTCATACCTTGATTCCTGGATAAATAAAGGATAAATAAATGTATGTCATCATATGTCATATCTATGATGCATGTCATATGATCTACGGTATGTCATACCTTGAAGAAGAACCCGCAGGACATTTTCTGATCATCATCCAGTCCGTCCATGGAGCCCTTCTCTCCAGCCTCCTCCAGCATGGTGCTCTGGTCCTCCATGGGCAATGACAGGGGCACCTCGATCAGGTTGCTCTTGGCCAGGGGCGGGCTCTCTGTGGGCGTCACCGTGAAGGTCTCCATCACCCGGTGGGACAGGAACTCCGAGACGGACGAGTCCAGCGTGGGTTTGAGATCTGGACTCGATCTGTCCCAGAGTCCACCCTTAACGTCGTACAAAAACTGGTCTCCGTCTTCTGTTGCCGTTAGGTCTCTTTTGTTGGAGTCTTTAGTGGGGGAGGTGGAGGGGGTGTTGCCTGCACTGATATCTGGGGAGAGGAGAGGAACCGTTTCTCTGTTTCTATCCCCGTCTGGCTCTGCAGTCGCTGGCTTCGTCCCCATGTAAACGAAGGCGCTCGGTAGGGGCTGGCAGGGGGAGAACCTGCGTAGCCTGGGGATGCTGTCCACAGACTGCGGGGCGTTCAGGACGCGGTTGTAAGGGGCGAGTTTGAGCTCGCTGGGGCGAGGGGTGCGAGGGGAACGCGAGTGGAAGGAGGCGGATTTACGTTTGATGCTGGTGGGGGAGCGGTGGGTGGAACGGGGGGAATCGGCTGGGGACGAGGGTCCAGAGGATCGAGTCCCGACCCCAGGACGCGCGTGCTTCTGTGGGGAAGGGAGCGTGGTGGAAGCAGGGATGACCCACACCTGCTGCTGCTGCTTCTCCCGCATGGCCATGATCACTTCCTGCTGCTGGGCCAATCGGTGCATCTCAGTCTGGAGGAAGGCCAGAGAGTGGTTGAGTTTCTCGATGGAGCGCGTGTACTCTGCAAGGTCCACCTCGGTCGTCTGGCCAGCGTTCAGGCCGCCCTCCTCTCCTTGCCCCGGCGACTTCAGCCAACGGGAGGCGATGCTGCCTTGCTCCGCCCCGTCGGGCGTGTCCGCTTTGCCCCTCCCAGATCGGAGAATGGGACTTGGGCTTCCCGTCTTCCTCTCCTCCTCTGGTCTCTCTCCTTCTTCTTCCGTTCCACTAGCAGCCCCATCCCCCTTCCTCTTGACCACGGTGAGGAATGCAGAGCGGCCCATCCGTTGGCGGTGCCGCGTGAATGCCGCCTCCACTTTCTTCTTCTGTGCTTCAATGGCTTTCCGTTTCTCCTCCAGTCGCATCCTGAGCTCTACCATCTCTGTAGCCATGGCCTGAGCAGGATCGTTGGGTGGGAGCTGCACAGGCGTAAGCGGGGCTTGAGCAGCGAGGGGTGTGGATTGTTGGTGGACGGGGCTGTGCTCGGGGGTGGGTGCCCAGGAGACTGACAGGGGGAGGCCCAACTCGGATCCTTCTGGGGTGGTCTTGAGGGAGCTCCCACCCCCGCTGCTGCCCCTTCCTGAGTCTGGAGCCGGGGGGGTGAGCTTCCTCATCTTCTGCTCTGCGAAGCTGGTCATCTTCACTCCCAAAGGGGATTTGCCGTGTCCGCTCGGGCAGGGGCTGGGAGTGTCCATATCCAGCTCCATATTCACAGAGCAGTCCCTCAGCGAGGAGTCCTCGTCCAGCATGTCTTCTGTTCGGATGTGGATACCGGTGTCCAGCTCCATGGTGTCAGCGGTGCTCAGAGGCCCTTTGGAGTCCGACTCCGACAGCGGCTCCAGGCGGCCACCGGGCCCACAGTCCTGGCTGTGCAGGAAGAAGCCATTGTTGATCCCCTCCGCCAGGGGCCTGCTGTGGATGATCTCGAGAGCCTCCTCGATGGAGGGAGTGGTGGTGGTGCCGTGCCCGTTGGGATAGGTGCGCCCCGTAGGGCGTCGGTCGGGCTCTGTGCTTGCCAGGCTGTCCGGGCAGCCCTCCTCCTCGATGCCGACATCGTTGATGGGCAGGAAGGACAGGTTGCGCTTCATGCCTCGGGGCAGATGGTGGTGGACCTTGAAGCCCGAGCCGTCGTCGGTGCTGGCAGACCTGGTCATGCCCCTGGTGGAGGACAGAGGGCTGGGAGCAGAGTAGTCTTTGTCGAAGGGTATGTCGAAGGACACTCCATAAGGTCCCGATCTGAGGAAACAAACAAGGAAATCAACAGTTAGCCATGTCAGTGAAATCAGTGAAGTCTGAGGACTCAGTCAGTGAGTCAATCAATCAATCAATCAATCAATCAATCAATCATTTAACCAGTAGATTCTTATGGGTACCCCCCCTAATCAAAAATGATTATCTGAGACAGGAGGTTGCTTTGGTGTCTTCACAAAAACAATGCAATACAATAGTTGTTGTGCTGCCCTACTGTCGGTCTGATACATGTGGAGTCACCAGCTGCTTATTTTCACCTGACAGCTAGGAGTTTCACTGGGAGAGCGTGACGTGTGCCGAGGTTCATGTCATCTCCCCCAGAGCCCCTCCCTGCAGCCCAGATGCCCCAGACCTACAGTTAAGACTGTAATAAACATAACTTTCTATATTGAATTTGTATGAATGTGTTTTTTCCAACAAATTATTCAATAAACTACTGAAAACACCTTTACCCTCATTGAGATGCAAGGATCTATGCAAATTGGCAACAAGCACCCATTGATATTTAAAGGGTATCAAGTTACCAGTTACCACATATTGAAGCATGATGGTTTGACCCATTAGTGACATCACACATGCAACTCAGATTTCAAGGAAGTACAGAGAGCTCTCCCTCACCAGAAGCATGTGAAAAAGGCTCTGGTGAAAAGTTCTGCACAAATAACAATCAGTATAGTCAAAGTCATGCCTCCACGAGGAGTTAAAGGAACACACCAACATTTTGGGAAATTACCTTATCGTCTTCTCCAGAAAGATACCAGTTTCCTCTCTGTGCGTTCAGTAGAAAGCTATCTGGCTGCACGTTAGCCTAGCTTAGCACAATGAATAGAAGCGGACAGTGACAGTTAGCCTAGGCATTGTCCAACTAACACCTCTCCCGAAGGCTAACCGGCACTGTCCGCTTCCATTCATTGTGCTAAGCTAAGGCACTTGTTACACTAGGCTAACATGCCGCCAGATCGCTTTCTACTGAACGCACAGAGAGGAAACTGGTATCTATCTTCTTGTCTCTCTCTGGAGAAGACGGTAAGCTAATTTCCCAAAATGTTGGCGTGTTCCATTTTGAGTGGAGGGGATCTTTAAATGCCAGCCAAATAAAGCACAACACTAACCTTTTCTCTTTGGGCCAGGTTCCAATATTACCATCCACAAAGGACATTGAGGTGGATCTCTTCATGTCACCTGTGTCATTAGAGTAAACAAAATAAGTATTTCAACAATGAGCAATTGAATCCACTAGACAACCCCAAAGGCTATGAACTGTAACCTGATATGTAAATTCATAGTGAGGATTTCTATAATTACCTGGGTGCCGAGGTTGGGGTCGGAGGGGCAGACTAGAGAGAGAGGGGGAGAGAGAGAGAGAGAGAGAGAGAGAGAGGGAGTGAGATAAAGAGAAAGAGAGAGATAATAATCAATAATTTGAGCCCAAGCTTCTCTTCCCAACACACAGGATATGAGAGACAATATAAATATATTGTTAATATGGAAAT
Organism: Notolepis coatsorum; assembly: GCF_963971535.1. Lineage (NCBI taxonomy): Eukaryota > Metazoa > Chordata > Actinopteri > Aulopiformes > Paralepididae > Notolepis > Notolepis coatsorum. The sequence continues at coordinate 198,903,733 of NC_140166.1, forward strand.
CAAGCTGATTTCTTTTTTGTGATAACATTTTTATCAGCAGATTTAAAGTGTAGTCGTCTTGTATCGGCAGTGAAAAAGTGGTATCGGTACATCCCAAAAAAATAGGGAGTTAAGGGCTTCAAATTAAATAATAATTATTAAAAAAAAACTCAGCTTCTTCCCCCAGGCCATCAGAACACTGACCTCTCCACACACAAGCACACATGAACACACGCACCCTCATTTACACTCTCTCACACACCCCACATACACACTACAAAAAGAAACTTTTTTGCAATAGTCCGAACTGTATATTATTGTGTATATTACTCAGTACCTTTATTTATTAGCATTGTATTTTATTCGTATTACTTTTTTATCATGTCTATTCTATTATTTGTATTTTTGCACAATCGAGGCGGCCACCTACATTTCACTGCATGTCTCGTGTATGTATGTGACAAATAAAACTCTTGAATCTTGAAATTGAAACATTGTAGATGGAGCTGGCATAGTAGATAGCATACTGTACCTGGGTTGTTCAGGGCTTGGGGGTCTCTCCATGAAGCTCCTCTTGGTGGCTTTGGAGACTGTCGGCATGTTCTTCAACAAGGACGACGTCTCTGAACATGAACCAGAAGAGAACTCTCATCAAAGTCGGGAACAATCTCATAGGGGCATGTGTATTTTCCTCTGAATTATTGTACTCTGGGTTCACTTCCCATTAAAATTAGAAATTAGCTCCTGCCACTAGGAACTTAAAACGACCTGCTGTACCTTCAATCTCTAGGGTTCTCGGTTTGACAAAGGATGGTTTCACCACCTCGAACCAGCAGAACAATTCAGCCATGAAGGCCAGGTAGTTATTCTAGGGAGAGAGAAAAAAAGCACAGCCAAGATCCACAGTAAAGATTAGGAGGTAATCAGAGGGATGGTGAGGAGCATTAGGTCAGTGAATTCAAAGTCAAAACAAAGGCAGTGGACCTCTTCCTCCACAAGATGTCTCTGTTTCCCTGAAAGCGAAGGCAAGGTGAACACACATCTTTGTTCTCGTCATAAAACATGATTCAATCTCACTCTATTTCACATTGTACTCTTTCTTAAGGGGAGCAACCGTCACACTTGAAAGAGAACGTGCCAAACAGCACGTCCCCATCAAAACTGAGATGTCTGATGGAGTTCACCATGAAGGAATCAAGGAAAGAACTGAGATGTCTGATGGAGTTCACCATGAAGGAATCAAGGAAAGAACCGAGATGTCTGATGGAGGTCACCATGAAGGAATCAATGAAAGAATGTCCTTGCTTTTGCAAAAATGTGTTTTATTATAATGTAATAATTCACCTATTTATCTAATAGAATCTCTAAACAGGTAAACAGTGAGCGAACATTCCTTCTCTTTGTCTGGTGTCTTTCTTTAGAGAGAGTGGTACAGCCGCTGTAGAAACCGTGCCCATGCGGCTGAAGCGGCGTGGTGCTTTTCTTTTGTTGCCTTCCCCACCCACACAGGCCGGTTCCCAACGCATGCTCGTACCGTCAAATATATTACACACACGTGGTGCGGCGGCCATGACCTTGAGGAAGACAGCCCCCCCCCCCCCCTCGACCCACCTTCTCCAGACAAAGACAACGTTGCCTGGCTCAGCTCAAAACTCAGATTCAACCTCTTCAGCAATATTCCTTCACACACACACACGCACACGCGCACACGCACACACACACACACACGGCAGGAGGGGCAGAGGCAGCTAAACAAGAGCCTACTGACTCCCCCCGAGGTGCAGCTACAGCATTTCTCTTTCAACAACGGAGGAGAAAATGTACCCAGTGTGTCGTTATGCAGAAGCTGCACAACTCTCTGCTGGAGCAGGTCTGTCTGGCAGAACAGGAGAGATCTGTCTTGACGTGAGACTGTATAGATTCAGAAGCTGCACAACTCTCTGCTGGAGCAGGTCTGTCTGGCAGAACAGGAGAGATCTGTCTTGACGTGAGACTGTATATAGAAGCATATGGGAAGGCTAGCAACATTCTGTTAGCTGGGACAGAATGGGTCTGTTTTGACACACCGTAGACCAGTGGTGGTGATCATCAGCCTTTCTGAATGAATAGTAGTTTATTGCAAACAATGTAAAATAATCCCAAAAAATTATGAAAAGATCAAATTAAAATACACAGATAATTTGCTGTGAAAGAAGAAAATAAGTAAAATAAAATTATAATTTTCTGAAAAGGAATAGGAAGAAGCACAACGCTTACCAGGTCCTACCCCTTATTACAATAAACCCTTAACAAAGAAAATCGCTCAGTCTTTCGTCTTTCAACCATTTCATCATTAGTCCTGAGATACATAACCAAGTACACCTTCAAACACAATCTTCAAATGACTTCCAACTAAATCACCTATAAACAAAATCACTTGACGATCAATCAATCTATCAAGTTGATACACAATCATTAACTCAAGGATCCCCAAATTGACACATGTCGGACCGCGAACCCCCCTGTTTGATAAGATGTTGTCTAAGCCGGGACCACCATCTGAGAAGATTTAGTTATTCCATAACTGTCTATACTGCAGCTGGGTAGATACCGGTGAACAGAGTGGGACATGAACAGAATAGTCACATTCTCTCATTGAATGCATGTCGATGTCAAAAATAATTGTAAAAAACAAAAAATATTCCCCATTGTTCTGGAGACCCCCGGGACCCCTCGCTACCTCACGTTCAGAACCACTGCCGTGGGCACATGGCAGGACCCCCGGGACCCCTCGCTACCTCACATTCAGAACCACTGCCGTGGGCACATGGCAGGACCCCCGGGACCCCTCGCTACCTCACATTCAGAACCACTGCCGTGGGCACATGGCAGGACCCCCGGGACCCCTCGCTACCTCACGTTCAGAACCACTGCCGTGGGCACATGGCAGGACCACCCGACAAAAACCACTCGTCTACTACCGAGAAAACAGGATTTACGACTATCACCTTGAAACACAAACCAAGCACTTAATCACAGCCACTCACCTCGTAGTCTTCACCGCTTCAACAATGACTTGTGTATATTCCCTGTTATCTCTCCCAACATTAAACAAGGTGCTTATTAACATAGTTAACAAGTACTACTTCATCAGCACAACAGACAAAAAAAAGAAAAAAAGGTTCAGAAGGCAGAAGGCAACAGCTATAGCCAGTTACCTCTAGTTGCGTTTAGTTGTAGGCATCATATTCCTTCTCTGTCTGAGATGGACAGGACAGGAGAGGAGAGTGAGAGTGAGAGTGAGAGTGAGAGAGAGAGAGAGAGAGAGAGAGAGAGAGAGAGAGAGAGAGAGAGAGAGAGAGAGAGAGAGAGAGAGAGAGAGAGAGAGCTGCCCCTCCTGCCGTCCCTCCAGCCCAGACGGTGTGGTGGTGGTGGTTGATAACAGCGCATCCTCTCTTCTCCATCCCCATCCAACCCCCATCTGTCTGCCTATCCACCTTCCACTGACATGCCAGGTGTTATCCTTTAATACAGCCTGTCAGCAGTCACACACAGTCACACACACACAGTCACACCCACTGACTATGACACCGCTGCTGTCCCGATTGACCGGCATTGCCTCACAGGTTGCCATGTCTGCCACGTTGCCAGATCTGGGAGACTTTTTGAGTGTCGGGAGGGTGTCACTCCCAGGATGAGAAGAAAGCCGATTGGGTGGTTATTGGAACAAAGCTGAGGGCTAATCCACTCATCACATGGACCCACTACAGACAGCCCCGCCCCCCTTCTCTCTCTCTCTCTCTCTCTGGGACAGAGCACAAGCTCAGGCGCAGAGCCGCAGACACACTCTGGCACACACACCACACACACACACTAGTAAGATTTGACACCTGCATTTGTGCATGCACGCACACACATTCATGCACACACACACACACACACACACACACACACACACACACACACACACACACACACACACACACACACACACACACACACACACACACACACACACACACACACACACACACACACACACACACACACACACACACACACACACACACACACACACACACACACACACACACACACACACACACACATCTTCCATGGGGCAGTAATGAATCACTTGACTATGGGGGTTGATTATGGGATCTAGGTCTAGCGACCAGACAGGCTCACTCCAATCTGGAGAACCTCTTGATCTATTGCCAAGTTTAATGGGACAGCCCTGGGTTGGCCCTCTAGAGACCACCAGGCAAACACTGCACTAGGCTAAGTGGACACACAGGGCAATTAATTACCATATTCAAAAATAATCCATACTGAAGCTAGCTTGTGAAAATAACGGGAAAACTCAGCATCTCCTGGCTAAAAGAAGAGGGGCGGGGGGGGGGAGTGTCTCATTTCCTCTCATTGGATTTACAGATGGTAATTTAGATCAGGGGTGCATTCATTAAATAGAAAGAGAGAGAGAGAGAGAGAGAGAGAGAGAGAGAGAGAGAGAGAGAGAGAGAGAGAGAGAGAGAGAGAGAAAGAGAGAGAGAGAGAGAGAGAGAGAGAGAGAGAGAGAGAGTAAAATGGGAGTGGGTTGACGTGATTTACTACAGTAGCTTGGTGTCCATTTAGGGAGAAGGGCCGTGGTTAATGTCTGTGGACTCTGGAGTACGGCGGTGGGGGGCGGGGTAAGAAACAGGCTTGAGTGAGTGAGTGAGTGAGGGCCATTGTCTCGTAAAGCATATCCAGCGTGCTGCGGACACACTGTTCACATGCAATTAGAGGGGAAAGCCACAGGGACTATGTGAGGATTCACACAGACCCACACACATGTCAGATGGTGTGTGTCACAGTGTGAACACACATGTATTCACCTTCCCTCTCTTTGTCACTCATTTTCATCTAAGGGTTCCATTAATGTGATGGGCGACAGCTCAGAGCTAGCAAGGGTGTGCCTGCCTGCCTGCCTGCCTGCCTCCTACCCAGGAATCTGGGTCAAGGTTACTGCATGTACCCAGCCCTGGATTCAGCTGCACTACTACTGCTGCTCTCAGGCAATAACACTGTCCTACTGAGACTGGATCCCTCGTGTAATCAGTCAGAGTACAGATGGTTTCCGTGGAATTGTGTTGCTAGGGAACAGCTTGGACCCAAATGTATTTCCTTTTTTTTTATCAACTTTTCTTTTTATCCTCATCCCAATTTACCTCTCGTGCCAATTCTCCCTCCCCTGTCCTGGTTGTTGCTCGCATATGCCCCCCACTGGCCGGTTGTAGGGAGGATAGAAGCCTTGCATCACATGTCCCCTCCGATACATGTGGAGGCAGCCTGTCACATCTTTTCACCTGCCAGCGCGGACTCTCATTTGCGGAGGAGTAACGTGTAGGAGGCTCACACTGCCCCTGCCATTTTCCTGTGCAGGCGCCCCAACCGACCTGTAGGAGTCGCTGTTCACAACGACCAGACTACCACCCTTCGACTTCCCACCCGTATGACGGCCGGCCCAAGCCGGAGGCAACGCAGACAGCCGGATTCGAACCCGGTGTCTCTTGCTTTGGTGACGAGTGCAATGTCCGCTGCGCCACCCAGCCGCCCCCAAATGTATTTCCTGTAAGCTACTGATATCATTGAAATAAACGTTGGGTCCATTTAGAGAGTGTTCACGTTGTCAAGTTGAAAACGCCTATAGTGAAACACTGGCAGGACCAAGCAGACAAGACTCTCGTGTGCTTTTGACAGGATGGGTGGAGTTTGCACGTTTGGAGCCATCTGATCGGTTCCGTTGTGCCAGGGGAAGAGCAATTTATCCTAGATAGGTAACAGAATTAAATGCTATTTTAAAATATATATGTTTAAAAATGAATTTGTAAACAAAAAAAGTATTATAAAACAAATTTAAACATGGGTGGAATATTCGCCACTGGCTACTCTAGAATATGAAAAAAAACTGCCTTATAGTTTAGTAAGTATGTTAAAATGGTTATAGAAGTGAATGCACCATGTGAGAATTTAGAGTTGTTATTACAGCATGATAAATGTCACAAAAACACAGAATTATTTTTCAAAATACAGAAATAGATCCAGCACAGGCCCAGCATAGACCTACGATGTACCCAGGCCCTGCATAGACCTACGATGTACCCAGGCTCAGCATAGACCTACGATGTACCCAGGCCCAGCATAGACCTACGATGTACCCAGGCTCAGCATAGACCTACGATGTACCCAGGCCCAGCATAGACCTACGATGTACCCAGGCCCTGCATAGACCTACGATGTACCCAGGCCCAGCATAGACCTACGATGTACCCAGGCCCAGCATAGACCTACGATGTACCCAGGCCCTGCATAGACCTAAGATGTAACACCAATGAAATGGCTGAACAGGGAAGGTGGATCATCGCCGGACGATTAAAATAGATCCTAAAATTATTCGGGAAATCATTTTTAACTTGGAGTTATGTTGCCAGAGCTGTTCATGTGGTGTACAATGCAAGTTAGGTTAAATATAATATTGAAGATGAGTAGGTTATTAGCCTCAAAACAGCTTAGTGAAGTTGGTCTGCACAATAACCTGCAAAATCAGCACTACTTTGAAAATGTGGGCCACCAGAGAGAAAGTTTGAAAAGCACTGACAAACAGATAATGACCTGTTCAGGGCCATCAGCTACGCTGCTTTGCTTTGCCTTGTAGTTTCGCAGAGCTTCCCTTCAGGGCCCTCCAAATGATGCCCTAACTCATGTTGTGGGATGTCTTGAAGGACCATGTCTTGTCAGACGGTTTATTATTGTTCATCTTTTCACTGAAACAGTGAACTGCACTCCGTTTAAAGCTGAGAGCAACACAGCCTGAGGAGCAGCAGAGCTGGTGAGAGTCAGACCAGAGCAGAGCACCACGTCTTCTACTGTCCACACAAACAGGCACACACACACACAGGCACACACACACACACACAGGCACACACACAGGCACACACACACACACACACACACACACACACACACACACACACACACACACACACACACACACACACACACACACACACACACACACACACACACACACACACACACACACACACACACACACACACACACACACACACACACACACACACACACACACACACACACACACACACACCTTTCTTTGAACCCGTGCCTTTCTTTGACACCTATATTAAGTAGGCTAATGCAAATACAATCGTCCTTTAGAAAACCGTAATGAGCATCGTCTTTACGCTGGCTAACAACATCCTCCACTATACATTGGCTTTACGCTGGCTAACAACATCCTCCACTATACATCGTCTTTACGCTGGCTAACAACATCCTCCACTATACATCGTCTTTACGCTGGCTAACAACATCCTCCACTATACATCGTCTTTACGCTGGCTAACAACATCCTCCACTATATATCGGCTTTACGCTGGCTAACAACATCCTCCACTATACATCGGCTTACATTGCAACACGTGGCTTTTTCAAAGGACTTGTTGTTGAACATGTACATGTATGAGCTACATACATGTTTCCATACAAGAGAAAACACTTTCTCCAGTAGCATCACACATAATGTAGCCTACTACTACAGACACTGTTCACTACAGGGCCATGTTGGAAGAGAGAGAGAGAGAGAGAGAGAGAGAGAGAGAGAGAGAGAGAGAGAGAGAGAGAGAGAGAGAGAGAGAGAGAGAGGTGGTGAGTGGGTGGGAAAGGGGTGAGTCACACACACATACACACATAGGGGAGGGGGCATAGAAAGAGACAGTGAGGGAGAGAGATAGAGAGGGAGAGAGAGACACACAGAGAGGGAGAGAAAGAAAAAAAGAAAAAGAAAAATTAAAGAAAGAAAGATTTCCATTAGAGTGGACACAGTGGCAGACACACAGTCCAGAGAGGCTGTGGTCACTAAGGACCATTTAAAATACCCCGTTTAGACACAGATTTATTTTCCACCACTCTCATGTTATGACTCACACGTGTACACACACACGTACACACACGTACACACACACACGTACACACACACACGTACACACACACACACACACACACACACACACACACACACACACACCTACTGTTCCACGTGTCTCTGGATGTCTGTTTCTCTCGTTTAGTCGAGCTGCTCTTCTGACTGTTCTACATCCAGTGTCCAGCACTCCTCCTAACTTTGGTAAATGAATCGACGAACACAGAAGAACCCCCCAGTTTGGCGGCTGAGTCACATGTCTCGCGATTTAAAGGGTCAATTTCACTGTCCTTGTCTGTAAAGGCTTCGTTCGCTCAAAATCCTGCATGGACAGGTATCGTCGCAAGACAGACATTATTACAGAAAGCCAACTGTGAAAATATATAGGACCAGATTTTACTTAACTGAAATGTGGCTTTGCATACATACATCCAGTGCTGTATCATCGGTGTGCAGTATCAAAATAACATCTCTCACAATAGAAATGTATTTGGTGATTCAATATTCTACAGTACACATTTCTGACTTAAAGAAACAACAACAACAACAACAACATAATCCTTAAAATGAAATGATCAAACTTGATTTACAACACCAATTTCCTCAAAACAACCCTCCCCACAAAAAGACACTATTGTCCGTGTTTAACCCTTTCACTACCACACTCGAGACGGTTAACAGTCTGTAGTGTGGCAGTGAAAGGGTTAACCCAGTGCTGTAGTGTGGTTGTGAAAGGGTTAACACTTTGTCGTGTGGCAGGTGAAATACCTTCTGTATTGTCGCAGTGAAAGGGTTAACCGTTTGGTTAATCGCTATTAGCTCTATCTTTAATCTTTCAAAATGTTCAGTTGCTATTGCATGCACTCATCTGTGTTCCACTACACACATGAGTGCATGCTTACCAACTGTCCGTCTGCAACACTACTATCACCAACATCTAAGAAGGGAGATCCCCCCTTGAATGGCCCTTCTAAGGTTTCTCTCCTCCACACTGCCTGTGGAGCTTTTTTCCCTATTGTTAGGTTTTAGTGAGTTTTTCCTTACCTTCGCGTGGGGTATGTCTGGGAGTGTTGCATTCTTTCATTTATTTGCATTCATCTAAAAATGTTTGGACCTTATGGTGTTCTTGTTCTGTTCTTGACTTATTGTTATGTTTTCTTCTTGACTTGTTTAAAGAAGACCTGTACGGCCCATGGGGACATTAACGTGTGTTGTCGGGCCCTATAAATAAATTTGATTTGATTTTGATTTGGTAGTGTGGCAGTGAAAAGGGTTAACAGCCAGCCTTACCTTGACGCTGGAGGGGGCGTACAGCATGTCCTCCAGGCTGAAGTGGCAGCAGCTGTTCAGGTGGTCCTTGCAGAAGTCCTGGATGAGCTGCAGGTTGTACAGGCCGTCAGCCAGCGACATGTTCTCCTTCAGGTGCACATCTGGCAGGGCAGAGGGAGGCATCGTTCACCAGACACTCACAGGGTCAAATCCCCTCAGTGGTGTCGTGTCTAGTCTACTGATGTGTTTCCTGATAATAACAGTAATCTGGACCTCGACTGAGTGCAACGTATCAGTGCCGTGTTGTGAGGGGTTTGTATTTAAGGTGCAATGGTTGGATGTCGATCGACCAATCGTGTCGAAGGAGTGCACAAGAGCGGTGGAGTTGATATGTGCTAACGGCGGGAACAGTGTTGCCTGGTTGATCAATGGCGCTGGTGGTGGGATTTGGTTAAACAATAACTCTGTTCCTGTTTACCGAGTGTCACGACACTTCATCAAGGAGTTGATGTGATTTATATTGACTGTTTTGTGTGAGAGGATTTCATCACTCACTTCTCACCTACTGTAACCCAACACACACACACACACACACACACACACACACACACACACACACACACACACACACACACACACACACACACACACACACACACACACACACACACACACACACACACACACACACACACACACACACACACACACACACACACACACACACACACACACACACACACACACACACACAATCTCACTTTTTCTCTCTCCCTCTCACACGCACATTATCTCTCTCTCTTTCGCACACACACACACGCACACACACACACACGTTTGTTTATGTGAACTATGGCATTACATAGACTTACATGCATTATGTAACTAATCCTAACCTTAACCCTACTAAACATAACCATAACCCCTACATGCCTAATAGATAGGAATGAAGATAAAACCCTGACCCTCACCCTACCCCCACCCCTCATAGCTCACACCAGCCCTCGGTGCCCTCACCGTCCAGCGGGAGCAGCTGTGGGCAGTAGAAGTGCAGCAGAGCTCCCAGGGCTGAGCCGTCCGAGCCGTCCTTCAGCAGGTTGTCCACCGGGGGGATCCAGAGAGCAGGCTGGGAGGTCAGCTCCTTCCTGTACCGGGCCTGCGCCACAGGACCAGCACACATGAGGTCAGAGACACAATACAGGTATAATACAGAAGGCTTGTGGGTAGGGATGATGATGATGATAATAATAATAATAATAATAATAATAATAATAATAATAATAATAATAATAATAATAATAATAATAATAATAATAATAATAATAGAGATATTATATGCAGATGAACATAAGAGAAACATACGCGACTAGAGGACCCCTAATAGGTAGACCAAGAACCCCACCCCCCTGCCCCACAAATGGATATTCTATTATTCATGAAATGAAACTGAGATCACTCTGGGACCGCCTCCTGACCCAGTGGGTCCTCAGAGATCCCCCTATGGACCACTGGATTGACAGATTTGCCCAAAGACACACATTTTTGGAAGGACAAGTTACTGTATACTGTATACTGAAGGTACACACACTTCAGCTGCCCAACCCTGTCTGATGTACGTCAGTCTGCAAAATGCTCAGTCAGTTATTATCTGCTGCTGTTGCTGACATACTGTTTGTGTCTGAGACTTGGCTGTCCAAATCCCTTTTAGACAAAGAGGTAGCAATTGATGGTTTTAACGTCTACCACTCGGATCGCCCCCAAAAAACATGGTGGTGTTGTAGCCATGTTAGATCCAACCTCACAGCCGCAGGTTTTATTGTCTAAATCTGCCCCCAAACAGTTTGAAATGCTAGCTCTAAGCATTATAATAATAATAATAATAATAATAATAATAATAATAATAATAATAATAATAATAATAATGGATTGGATTTATATAGCGCTCTTCGTGACACCCCAGTGACCCCAGAGCCTGGGAGGCCAGTTTATAACTATTGTTGGCTGCTATAGGCCCCCCTCTGCTAACTCTGACGCACTACCTACCTTACTGAAGCTTTTATCTCAGTTTGATTTGAAAGAAATCATTTTAGTTGGTGATTTTAATCCGAATCGGTTAACTTAACACCAGCGTCTGATGACTTTAAAGCTCACTGCCTGTCCTTTGATCTAACCCAGCACATTGACCCATCCTAATCACAAATGACCAGGTAAATCCTCTCTTATATTCACCAATATACCTCACACATTTTCTGCAACTGGGTTTTTTTGCTAACGACTTCTTAATAAACATGCCCTGATTCGTAGGTTCCGGGTGAATCGCTGCACTGCTGCCATTAATTAAAAAGGCCAAAAGTGATTATTACTGTATTTGTCTCCGACTACAGATTGTCAGAAACTAAATAAAACTAAACTGAAAATGAAGTAAAACTAAACAAAACCAGCCTCCACACACAATACACAAGGACCAGAATCCCATGTTATTATCTCCAGTAATTGAGTGTAATCTTGAGAGTGCAGCGCAGCAGCCTCACGTGATTCATACATTACATACATATCTGCATGAAACCACGTGAAACTAAACAAGTAGCACATTTCTAATGACATGAAACAAACAAACAAACAAAACAAACAGTGATGTGTTGATGAGGCTCACATTAGACCCACTGGTGACAGTAAGGAGAGATGAAGGAGATATGGAGATAGAGAGAGAGAGAGAGAGAGAGAGAGAGAGAGAGAGAGAGAGAGATAGAGAGAGAGAGAAGGGATATATACATGGAGAGAGAGAGAGAGAATGAGAGGGAGAATGAGAGGGATATATATATATAGAGAGAGAGAGAGAGAGAGAGAGAGAGAGAGAGAGAGAGAGAGAGAAATAAAGAATGAAAGAGAAAGAGAGGGTGAGAGGGTAAGAGAAGGAAAGGGGGAGAGGGGGGAAAGAGAGAGGGTGAGGGGGTAAGAGAAGGAAAGGGAGAGAGGGGAGAAAGAGAGAATGAAGCAGTATAAGAGTGAGTGAGTGAGAGTGAGTGAGTGAGTGAGTGAGTGAGTGAGTGAGTGAGTGAGTGAGTGAGTGAGAGAGAGAGAGAGAGCGAGAGAGATGGTCACCATGGAGACACAAACAGTTTGGCGCTGGTTAGCTGACTTACAGGAACAAGCTTCATGTACCACTTGGTCGGCGACTGCAGAAGCACAGAGAAACAAACCCACAGAGAACAGACACATGTCAGTTAGATTAGTGAAGTCAGCTGTGTGTCAGTAATACAGACACATGTCAGTTAGATTAGTGAAGTCAGCTGTGTGTCAGTAATACAGACACATGTCAGTTAGATTAGTGAAGTCAGCTGTGTGTCAGTAATACATGCATTGACGTGACACAGCTCAATGGGAGACAAATTAATGTGCGTGAAAGAACCTGCAAAACCCACATGCCTCGAGTTTTGTGTGTGTGTGTTATGTACATGAGTTAGATTAGGATATTAATTTTGCGACAGAGAGCTTCGTAGCCCTTGCGGCCTATTTCCAACCTTTATCGAATGAAATCAAATAAATTTCAGTTCACAATAATAAAATAAAATATGACCCTCAATTAACTTTAACTTCAACGATTACTTTTTCTTCCTACTTTTTTTGGACCCCTATTTCAGAGGATTTTTACGAACATGCAGGCCCCCCCCCCCCCCCCCCCCCCCTTTCCCCTACCCCCACCCAAGCCCCCGTTAAGTTGCGTCCCTAATGTGCATGTCCTGGGAGAAGGTCTGTATGAGTCAGAGTGTGGGACCATCATGGGAAGTCATTCGATCAGCTAGGAGGCCTTCATTCTCACACTACTCAACAACATTGATTAAAGAGCAACAGTCGGGTGCGGCTGTGTAGTGCAGAGGTCTAAGCACTAGCCTACCACCGCAGAGACCCCGGGTTTCGATGCCCGGCAGTGGTACCTCCGGCTTGGTCAGTTGTCCCTACGAACACAATTGGCAGTGTTCGTGGGGTGGGAAGCCGGTGGGGGTACGAGTCCTGGTCGTTGCAACAGCGACTCCTACTGGTCGGTCACAATAGCGTGAACCTCTGCATGCTCCCAGTGAAACTCCTCGCTGTCAGGTGAAAAGAAGGGGCTGGCGACTTCACATGTATCAGGAGGAGGCACGTGGTAGTCTACACTCTCCCCAGACCGACAGTAGGGCGGCGCAACAAACAGGAAGGGAATTGGCATAATGACTAAATTCACCAACAGTAAGCACCACAGGGCAGCGAGTACCATATCCTGATGGAGTCTGTTGCAGGAAAAGATCATGTAGATTATGTAGCGTTCCTGGTTGATCAATATAGAGCCCACGGCTCTTTGGATGATAATGAGTAAGTCAAACATGCACTCATAAGAGACTGACGCAATCAAGCAGCATGCACTAATGGCCTACCCTATGCAACGGTGTTGCTATGACGATCTTGTTCGTGAGATATCAGTGGAAGAAGCTGATCCAATCAACGCTTTGTCATGTTACAATACTAGGTCAATTGGACATGTGTTGAAGGTGCAAAATCGAATGGCATTTTTTTCCTGGGCATGTTATTGAGTGTTGCCATAGTGACTCCCCGCTCAGTCCTCTGTGTCTCTAACTCTCCGCTCAGTCCTCTGTGTCTCAGACTCTCAGTCCTCTGTGTCTCAGACTCTCAGTCCTCTGTGTCTCAGACTCTCAGTCCTCTGTGTCTCAGACTCTCAGTCCTCTGTGTCTCTGGCTCTCAGTCCTCTGTGTCTCTGGCTCTCAGTCCTCTGTGTCTCTGACTCTCAGTCCTCTGTGTCTCAGACTCTCAGTCCTCTGTGTCTCTGACTCTCAGTCCTCTGTGTCTCAGACTCTCAGTCCTCTGTGTCTCTAACTCTCCGCTCAGTCCTCTGTGTCTCTGACTCTCAGTCCTCTGTGTCTCAGACTCTCAGTCCTCTGTGTCTCTGACTCTCAGTCCTCTGTGTCTCAGACTCTCAGTCCTCTGTGTCTCTGACTCCCAGTCCTCTGTGTCTCTGGCTCTCAGTCCTCTGTGTCTCTGACTCTCAGTCCTCTGTGTCTCTGACTCTCAGTCCTCTGTGTCTCAGACTCTCAGTCCTCTGTGTCTCAGACTCTCAGTCCTCTGTGTCTCAGACTCTGTCCTCTGTGTCTCAGACTCTCAGTCCTCTGTGTCTCAGACTCTCAGTCCTCTGTGTCTCTGACTCTCAGTCCTCTGTGTCTCAGACTCTCAGTCCTCTGTGTCTCTGACTCTCAGTCCTCTGTGTCTCTGACTCGCCGATGACCACAAAGTGTGCTCTCGGGCTTAAAATAAAAAACACACTGCAAGCACCAGTCAGCGCTTCGGTGTGATCATGATGAGTGAAGCACATCGGTCTTTAAAGAAACCGCGTCTCTGTCTCCCCGCGGACATGACGAGGCCCTTTGTCTGGGGGAGAAGAAGAGGCCGCCTACGTGACATTTTGGGGGAGTAAGCTGACTGTGGTGGAGAGAGAGAGAGAGAGAGAGAGAGAGAGAGAGAGAGAGAGAGAGAGAGAGAGAGAGAGAGAGAGAGAGAGAGAGAGTGTTAAACAGAATCACTGTACTGAATCTTTCCCGCTCTAAAATATAAAAAGAGAGGTGTCACCTTGAGAAGGTTCAGAGTACAGGTATGACGACGACACTCTCTCAGAGTAGCCAACATGATGGGAAATGCGCCGCTTAGCGTCTTCTCCAGAGTCGGACAAGAAATCACAGACCCCCTGTGCACTGTGCTAAGCTAAACTAGCTTGCAGCCGGGTAGCTTTCTACTGAACGCACAGAGAGGAAATTGGTATCTATCTTCTTGTCTGACTCTGGAGAAGACGGTGAGCGCATTTCCAATAATGTTGGCGTGTGTCTGTGACATCCAGATGAATGTCGGCAGACCGGAATGTACTTTTAAGTAAGTAATACATGGAACGATCTACCTGCTGATCTTAAAAGGGCCAGATCAGCACAGTTGAAAGTATCTTCGCCTGCCAACCCTGACGTCAACATCTCTCTCACTGAAGCGATAGAGCCGAATGCGCCATGCAAATGTAACATTCCATAAATATCCGACGCACAAAATGTACAGGTAGCTTTCCAATCGGTCGACCAAGATTCATAAAGTTACGGTCAAAGTGTTTTTCATACTGTGGCTAGTGCAAAACTGTCCACTCAAGCCAGAATTTGAGTCGAATGTTGACTGTAGCCAAATAAAATAGTGCTGACTGGTTAGTACCCAACATTTCAAAGTTGTACAGTATAAGCAATAATCATTTAAATGTCCAGAAAGCCAACAGGAGCCGTGACCTTAGCCAGTGGGGTTGTGGAGGATGAGAGAGTTAGCAGAGGTGCATTATTTCAAAAGCTGCAAGCGCTCACATTGACTGAACACAGAGAGGGAACCTGCAGTGTTGGCTGGTACGTGTTACCAGTAGCGTGTTACAGTAATAATATTACCTTTTTCCCCAGTAACGAGTAGCGTGACAAATTACTACCTGAATTTCAGTAACAATATTACAGTTACTGTGACTACATTGACAGCTCAGACCAAAGCTGTCCTGGCCCCAAGCAACAGAGGTGCAGGCAGAGAAAGAGAGGAAGAGAGAGAGAGAGGGAGGAAGAAAAAGATAAAGAGAGAAAGAGAAAGAGAGAGGAAGAGAAAGAGATAGTGCCTTCGAAAAGTATTTATTCCCCTTCAATTTCGACATTTTGTTTATTATTAAATTTATTATTTTGACGCTCATCTACACAATACCCCACAATGACACGTTTTTAAAATTCATTGTTTAAATTGAAATACAGAAATTCCAAAAATAACATATTTGTAGGCTACTCCATGGGTTTGGCCCAAAACCACATGGGACTAGTATAAACCATATGAGACTAGTATAAACCACATGAGACAAGTATAAACCACATGGGACAAGTATAAACCGCCCAAGACTAGTATAAACCTCACAGGACTAGTATAAACCACACAGGACTAGTATAAACCACACAGGACTAGTATAAACCACATGAGACTAGTATAAACTACACAGGACTAGTATAAACCACACAAGACTAGTATAAACCATACGCGACTAGTCTACACCACACAGGATTGACCTCCCTTTCTGGTGAGATAGCATGACATGGGCAGTATGTCCGGATTCCTCACAATCTCTAGTTTCACATAATACCACTATCTCTTTGCTCTATCTAAATGTAAGCTATTTTAAATTCAGTCTATAAAACAACAAAGTGTGGAAAGTGAAGGGGGCTGAATACTTTCCAAAAGCACTGTACATACACACCTGCATACAAAGACACCCACACACCCACAAGAGCATTCTGATCTGCGTGAGATACCATGGGGCATGGTGTTTCTGAGAGGCCAGACAAGTGTCAAACACTCCCATCATCATCATCATCATCATCATTAGTATCATTAGCTTCATTATCAGCAGGCCAGGCATGTCCTGACACAAGAGACAGGCCCCCTAGTGTTGCATTTTAACAGGGTGACTAACTCTCACTTGGACTCCCAAGTCCAGCGCTATAGCCCTGTGGCATGTTGATGTATAATTGCTGTGTAATGTGTAACAGCTAACTACTTCTATTCATAAACCCTCACGCCGAAAAACCATATATCTCCATTTTTAAATGGTTTTTTAGACAGCCCATGTATTTGCAGTTGTAAGGAGAATCCATAGGCTATCACTTGGGAGAGTGAATGTGATATATCACAAGTTCCTCTGAAAACATATGCGTTATATGGGTCTTCATCTGAGATACTTCATTTGGATATGGAACAATGAATAGAAAACAAATGAAAAACAATAACTATTGCAGTATGGAATGCTGGTATTTCTACTCTCTGGTTACTGAAGTATCTTTTCTATGGCTGTAATCTTAAATAGCCACGAGAAATTGTAAAAACAGCCGCACTGATGGTTTTAGTGCTCGCTGAAACCAGGGTTTTATATAACGAGGGTTTGGTCACTGATGCGGGGGTAAGCAACCACTGGAGGACTGACTGGGACCAGTGATGTAATCGTTTCATTCACTTAAATAGAATCCTGGTCCCAGAGCTGCCATGGCACTGTCCTGTGGGCACTCAGTTCCACATTGTTGTCAAGGAAACATCGTCAGGGCGCCCCAGTGGCGAACCACATAGCGCGCTCAGCCGCGACACGGCCGACCCGGGTTCGACACCCGAACCCGTCGTTATTTGCCGAATGTCTTCCCCCCACTCTGTCTCCCATTCCTCATCTGTCTCTCCCTACTGGACTGCCCAGTAGTAATAAAGCGATAAAACGCCAAAAAAAAATCTTAAAAAAAAAAAGGAAACATCGTCAATGACCAGACCTTTTCTAAGGACCTTGGCTGCAAAACGGCAATAACAAAATGCGGTTGAAACCAACTGTACCAACCAATGGGGGACCCTGATGTAAACAAGACGAAAGTCTTTCTCTGGTCTGCATCCCCTTAACAATTGTGTGTATTGAGCTGTACTGTAGTGTATTGTACCCATTCTTAAATCTGTTAATAAAATGTTCAATCAATGGTCACAATGTTGATTTTATATGAAACACATGCAACCGCTTTCAAATTTTCCCTCTGTTGCTTGGTATCGATTCGTAGCTCATCTTAACTTTCACCAGAGGCTACTCAGCCATAGAGAACTATATGAACAAGAGCCAAGAGTGGGCGAGCTCTGCGGTGCTCTATGCCATTATCATCAGCAGTAAAACATGTTAAGAATAGACTGTACTGAGAGACTTCCGGTTTAACGTACTATGGAGTGACACGCAGATTTAAGAGCTCCGGCAGAATTGCCTAATTATATAATCTAAAGGCACCCTTTCAAGAAGACGTTTTTACTAGTATTGAATATAATACACCCGTGAACTAGACAGTTTTTGTTTGGGCTTCAAAATGCCTCCAAAAGTTTCTAAAATACCGTGTGCATCTCAGTCGCAGCAGAAAATAACGCAATGTGGTGCGGCCCCGCTCTCACGTGAGCCTTCGATCCACTCTCTCCCAGTGGATACCAGGGAGTCAGAAGCCGCGGCCTTCAAGTTGGACATTCTTGCAACTGTGCGCAATGATATTGCTGAAATCTTTAAAGCTGAGTTGCACTCGGCTCTGGGAAATGACCTAGTAACCATCAAATCCGAACTACAAGCCATGAACACTGAATGGTCAGCCAAGATAACAACTTTACAATCTGAGGTAACGTTGATAAAAGGCACAGTGGCAGGAGTGGAAGACGCGCTAACCACATGCACCGACGACGTCGCCATTTTGAAGGAGAAAGTTGAACATCTTGTCAAAGAACTGATTAAAACAGAAAATAAATGTGAAGATCTCGAATCTAGGTCTCGTCGCAACAACATACGGATTGTTGGCGTTCCTGAAGGTACAGGCTCCCCCCTCACGACTGCAGCCGTCTCCAGGCTGCTTAAGGAGGCTTTCAACATGGAGAAGGAACCTGTGTTGGACAGGGCGCACCGTACACTCCAGGCCAAACCCCGACCAGGGGAGCGACTCCGACCGGGGGAGCGACCTCGCACAATTGTGGCCAGACTACACTACTTTTCAGACTGTGTCGACATCCTAAAGAAAGCAAGAGAGACGAAGAGGATCATGTACGAGGGGGTGTCCATCTCCGTTTTTCCAGACCACACAGCCAAGATAGCACGGGCGCGTGCAGCGTTTAACGAGGTGAGAAGCCAGCTCCGAGAGGTGGAGGGGCTCCATTTTGGAATTCGCCATCCAGCCCGCCTCATCGTTACCTATCGCGGCAAAGAGAGTCAGTTCGACACACCTGAGGAGGCTGCAACTTTTGTCAAATCGTTGAACAGAAACGGGGACTAGACTGAATTAAAGATGGGACTGTTTTCTATTAGTTTCCACGGACTGATTGGTGAGTCAACGACATATTCGGGCCAACTATTAGTTAAGTTGTATAGAAGAAGAAAAATGAAAGCCTCAACTTGTGCTCGCTACACATAATAGGATGTCAGTCAACTGCTATTTTATTTTTTAGATTTGAAAATTCCCCACGTTACATTTTTAGATTTGAGTGGTACAGTGTTTATCATTACTGTGTAGCTGCTGCCACCGCGACCAGGTATGGTGTAGGTCAATACAACAGTCATTTTCTAAACATTAGAGTTGGGTGGTACAGTGTGTATTTTTATTTTTATTATTATTATTATTATTATTCTATGGCTGTTCGGGCCGTGTGGGTGCGCTGTCCTTCGTGTGCGCTCTGGCCGCGGTCCGTCGCGGTCCGCGGGGGGAGACAATCCTCCGCCTGCGGGTGGTGTGGGGCCGTGGTGGGGGTGCGCGCGGGGGGCGGTGTACACACATGTGGTACGACTCCGAGGGCGATCAAGATACCACTTATTCCCTTATATCTGAAAATGTACCACGTTTATTTAAGCTGTAGGGTGTTTTCATCATTACTTTCTGTAGCTGCCGTCCCCACGACACACATAGTGTGATGTCGGTTAGTGCCAGATGTTTTTGGTATCTGGGAACTGACCACGTTTAATTTACATTTATAGCACATGGCCAAGGGGGTCGGGGGTAAACACTAGATTTAAGATGCCCTATAACTGTGAAGGGAACACGTTATATATCTATATATAAATTGACCATGTTTAATTTACATTTATATCATATAACCATAAAGCCGTAGGTTGAACAATAGAATTAAGTTGTAATAAGATCTTATCATTACTCTTTGTAGCTGTTGTTCCCACTACACATAGGCGAGAGGTTGGTCAATACACCATTTATTCACTATACCTGAAAATTGACCATGTTTGATTTACATTTATATCATATGGCCATAAAGTCATAGGTTAAATACTGGATTTAAGTTGCACTGTACTCTTATCATTGCTCTTAGTAACAGTTGTGCCCCTAATCGTATGGTTTGAGGTTGGTCAATATACCATATATATATGTATAATTTGTTTTATACCTAATCACGCCTGATTTAAACATCTACCAATTTTCTCCTATTTTTGAAAATTGGCAGGTTCAATCTGCATTTATACCCTATGACCATACACGTTGTAGGTTAAGCACTAGATCTAAGTTGCACTGTATTCTATGTTTAATGAGGTTGACATTGGGAGGGGGGATATTCCAGAGCCTGAATATTCTTTGTAATGGGTGTACCCACTACATATAAGGTCTGGTGTCGTCAATAACCAGTGGTTTTCTATTTTTGAAAGTTGACCATGTTTAATTTGCATTTACATCCAAGGACCATAAAGTCATAGATTAAACATTAGATAAAATGATCCTTTATTTTGACTCAGGTTGCACTGTATTCTAGGTGCCTAATATTTACATATAACCCTGCTGAGCTCTTTTGTTTTGTTTTTGTTAGCCATGGTTATAGCCGTAAGTATCACTGAAGGGAAAGGCTCCTGTTGGAGTCAGCACGGTTGTTCCCATCATTCGGGGATGGAACACTTGATGTGCGGGGGGAGGGGGGAGGGGGGTGGGAGGGTTTGTGTTTGCTTTTGTTTTTGTTTTATGGTACTCTGTTATTCTTATACACTCTGTCTGTTTGCTGTGATTGACATTTTAGCGTGTGCTCTTCTAGGTCCGATGCACGGCAGTCTAGGTTGGTACCCTTCCCTGGTTGGGATACTATTATACACTCTGCAACTATTATTATGTATGATGTCTGACCCACTAACAACTGACAATGACTAACACAAAGGTTTCGGTGGGACTGGGGAACACAGTCAGATTCTTCTCATGGAATGTGGGGGGAATAAATGGGCCGGTCAAAAGGGCTAGGGTCTTCTCCCACATAAAAAAATTGAAAGGCGATATTATATTTCTTCAAGAAACACATTTATGTTCCACTGACCAGGGGAGACTCGCTAGACCATGGATCGGTCAGATTTTCCACTCTAAATTTGAAATTAAAACACGAGGGACAGCCATACTGATAGGCAAGAAAGTACAGTTCACTCCCGTTAAGACTGTTTCAGACCCCAATGGTCGCTATATAATAGTAACTGGCTCACTATATCAGACCCCAGTGGTCCTTGTGAGTGTGTATGCACCTAACTGGGATGATGTTAACTTTATAAAGAAACTGCTGTCCTCACTTCCCGACTTAGACACACATCACTTAATACTGGGAGGAGATATCAACTGTGTAATGGACCCCCACCTTGATAGATCGAGTACCAGGACTGCTGTGCCCTCAAAGATGTCTCAAACATTGTCCACTTTTATGAATAACAATGGCTACATTGACCCGTGGCGATTTCTGTATCCTACAGATAAACAATTCTCTTTTTTTTCTCATGTGCATCACTCCTACACACGCATAGACTATTTTTTCTTTGATAAGGCCTTATTACCGTCTTTGTCCTCAGCTAGCTATTCTGCTATAACTATTTCAGACCACGCCCCCGTAACCTTTGAACTTATTTTCAAATCTAAACCCAAAGAGGCCCGTTTCTGGAGACTGGACTCTACCCTACTAGCATCTGATGAATTCTGTAACGTGGTATCTCAAGCGATTGACCTATTTCTCGAGACAAATAAAAATGACGAAACCTCACCCTCATTATTATGGGAGACACTAAAGGCAAATGTTAGGGGCACAATTATTTCATACACCGCACATGCTAACAAACAGCGTCTCGAAAGGCAACAACAATTGGAGACTCTGATTACAGATCTTGATCGTCGCTATGCCGTGGCTCCGACTCCGGAACTTTATAAGGACCGGCTTGGCTTTCAGACGGAACATAATCTTTTATCCACCAAAGAGGCAGAACGACTGTTGCTTAGAACAAGGGGTGCCCTATATGAGAGTGGGGACAAGGCGGGTCGACTTCTGGCCCAACAGCTGAAGAGCAGATCAGCCTCACAACTAATACCACAGATTCGCGATAGTTCAGATTCACTAACAACGGATCCTAAACAAATTAATGACGCATTTGTGTCATTCTATTCACAGCTCTACACATCTGAAGCGCCCAAAGACACCTCTGTAATGCTAGATTTCTTTTCAGGCCAAGTTATTCCCAAAATTTCTCCAGAAGATTGTCAGGACTTAGACCGATCGCTACAACTAAGTGAGGTTGCTGCAGCTATTAAAAAGATGCAGAGCGGAAAATCTCCAGGCCCAGATGGCTACCCTGTAGAATTCTTTAAGAAATTTTCAAATCAATTGGCCCCTTTATTATTAGAGATGTTTGATGACTCACTACAGAAGGGTACTCTGCCACCTACTCTCACGCAGGCCTCCATCTCTTTACTCCTTAAGAAGGATAAAGACCCCATAAACTGCTCCTCTTATCGAGCTGTGTCTCTTCTTAATGTGGACAATAAAATATTAGCTAAAGCGTTGGCATGTAGACTAGAGGCTGTTCTCCCCACAGTAATATCTGAGGACCAGACAGGCTTTATAAAGAACCGCCATTCCTTTACAAATATTCGTAGACTGTTGAGCATTATTGGACTACCAAGCTCTCAAATAGTCCCGGAGGTAGTGGTTTCTCTGGACGCGGAAAAAGCCTTCGATAGAGTGGAGTGGGACTATTTGTTCTTTACATTAAAACAGTTTGGATTTGGGGAAGAAATGTTGGCGTGGATACGCTTACTGTACACCGCCCCCCAGGCATGTGTCACAACTAATGGCTTCAGTTCTAAGCCCTTCCCACTCACACGTGGGACACGCCAAGGGTGCCCACTGTCTCCATTGATTTTTGCGGCGGCCATTGAACCCCTGTCCATAGCTCTTAGAGCTGAATCCTTGTTCTCTGGCATTAGGAGGGGAGGTAGCGAGCATAAAGTATCTCTTTATGCAGACGATCTATTGCTCTACATATCAGACCCAATGGCCGGTATCCCAAATATTTTGTCTCTTCTAAAGGTTTTTGGAAGCTTTTCTGGCTACAAATTAAACGTACAGAAAAGTGAATGCTTCCCAATTAATGATCTCGCCCGGAATATTTCCCATCGCCTTCCAGCTTTCCAGATAGCGGATACTGGTTTTAAGTACCTGGGCATTAACATCTCCCAATCTCTTTGCTCTCTTCGAAAACAAAACTTTACCACATTAACAACAAAGGTAAAGGCTGACTTACAGAGGTGGAATGGCTTACCCCTGTCCTTAGCTGGCAGAGTACATTCCATTAAAATGAATGTATTACCCAGATATTTATACTTATTCCAAAGTCTCCCCTTATTTCTCCCCAAAGCATTTTTTCTTGATCTGGATAAGATGATCTCTTCATTTATCTGGGAGGGCAAAACACCAAGAATAAAATTATCCTTGCTGCAAAGGGATAGGAGTCAGGGAGGAATGGGCCTACCAAATTTCATGTTCTATTACTGGGCCGCCAATTTTCACAAAATTGTCTTGTGGACGAGTGAACCGGACAGCAGCTGGGGTCAACTTGAGGCCAGTTCTTGCCCAACATCTTCCCTTCAAGCTTTAGCTTGTGGTGAAATGCCACTATCACCAACAAAATATAGTAAGAACCCAATTGTTGTTTCCACATTAAAGATATGGGCCCAGATGAGAAAGATATGCGGGTGGACTAAGCTCTCTATGTCAGCACCCATCTGCAATAACCACCTTTTCTTACCTGCTACACTGGACTCTGGGTTCGCTAGATGGAAGAAAGAGGGACTAATCACTTTGAGTGACTTATACATAGATGGTGTATTTGCAGAATTTGGGGACCTATGTGACACATATAATTTACCTCACTCTGACCGGTTTAGATATTTCCAGATTCGGCATTTTGTGAGGACCCATTCCCCTACGTTTCCACAGTTGCCCCCTCCATCAGGTGTGGAGCGTTTTCGACACTCGGCTAGTATGGATAGGGGCCATGTTTCATATCTCTATGATACCATACCTAGAAAAGACACGGCCATAAACAGGATTAGGACGGGTTGGGAGACTGAACTAGGGGTAGCCTTCTCGGATGAATGGTGGGGGGACGCACTAGAGGGAGTTAATACCTCTTCCTCCTGTGCCAGACTTGGCCTTATTCAGTTTAAGGTCCTTCACAGAGTCCATTATAGCAATGCCAGATTGGCTAAAATATATCCCAATGTGACAGACAACTGTAACAGATGTGCACAGTCACCAGGGGATCTAACCCACATGTTCTGGTCCTGCTCGAAACTGATAACATTCTGGAAGTTCTTTTTTGATACCATCTCGGAGGTACTGGAGATTACTATAGTGCCCTGCCCCCAAATT
This sequence comes from Notolepis coatsorum, assembly GCF_963971535.1. NCBI lineage: Eukaryota > Metazoa > Chordata > Actinopteri > Aulopiformes > Paralepididae > Notolepis > Notolepis coatsorum. Next base: position 198,928,196 of record NC_140166.1, read on the forward strand.
GCTATCTTTGGGATCCCCGAGGAGGATGTGATCTTGACCAAAAAACAATACAATGTAGTGTCCTTTGCCTCACTGATTGCCCGCAGGAGGATACTCTTGCATTGGAAAGCAGAACCTCCCCCATCATCCAGATTATGGCTGAATGATGTGATGTCATTCCTAAAACTGGAAAAAATTTAATTTACAATTCGAGGATCAGCTGATAAATTCTACACACATTGGCAACCGCTAATCTCATATGTAGATAGAATAGATCCGTTTCCTCCTGACTGAAGTTATGTCGAGTGCCATGTAGGGGGGGGGACAGTTTTCACTGAGTGGGCTTACCTGTTGATTGGGG